>NW_020664980.1:6372417-6465367 GCF_002925995.2 Terrapene triunguis
TGTGTGTGTGTGTGTGTGTGTGTGTGTGTGTGTGTGTGTGTGTGTGTAAGAAAAGTATTTACCAGTTTTAAAAGAAAAGTGAAAAATGTTAAAACTGTTTGTTCAATAATGCATTATACACAATACATAGCTTTACAGTGATGTTTTAAAAATATTGTCAATTTTTAATTTCAAATTGCATGGGATTGAAACTAATTGACTAAACTGTTTAACTTAAAGAAAGGCTTAACCTAAAGGAGTTTTGTTTTAAATATTTTTGATAAGTAATAATTTTGAATGGTAACATTTTAAACTTTCATCTGTAACACTTCTTTGTATTCAGATTTCATCCGAAAGTTAAAAAAGATATTAAACTATTGTGTATATGTGATAAATAGGTGCAGTGTCATAAAGGACAAAGTAGTCCCATACAGTGCAGCACCACTAAACCTCGCTGTATACTGAAGTGAAATAGGCAATCATTCTTGAAGGTGAATTAATTTAGTACCCTATAGCTAATGAAAGAACTTCCCCAATGTTTTAATTCTAGAAGAATTATATTGCAGGACCACAGGACACCTTGGATAGATACGTTAGACTGTGGTGCAGAAATAATAAAATGGAATTCCAACCAGTCCTGACCTAGAGATGAACTGCTTGAATTTCCTTATGTTTTATAATCGCATGCATCATGCAAAGAGTGGGCAAACTAGTTATAAACATAAGAATCAACAGAATCATAAGAACGGCTGTACTGGGTCAGACCAAAGGTCCACCTAGACCAATATCCTGTTTTCTGACAGTGACCAATGCCAGGTGCCCCAGAGGGAATGAACAGAACAGGTAATCATCATGTGATCCATTCCCTGTCGCTCATTCCCAGCTTCTGGCAAACAGAGGCTAGGAACAAACATGGGAGATTGTTTGAGACTATGATGTCTGGGTCATGCACTGTATGGAAGAAGCATGACAGAAGACACACAATTTAGCCAGCAGCTGCTAGTGTGGATGTCCCACTCTGAAACTGACATATTTCAATATGGAAATCATGCTCTAAAAGCTTCTTTACTATTACAGTACAAGGGAACATTTTAGTCATTATCATGATAACTGTGTGGCAGTTGTTCTATTTAAAGGCTATAGTTTCTAGAATACGTTATCAAAATCCAGAATTTGACAGTTCAAATTGCAAAGCTCCTACTGGTCATAATGCTTTATCATAATGACTGTTAGGATTGTTAACTTTGTTGCTTGGAAGGATCTGAGGTTTCGTTAAAATAGCTGCACAAAGCTGTCTTTATAGTTATCTGTGTTTCTGGGACATAAGATTTTAAAATATCCACTGAAGTTAGTTCATCCTTTTCCATGCATGGATAGCTGTTTTAACCCTTTCACTATATGTGTTCCAGTATAAGCTTTCTGTAGTTTGCCTATGCGAAGAATGTAGTGTCTGTGGCATCTAAAGGTACAATGTACCTTATAGGTTGATGATTTGTTCTCCCTTCCCTCTGTGCTGCAAAGCAATTGGTACTTCTCGTGTTTGTTCTTTCCTGTTCTTTTCACACTGTTGCTTTTTACTCTTATCTTTTTCTTCCTCCTTTTTAGTTCACAACCTTATTAGCTCCCTCCCCTTTCCTATTCAGTCATTCACCAGAAGGTTACATGATTTTTCATGTCTTATATGTGCTAGAGACAGCTATTGGGAATGAGCTGGTGGTTCAATGAAACTGAGCTGCATGTACTCTCATGGCCAGAGTTGAGTTTTTCATAACCAAAGAATTGGCTGCAGAATCAGTCCTTTGCTGCAGAATTCTGCTTCTAAACTTTCATTTAAAAAACAAAAACAAAAAACCTAGCGCTTATTTGTAAAGGTAACCTTCCAAATGCGATCTGAGTATAAACTAATGCAAATCTGTGTTCATTGGTTTCCTGAGTTTTTAGACAGCCTGTGAAACAATATTTTTGAGAAATGTGAACCACCCTCATTCATCTCAGCAGGTTAATTCTGAATCCTAGTAATAATTTCAAAGTCATTAATCATTTTAATATTGGTAGTTTTAGCAGAGAGAACTAGCTAATGTACTCTTTAGCTATATTTTTGCAGGTGTCCAAAAGCTGCAGCAGCCCTGTGGCCAGCTATTAAGACTTCTTGCTTCCCCTGTGATGAATTATAAAATGCAGTTGTGTTTTCACTTCAAAAATCTGGGCCACTTCAAAGGGTTTGTCTATCTTAGAAAAAGAGGGCAGGATTAGATAGTTAACATGTTTTGTTAATTCTGTGATCACTATATCGTTTTCTCTAGTGTAACACGTGTGTACTTAAATTGAACTTGTTGAGGTGCTTTTCAGATAACTGCCCAGCCCAATACTACTTGTACTTTCAAAGCACATTTGCAGTGAGGGACAATGGATCTGAAGTATTTTCTTCCTTAACTTCTAAGCCACTGACAAAATAGTAAGGGGCCCTGCTGTCAAAATTGGGCAACACTGAGTAAATGCTTTGTGTGTGCAAGCTGTAGAGCATTACACTGATTACTTTGATAGGATGTGTCCTTGAATTGGAATGCTGCTACACGATCAGTGATCATGTGGGCACCAAGAGCTTCAGTGGTGTTACAGGATAGCCCTACATAGACTGTCCATCCATCCAGACCATCTTAAGGACTTTCCTAAAGAATGATCCAGGTGGTGCTCAATCTGCAAGAAGGCTACTTCCTTTTGGGATTTGCCTTGGTTATTATGAAGATAATGTACTTCAAGCATATATCAATGATTTTACTAAGTGCTGATTTAGAGACATAACTGAATTCATTTGGTTATGAATTGATATAAACTGGTTGTAAATTGATTTAAGGGTGTTCATGCAGGAGTTTGAACCAGTTTAAATAAATTAATTTTAAACTGATTTTAATTAAATTGGTAAAAAAGTATAGACAAGCCTAAATCTGTTTTGTGGGATTAATTTACATATTTAAAATTTGTTTGTTAAATGTATATAATAAAATATACAGGATGTGCCACATGGCTGGCTAAATGAAGCTAACTCTTCTGTTTCCTGATGTTTGAGTGTTTAAATGCAAACTTTAACATAAGAATTTGTGTTCTTTAATATGTGAAGCGTGCTGTATTCTGCATTGACTTCTGCAAGAGATGGTACAAGTGTAGATCCAATTGTCTGACTATCTTACTACTGGGATTTATCTCTAAATACTGTTATCTTCAACCACTGTGAGTTGATCTTCTCCTACACACTGAAATGTCTTCAAAACAAATGCTGTTTTATGGTTTCAGAAAATAGCAGATATTGGTAAACACCTATAAAAATCATTGTGACATGTCCCCGTGTGCAGGGGACAAAGAGTGGGGATCTCTGATAAAATCGGGACTACTGACAATCCTAAAATAATAGACCTTCAGAATGACTCAAGGAATGTACTACAATGAGGAGGAGGAGTAATAAAAAACCCTCATTTGTCCTTGGCCTAGCCCCTCTAATTTGAGATCATATGTTTATAATATTAATTTCTCCCTTTTTTGCTAAATACACAAAAATGGCTTAGGCTATTGCACAAAATGTACAGTGCTGAACTCTGTAAATCATACAGTTCTAAGCTCTCTTTCTTGGCGGCGTATCTGACTTTAACGTTGCTGATCTCTTCTCTGCCATCTCATCCCCATAGCATCCAAGGATTTTTTTTATCCTTCTGCCTTCTAACAAAACCTGAGGTGCATCAGTGAATAGAATACATATAAGCCGGAGTCTGCATCAAGTTATTATGTGTGCTAGAATCAACAGCTTGTTCAGTGTTTTAATAAAAACAGTTTTGGTTAACCCCCACCACAACAACTGCCACTATCTCTGGAGAAGAAAATAACTACATGTCAAAATGGGGGGAAACAGACATAGGAGAGAACTCATTATAGTCTCATTGTAAGTCTGTAGTCTCAGCTGAGACTTCAGCTCTGACAGCAGAGAGCACAAAGAGCAGCACGCTAAACCAGGACGCATTAATTCACTGAGTTATTGTGTTGATCCTCTTTCTAACCTTTTCTCTCTTTTAAATATTTGGCCAACTTAGATTTTTTAAATTTTTTAAATAATCACATGCTAGCTCCTGTAATTTTGTCCCTTTCCTAATATAGGAAGTTTTGAAAGTTTTGGTAACACTTTCTGAAGACACTCATTTCTATTAGAATTCTTAGAAAACAGCACTTTCCATTTATCGCTAATGGTTATCGGTGCTATTTTTATGAAATGGCCAGATTTTGAATGCTCTGAGGCTGTTTTTGTATTACTTCGCCACTGTTGCATTGTGTGACCATATGCATGTCACTTAACCTGTATGGGCCTCAGTTTATGCACTTGTAAAATAGATACACTGTTTTACCTAGTAAAATGCCAAATGATAATGGTTAGGAAGGTGGCCTATATTGTTCACTTATTGAAAAACAAGTTGTGAAGCCTCTAATTTGTACAATTACTTAATAAAAATTATGAATATATGGAACCTTTGTATTCCTGTAAATATCACACATCTTTCCCCTCTGTTTTGTTCTACATCTACATTTTATACTTTCTCCCTATTTATATTGTCAGCTTTTTATGGCAAAGGCTGTTCTTTTCTTTTGTCTTTTGTCTTTTCTCTTCCTTTTTTTCTTTTCCTAAGCAGCATCAACCCAATGGAGTTCTGTTCATGACTGGATTCTCTTGACTCTAGTATAATATAAATAATTTCACAAAGGTATCCTGCTTATATAAAGTACTTGGAGATGCTCTGATGAGAGGTGCTGTACAAATTCAAAGAATTATTAATGACAGTGTGAGAAAATTAAATTGTAGTCTCAAGTATAGTAGTTTCCATGAACTTTCTTTCTCCCCCCCCACTCCCTTAAGTTATTGAATTATTCACCTTCTGTTAACTATTTTTACCCCCAAAATAGGTAAAATGTAATGTTTTTTTCCACTTTTTTTTCCAGTTTTGGCAAGCAGTCTGGAGGAAAAAGAGGATGCGAGTGTATTATATTGGAACCTTCTGAAATGATTGTGGTAAGAACAGACTTTTAAAAATGTGCTTAATACTTCTGTATATTTTAGCAACTGTTTTGTACCTGGTAACAGAAGGCTTTTTGTAAAGCTTCTTATAAAATTACATTAAAATTGGTCTGATTTCAATTATACTCAGTGCTACCTTTTCATGACAGCAACTAGATGGGTAATGATGATGATTAGGATTGTAATGTCAACCTTTCTAAAATGACTCATTTTTTTTCTGTTTTACAGACCCACCAGTGCTAACTAATTGGGTACTCCTCAGTCAGCATTAGTCAGTCCTACTGTATATGTTCATATATTTTATCTCCCATTTTATTCCTTTTTCACTAGCTCTCCCAGACATGCTATCTCTGTTAGCTAAGGTACTCTTGGCCTTTGCGGTTCCACTTAATATGAAGACCTGTGGTGAAGTAGGGAGGCATGTAGGGAGCAGTGGTGGAGCCAGGTTTTGCAACTGGCGGGGGGGCAATTGATCATTGGTTGACTGCAGAGTGAGCCCAACCTGCATTCATGCGGCAGCAACAGCTCCTATCCTGCGGGGCTAGGCCTGGCTCCCCTCTCCAATTGTTGTGACATGACGGAGTCACTGGTGGGCCAGATTTGTGTGAATGGTGTTGCGACATGGCACACAGGATTGCAGCACCACGTAACTCTGTGCGCCATGTTGCAATGCCCAGAGTGGATAGCTGGGCCCAGCCCTGTAGTATGGTAGCTGCCACAGCCAGGTGAGTGTGGGGAGGGTTCTCTTTCCACCCCGTGTGAAAATGCATGCAGTAAATCTCCTCTTTTCAAATGAATAATATGCTTGAAAAGGCACACACATAACCTTAAAGGACAATGGGTGAGGGGGGCAGTTTCACCCTTTAAACCCCCTCTCCCCATTAGCTCCACCACTAGTACTGAAGATTAGCCAGTTCTTGAAATTTGACTCTCTGATCTCAGATTTATTCTGCCTTTGCTGTTCCCGGCATACCTGCGTGCTTTGGAAAAGCTAGGGAAAAGACTTTGGTTTCTTTAGGATTATTAATACTGCCAAATTCAGTTTGTGGATTGTGATTTGGGTCTTACCCACACTGACACACAAGTCCTATCAACAGCTGGAACATTGGAGCTGCTTTCCCAGAGTACATTTCCAATGTTATTGTCCTACTACACAGGGCCCTTCCAGAATGCACTTGCATTGTACTGAGACCAGGCAGATCTTCTTCAGGTTTGTCTTTCTATTATGCCGCTGTCAGGTGTGAAACAAAACTATTGTGGGACTATAACGTCTCTGCAGTGGCTGAAAGGCTCCTAATCGTTACCTCAGTCTAACTTTCCAATCCAGCTTCCCTTGTTGGTAAACATGTTTAAGTTAAACTGATAGTGATAGTTTAGAAGCCCTGTTTGAAATGACTATACTGACAAAGGTCAGTATCTGAGCAGTAAAGAACAACGTGTCAGTTGCCCAGTAATATTTGGCTTCTGTCTGTCGCTTATCTGATTTTAACATTCTCTATTCGATAGTGTGTACCAGCACAGACACTTGGGGTATAGTTTCTCCCTAAGAGCAGATGGAGGCAGTTCATGAAGTCTTTTGGTGACATTACACCTCAAATTTGAGGGTCTAGCTAGTCTGTCTTCAGTTGTTGCATCCTTCACCAGCTGGAGAGAGAATCCTCGTGGTAGCTGGGCTGAAGCAAGCTTTAAAGGCCTAGGAAGGCCGTTGGCATGTTATTGAATGAAGCAGCTTTGATAGCCCATATGAGGTATGAACAGCGTACATGCCCACAACCCCATGCAACAAACTTCCCTAGCTGGCATCCATCATGACTGACTGTGATAAAGGTGCCAGGCCCCTGTCAAGGGCTCAGAAGGTGTCTGACTTTTTTGAGGACCCTTGTGCTTCAGTGTTGGGACTGAACTCTGACACTGAAAAACAGGCTGGCAGGGAGAGGGTTTTAACACCAGTTTGTCAAAGAGGAAGGCCCTTAGGAAAGCACAGATTGGACCCAGCCCTTCTACATGCGCAGAAGTCCTCAACCCAAGAACATTTCTTCTCCCTTTTCCCCTTCCCCAACCTCCTAAAAAGATAGCCCCTTCCTCTAAATAGAACAGAGAGAGAGAGAGAGTGAGCAGGAGGCCGAGTGGAAGGTGGTGACTCTCAGATCTCCTGTGAGTTTGCTATAATGACAGTTAGGATAATCATCATTTTACTTTGGAACTGAGAAAATTTGATCTGGAATCCTTGAGACACAAACATAGAGCCTGATGTGTCATTTGGAGCAGAAACTCACTTCAGGGCTAGTGTCACCCTTGTCCCCAGCTCCTGCTGCTGGGTGTGTCTGTGACATTATTAGAAGGCTAAGATCCTATCTCCATATGATGAGGGGGATGAACTATAATCCAAACACTGAAGAAAGGAAATTACTAAAGAGGGAACATTTCCCCTTAATACCTTTAGAGGCAGAATTTAAAGTTTTCATTGAAATGTATCTTGTAGTGGTGGTTGCTTGTTTTACAGTGCCCAAATGTGTACTACGTGCCTGAGAGTACAAGTAAGATTACAGAGTTATTGCCCCAAAGAGCTCACAGTCTAATTCAGTGAAGGGGTTAGTAATAGTAGTAGGGAGGAAACTGGTGTGTGTTAGTTTTTTAACATACAGATGAATTTAAGTCATAACAATGACAAAAGTCACAATTATGTTTTTAAAGCAGTCTTCAGTATCAAGCACTAGATAAAATTAGTCTTTCTCTTTCATTTATAATGAATGTTAGATGTTAAAAGTAAAAATAATAGGTAGAAAGTTTTCGGACAGAAGCATGACTTTTAAGATTACTGTCACTTTAAGCAGCAATATAACAGGCATTTAATGGGTGACTGGCATTAGTAGTATAACAAGAAAAAAGGAAGCCGGGGCTGAGGAGTAGAATAGTTTGGGCCACTTCCACAACATTTCTGAGGTAAGAAAATGCCATGTAAGTTCGTGATTGTCCTTTATGTTCTCAAGAACAAGTGTTAGCTGTGGTGGTGGTGTTCATGATTTCTTGGACTCTTTCGGGCTGTTTTGATGGTGATGTGTACAGAAATACTATGTGAAATGCCTCTGACATTATTTTGCTTATTACCACTTCAAATTTTTGCCTGTTAACTGCTGCTACTGCTGCTGGTGGGCAGAGCCGGATTTTTATACCGTTCTAATGTAAAAACTGATCTGAAGTTCCTTGGAACCTCTATATCCCAGTCATAGACTAACCTAGTTCCAAATTTAATTTCTCTGATAATTTTTAGGTTTTATATATTTACAAAAATTGTGATCGTTTTAAATGAAACAGACATTTTGAGGAGAGTTCTTGGGCCAAATCCTGCTTTGTGTAAATGTCCATGGTAAAGTCCATTTAGGTCAGTGGATTTAGACTCATTTAACTGAGAGAAGAATTTGGATCATTCTTTATAAGTAATTTAGGAACAATTTTTTTCTTACAATGTATTAATGCATAGTTTCATTAGTAAACCTGGTACAGTGTTGTCTGGACAAATTGCATGCATTTTGTGTTGCAACTCCTTTCTGATGTAGGAACTCTCTGAAGTGGGAAATGACTCATTTCTGTGACATGAAAAAAAATTCTATGATATTAGAGTTTTCCTAAAATGCTAATTGCTGACTCACTAGCTACCAATGTGATTTGCAAAATGACACAGAACATAATCTCTGGTCAAAATACTTGTAGGTGTACAAGCCTTAGGAAATACTGATGCCCTTATTTGTAATTGAACCAATGATACCATAAATATATTTTCATTTAATATCTAGAAATATAAGTGATCAGTCTAGTTATTTGGTAACCATCAAGCATATTGTAGACGTTACTGGAGAGAAATACATAACTTTTATACTCCTGTACTGTATTTTAAACTATTTGTGTTTAATAGTATGTATACAATTAAAAGTATTCTTAAATTCCAGTTAGGCAGTGCAGAGAAATATCTGGGTCTTTTAAATTCCTTTCTGGAACTTCAGTGTATTTTCTACCTAGGACAAGCAAATTACTAAAACACATTGTTTCTTCTCCATGATGTTAGTTTTCACTTTTTATAGCTAAACATAACTGACTAAATCGACAAAGCCTGTCACATTTCTACATGGAACTTAAAATGGGGAAAAAAAGGACACGCTTGTGGTGTACACATGAGTAATTATCTTCACAGCCTCACAGGAGCCTTGAGTTCAGTTCCCTGATTTTCTCTCATGTTTAATTTGTTTTTCAGTTTTGTTTTTTTGTTTTCAGTTACAAATTTAGCAGTTCACCCATTTTATATGAGGACCAGATAAAAACAAGAAGTGTTTGCCACTTCTCCACATACAAGTGCAGCATAGTTTATTAATAGGTTTGCTGACAGATTTTCTCATTTCTTGTTATCTCCTCCTTCTTCCTAGAATATAAATCAATTTCTTAAGGGGATTCCTCTGAGAACTGACCCGTTTTAAAGGCCATAAATGTGGTCAGCCTAAGCTAAGTTAATGAGGATAACAGATCGTACACGGATGGGCATGGCAAATCATATTTAGGAAGCTAGGTGATTTACTGGATTAACAAATAGACCTGTTTATTGTTAAACTGATGGTTTTAATCATATCCTAATTGACGTAGCCAAAAGTTGCAGCAGATCTAACTGTATTGCAGTCTCTTTCCCCCCTTTCATTCGTGGTGCTTCCTTTTTTCTTCTTTAGGTTCAAGCAGATGATTTCACAAGAGCAGCATGGTGTTTGTGAATAGAAGGATGTTACCCGCTAGCACTGGCTGTTGAGTAAAATTGAGTAAGATCATGTGATCCTATTCAATTTCTCTTTGCATCATGCTTAATGGGAAAAGCTGCTCCTTACAGAAATGCTCTGGTACTTCTAACTCTGCAGCTGTCAGTACTAAGTCAATAAAATTACATCTTTGACTAGAGTCATCCTAGTCTTTTCTGCTACACGCTGAAAATAAGGACTAATACTGTGACTGTGTACTTTAGAAGCATCTAAAAATTGCTGCTTGCTTCTCAGGCTAATGGACTGCTGCAGAGGCAGACGTATATCCTGGTAGTGAGAGAGAGGCTGCCTAATGTTGTTTTAACAGTGGCTTATCTGGTCAAATAAAGTTAAGACTATGAAATAAGATCCACCGTATCCCTCCCCCGTGTTCATGATAGAGGACCTCAACAAGGGAGGGGTGAAAAATTAGGAGCACCTCAGAGGTCCATTAATGTATATCCAAAACCTTGTCTTCATAAGGACCGGGGAAGCTCCTTCAACAGCATATTCTACATCACAACCTTCCAGGGATGGAAAACAATAGCAGATTATTTTTTTCAAGATGACAATTTTTTATTCTGAAAATCTAGATTTCCTGGTTAATTTCTGGTATCTATAAATATCCACACACTCTTGTTAGTGTTTGTAAACTAAAGAAATTAGCAAGGTTTATCTGTGGCTTTCTTTACTTTGACTTAGTAAAAGAAATGTAAAGGTTCTGCTCTAATCTCAGATACTTAGATGAACACCGTCTTATCTTCCAAATTCTGTTGCTGTGCTTAGAGATGCAAGCCCATCTGTCTGAATTGAGCCCTAAATATAGAATGAAGATAGAGGTACACTTGCTTAACAGTTCCAACTGATGTTTCATATTTACCTGGGATATAAGCATCTGTCAAAATGTGTCCCAATCCTGGGAGGTAAGAGGGTATAGGGGTGAAGAGCCCCTGAAGCTGCTGGGATGCAATGGGCAGATGTGGGGCCAGACGCTGAAGAATTGATGCGGGTATGAGAGTATAAAATTAATTGATGTGCAGATACCGGGGGACATAATTAATTAGTGTGAAGCACAGGACAACTTCATTAGCTTTTTGGAAGAAGCTAGAAAGCCCTTTGTACCCTCAGGCAGTGCTTTATACAAATTTGCATAATTTGATTTCAGTTGTATCTATTAGGGCGAACTCCTGCAATCACAGCCAAATTGGTGCCAATTTGGGAGTGAGGAGGAAGAGATCAAAAATCAGAAGATAGACCAAAAAACTTAACTTAATCTTTTCTTAAAATCTCATGAATGTGGGGGCGGAGGAGTCCTAACTCATGATTTTTTGGGGCGGGCAATACTGAAATAGACCACCCCCACTAGAAAGAGGGGGATTGAACTCAGAACTCAATTTAATTGTCCAGTAAGGCATGCTGCATTATCTCAGCTTACAGTGTGTTTGGTTTCAATGGTAAAATTATTGTTCCATTTTCTAAAAACAACAGTATCATTTGAAAATTATTGAGGAAATAACCTCTTTTCAGAAAAGTATTGTCTAAGATTTAAATGGTCAAATCGTTGTAGGTTCTCTCTACCTGGTTCAAAGAATTTTCCCCAGTTCAAATGAGCGTCTCTTTAATTAATTAAAAATGTATTATTTTAAATTCTCTTGCAGTTTAAGGGAGTAGGCGCACGCATGGATGTGGGTGTGTAAAGATAACAAATTTATTTTTTCTTGTCAGATTTGTATATTGACAAGTTTTCTCAATTTCCAGCTGATTACTCTAAGGTTCTTGAGAAATAAGCATATGAACATTGTTTTATATTGTGCCTAAGAACCAGTCTGACTGATGCCACTGCATAATACAAAATTACATTACCAGTCCTCTTAAAATTTAGCATTTCAGTATAGCTATTCTTTTAATAGCTATTTTAATATATTTATAAGTGTTTAAATTAGGTATATATTCCCTTTCTTTTAAATGCTGAGAGATTTCCTCTGTACTATTTAATTGCTTTAATTTTGTGTGATTATGGTGGAATAAAAAGTTAGGTTAATTGTACAAAGAGGTATTGCTATTCTACAATAGGAAGATACCTGTACTGTACAGAAGATTCCATGTTCTTCATACTGATAGCAATATCGCTCTTTGTTTGTGCGGGAAAATATCTGACCAGTGATATAATTAGTTTTCTAGTCTACTGTTTCTGTACTTTCAACTGGTAGTTATGAAATGTAATTTTCAATTGTAATACATCTAGTAGCAGTGTACTTATAAAAGGATTATTCTTGCATCATCTAGTTCATGCTACTGCTTTCTTATTCCACATAAGCCATGGATGTTGATATGTATTTTGTAGAGAACGATATGGCTACAAGCATAGTGTAATTTAAAAAACAAAGATGTGTTTTAAAAATATGAGCCTTTCATTTGTATTTTTAATAGTTTGCTGTTGCATACATTTCCTGCTTTGATGTATGCCTGTGACCTACTCTTTTTCATCATCTTTTGTGTCCGCTCAGCATGTTTAGGTTAAAGTTGGATCACATGATATCTACTGAGAATAATGGTGATCTAACTCCCTTTGGTTTATCATCCTCATCTGTCTTGGAAAACTGGCTCATTGTGAGAGTCGGTCTACTTTTCAAAAACACATCTAATACATCACAAGACTCAAAGCTTTTTATAGAAGTTACCACATGCTAACCGCAGACCCATATTATTTCTGTTCTGTCTGACCTATACATCAATGTGACAATATTCTTTGATTTATTCCTACCTAATTATGTCAAAAAGGCATTTTCTCCTAAATTTTGATGTCCTAATCCTAGAAATTTATAGCCACCTCTGGGCCAAAAAGTCATCCTCTAGAATAGGCATGTTAGAGGCTCTGTGCTGTGATCCTCTGTATCTTCAGCTGTTTTCAAAATATATTTTACTTAGTGCTGGGTTCAACTTTCCATTTTAGTGAACCTATATTGTTACCCATGAGCACTGTATCAAGTCTGCAGTATCTATATTTTAATCCTTTGACAGTTGGCAATTCATCTGTGGAGCCACACATTTTGGAAATCAAAAGACAACTGATTCTCTGTTCTTGAGAATAGAGAATGTTCAAGGCTCCCCAACACTTCATTCTTTTCACAGGAACATAAGAATTGCCATGTAGGATCACATTAGTGTTCTAAGTACCAGGCAAGTACTTGATGCTTCAGAGGAAGGTGCATGAAACCCTGTAATGAATAATTTTGAATAACCAGCCCACATGGGAAGTTTTTCCCTAACGTCTCTCAATTAGAGGTTGCTAATGGCATGAAGCATGAGGGCTTATATCTCTCCTCCATTTCCCCCCCCTCCACCTCTCCTCACAATACCCATCATCAGGTTAGACAAGTGAGCGCATTCCAATATCTACAACAGTGGCAGATTGATATCTCTATGGAGTGATGAAGCTCATACTCTTTAAGAAACAGCACACAAAAGGAATGGTTATGTAATGTTTAGAAAAGGTGGAAGCATTGTTACTAATGGCTATCAGAGTGTGGTCCCATCTGGAGTTCCCTCTTAAGGTGGGTCATAGTAGGATACGGGTGCTTGCCTCTATTTCCCGTCTCAGGTAACCCAAGGATTCCACTTCAGACTGTCTTGCTTCAATAATATCCTTCCTTTTGAGGTTGGTTTATTAATAAAATCATAGTGCAACTCAATCCATAACAAAAAGTCCCAAATATAATCCATTTCCCACACCGAGTGGATATAGTTCTTAAGTCCTTACTCTTCCTAACAGGACCTTCCATCAGCCTCTGCTGGGAGTCTCTCCATACCATACTCTGGTGTCTTCTGCCATACCGATGCTCCTTCTCAGTCCTCTTCAGTCCCTCTGCCAGCACAGCCACTCTAGTCCTTCTTGATAGTGTGAAGCCCCACTCTTCTCAGTGGGAACCTCCAGAGCCTGTCTGTTGGGAGATCATCCTTGCTAGGGAAGTATCCCTTAAACCCTCCCCACTCCTGGCACTCTTACTGTTCTCTTGTGTGCAACTTTCCTGTCCTGGAGATGTTTGTGAGTAAGCCACTCTGCTGCTCCCCTGCCTTCAAATAAGTCAAGTTGGAGTGAGCTGATGAGGGACTGGCTGTGCTCACCCTGTAGCACTGGCATACATAGTAATTTTATGGAGCAAAATGGCAAATTTTACAAAACCACTTCAAGTGTATTTTAATGGACAATATTTGCCAAACAGTGCTTTATATGATGTGAAAAGTGTGCCAGCGCAAACAAGAAAAATAGAGGAAGAGCTTCCATTCACTTTGTAGAGTTATTTTATTTTATTAGCACCCCTTTAACTAAGGAATTGATATGGGAAAGGCTAGGTCTCCTTTCTGCTAAAGTACTTGCTTCTCCTTCTGCTCCTATATATAGTATGATTCCTCTCAGGCAGCTGTGAGCCTGGCCTGAAGAATGAATTGTTGAGAGCATCACAGAGAGGAGGGAAAAAAGAGAGAAATTTATAGTGAGTTAGGTTGGCTTGAATTTCAGTCCCTGCTAGGAATATTCTTGGATTTTGTATAATTTTTTTCCTACTTTAATCTCTTTCATGATTTAATTTTCTTAAAGACATGCATCTCAAATTTTTGAGAGACGTAGATCAGTTTTGGTCCTCAGGAGCTAGTGGAGGGTATAAAATGTCTATGTAATGCTTTGTATTAAGGTTTTATTTATAAATGGTTGATAATGATTAATAGATGTTACAAGCATTTTACAGAGATGAGGAGTGTGTATTGTATAAATGGTTGTTATATCCCCAAAAATGACATTAAAACATTAAAGTTGCAAAGTCAAGCACTCTCAAATTTCCAAACTTTTGAGTTAAATTTGCCTGTGCAACTTTAATCAGCTTCTTTGTAGGTATAATGTTAGTCTTTAATTACATGATCACATCCTATATTTTCCACTGGAGCTTGGCTCCTGCCCATTCCCTTCCTCCCTATCCTGCTGCTGCTTCTTCCTTCACTCTCCCCAGCTCTTGCCCAGTGCCCATTTCTGTCTATCCACCCCACTCCTGTCCCTTACCCCATTCCTCTGCTTCTGTCCGTATCTGTCTCCCCAACCCCCCCATGCTCCTAGCCTTTCCTCTTCAATCCTCCCTACCCACCCCAATACACACTTCCTGGGATCAGCAGGAGGAACTCTGAGAGCACAGGAGAGACAATCTCTCTGCCCTGAGTTACAGTGCTTGGTGCCACAGTGGCCCTAGACAGGTGGAAGAAGCAGTTGCAAGGGAAAGTCCTGCTAAACCTCTGCAGCCCCAGGATGGAGCATGCTCAGTCATTCTGTGGAGATGATGCATATGCGGTCTGGTCTTCCCATAGGAGCTATCAGGAAATGGAGCATGTTCAGCATAGATGGAATCTTTGGAGAATTGAGCTGCCAAACTTCTAACAAGTCTTTACTGGGCATGTGCAAACTGAGATTTTGAGAGGTTTATAGCGTGGCCAGATTTGGGGATATTTCATGGCAAAAGTCATATTATTGACACCACAGTGATCCCACTGCCAGATTTCAAGTCCCTGCTAGAGCTACTCTTGGAAGACATTTTTAACATGGGCAAAACAATGGTGGTTTTTGTTTTTTTGTTTTTTTTTGCTAACCTTTTTCTCAGAAATGGCTGAATCATTTTTGCAGAAATTTTTAAAACAAATTCTGTCTGAGGCAGACATCCAGTACGGAAAACTTCAGCCTGAACAGTTTAAGTTTAGCAAAGTTATAAGCACCCGAAAACACAGCCTTTATATACTAGGACAGGGGTAGGCAACCTATGGCACGTGTGCCGAAGGCGGCACTCTAGCTGATTTTCAGTGGCGCTTCACACTGCCCGGGTCCTGGCCACTGGTCTGGGGGGCTCTGCATTTTAATTTAATTTTAAATGAAGCTTCTTAAACATTTTAAAAAACTTATTTACTTTACATACCACAATAGTTTAGTTATATATTATAGACTTATAGAAAGAGACCTTCTAAAAACGTTCAAATGTATTACTGGCACGCAAAACCTTAAATTAGAGTGAATAAATGAAGACTCGGCACACCACTTCTGAAAGGTTGCTGACCCCTGTACTAGGAAGTGTCAGGCAATGTTAACTATAGGCATCACTACTTGCACTGCCTATAATAAACACATTGGTGGAAGCTGTTGTAGATGGTTATAAGTCATGGTTATAACCAATCTATTGACTTGCTGGATTCTACAACACTTGATTGATCACTTATTAACTCTAACTACCTATAAAGGTTGCTTTAATATAGCCTACTATTGTAGGTTTTGCGACCTCTACTGCTTTGGACGGGATGGGAATCAGAGTTCTGTAGAAAATAGGATGCTTACATGTGCTGTAGTACAAAGGGCTTCCCAGCTTTTTTGGTATTTCTTTTCAGTTGTACAGTAGCGGTATTAACTGAAGGAAGCAGGTGCCTCAGTTACTTAGTTTCCACTAACAGTTGATTGATTAGTTCTTAACAGAAAGCAAAAACATTTTCATGCCTAATTTGCTTAGTTTTCAGTTAGAATGAGGGAATAAAAATAGCTTCCTCTCACAGTATAGTACAGTATTATTTTGCCACAGT
The DNA here is from genome assembly GCF_002925995.2 of Terrapene triunguis. Classification (NCBI taxonomy): domain Eukaryota; kingdom Metazoa; phylum Chordata; order Testudines; family Emydidae; genus Terrapene; species Terrapene triunguis. The sequence continues at coordinate 6,388,828 of NW_020664980.1, forward strand.
CTTAAGACTCTCTGAAAATGGAACAGTCAGTCATGTTATGAACTTCCGTGTCAAAACTATATACTGTTGTGTCTGCTCCTGCAAGGTGCTGAGCACCCTCAGTTCCCATTGTCGTCTGTGCAACGAAGCTAAGCACCTTGTCCTAACTACTTAACAGCTCATTGGACTCTAGACAGGGGCATCAGAACAGGGAAGGCCACGGGGGTCATGGTCGCACCACTTTTTACTGTTGGTAAGGGTGAGTGATAAGAGGTAAGGGAAAGGGCGGAGTGGAGTGAGCAAGGGGCATGGCCTCAGGGGAAAGAGGCAGTGCTGGGCCTCGGGGGAAAGAGGCGGCATGGGGGCGGGGCCTTGAGGAGAAGGGTCGTGGCCTCAGGGGAAGGGGTGGTGTGGGGAGGCGAGGCCACGGTTTCGGGCGCCGGTGGCCCCCCCACTTTTAGGAAGCTTCTGCCACTCCTGACTCTAGAAGCATATAATACATTTAGTAAAGGACTGCATATATTGTGTGTTTGTGTGTGCGCATGTAAGATGAAATGAAATTTAGTTCATTATTTTAGCTACTTTAATAGGACAACTTTATAAGAAGCTAAACTTCAGGATTTTGGCCATGGCCACTTTCATGGGTCTGACAGTGGTGTTATCACTAAGTAAAAACCCAATTTTTGCTTTAGTCTTTTACCTCTGCCTTTGCAAAGCTATAATAAAATCCCTGTGAAATATTGTTAAATGCTAATGGGACACCTGCTTAGTGGCCTCCTTTTTGGTACCAGTGTGGTGTGAGGTTGAAATTTTTGTATTGTTCCCAGCTGTGATGTCAGATTTGCATCCGCCTGGTCAGTTCACCAGTCATGAGCATAATGTCTCGTATATTGCCTTGCTAGAAAGGAAATTTATACTGTCTATTTTCAAGTGATGTTATTTTTTTCTCCGTGTTTAAAAAAAAAAAAGTTTAAAATGTAAAGGATTATTTATATTCTCCTCCTGACATAGAGACCTGCTGCCTCAGTTAATGTAGAATGTGAGTTGTGTTTTAACATATTCATGAATAACTTCTATGTTCTTAGTTACTTGCTTATTTACTGTCTTCCAACTCTTTGTCTCTTTTTTGTTTCCATTCCTCCTTGTACACTTCTGAACCTGAGTAAATTTACGAAGGTATACTGAGATGACTGCTAAGATTCAATAAAGTTGCCAGTCTCTGTTTCAGTAGGAATTTTTTATAGCTGTGTTTTTGAATTTCCAAATTTAAATCTTTTAAATATGTGAAATAAGAAAGTAGAAACTGCTATGTATTAAAGATCGGTTAGAAGAATTCTTTGCTTGGATGTAGCCTTATTTGTATATACACGTCTGTTCTGTTTCCTGCTGTGATATGTTTTTCCAAGACATCAGAAGGAAATGTGGAAGGATGGGCCTGCTTTTTATGGGGGGGGGGGGGGAAGGAATTGGAACAAGGTAGATACAAGTACAGTACTTAATATTGTTTACCTGTGTTCATATGTTTAAATACACTGCTTTTTAAAAAATTTTATACACAAATAAAGTTGAGTGTGAAACGCTCACGGCATTTTCTAGTTATTTCTTTTTAAAGTTGTTTTATATTTGTTCAGTGAAGTGGTCATTAATAAAGGATGAGATCTTATAGTTGTTGGATGGATGGGCTAGGACCTAGCTGGTCATGGACAATCCTAACACATTTTTAAGCATGATGTGCCCTGTCTACACTGCAAAGACTTTGTAAAATCATATTATATTATTTAAAACAAACGAGCTAACATGTTTTAATGAGCAACCTTGTAACCATAGGGAGATAAAAATTTTCAAATGTATTTTTTTTTGAGTTGATGATGCCCCTTGAACTGAGCAATATATAATTATTTTAATTGTTATGGTGTAGTATGTGTAAGTGCAACGAGAAGTCTTTACTACTTGTAAGTGATTTTGTCTAAAGGATATGTATGCGTGTGTGTGTGTGGGGGGGGAGAGACGGACTTTTTTTTTTTTTTTTTTTTTAAACACTGTTTCCTGGAAGGAAACTGTGGCCTCCAGCTCATTGTAATAACATAATTTCAAGACACGTAGCATTTGCTTAAGAAATTTGTGTAGTCTGTTTCCTAAGAAAGACTTAACTGTTCTTAGTTAATGTTAATGCCTTCCTCATGAGCTTAATAAGACTCCACCGACTTTCAATAATATGGAAGAATTGGATGTTTAACCAGGATCCTGAACATGTGTTTCAGGTGGAGAATTCCAAAGACAATGAAGAGAATATCCTGCAAAGAGAAGTTCCCCTCAGGCAGTCTCGACGAAGGTTTAGGAAGATTAATCAGCGGGGAGAACGTCAGACCATCACAGACAATGTGGATGCTAGCAGTTATCTTTCGGTGAGCATGTTTTCCACTAACGAAAACGCATCAGCCTAGTTGGTTTCTTATTGTCTGAGCATTTGGGTCTTTTAGGGTCAGGGACAGAAGGAGATGAAGTGTTAGTTTGTTTTTGTTTTATCTGTAAACATTTTCCTCCTTGGAGAACACTGAGAACACTTCGGATTTTATAGCTATAGACGGCAATTCAGGTTCAGCAATTGAGAGCAAAAATGCTTTGGTTTATGGATCTGCTGCTGTGTTTAATAGTGAAAATGCTTAGAAGGTCATTGGTCGGTGAAAGGATTGTCCTCCTCAAAGACCTCCATGGATACTTGGTTGTTGTTTTTGTAATATCTTTAAATCAAGTACTCATGCTAAAATGTTGAGATTTGTTTTTTTTCTATTCAATTTAGATCATGTTGAAAAGTGTTTTATGAAATCCCAGCTACTGTACAATATGAATGCATATCTTGATGTTTCACCTGTTTTTCAATTCGGTATAAAGATCTGAGAGTTTACTTGAAAACAGCAGAATTTGGTGAGAGGAAATTATCCATCCAAGAGGGTATTTGCCACACTAAATATTGCTAAATATATAAATCTGTATTGTGCCAAGGTAAATGCAGCTGTGATTCTCAGGCCACAATATTTTTTCTACAGGGTTCTGTTTACCACTAGTTTTGTGTAATTGCATGCTAAAATCCTGTTAGTGGTGGGTTGTATGTGTGTGGTCCACACAAAAGGTTTCATTTGAAAGTAACTGTTCTAGATGTTTTGTTGGTTTGACATTAAATCAGATTACCATCAAATCAAACAAATTATCATGAAAAATGTTCACATTACCAGAAATTATACTTTCTGCTATTTTATAATGTTGGGGTTTAAGTGGAGCCAAATTTTAATGAGTCTTCAGGTCAGGAAAAGGAAAACAAATTAAGTAACTCTCTCAAACAAAAAAATACAAAACAAAAACAAAAACCCCACAACCTTCTAGTTGGGAGGCTTGCAAAGCATTTGCAACACAATCATAAACCTGAAATTAAACTACTTTCAGACTATATTTGAGTAAGTTAGTTTTTTGGCTTGTGATTAATATTAATGTTTTTAGAAGATAATTTTAAAAACTCCAAAACATTGGGACTTCAGGGAGTATAGGTTATGTTGGCATTTGTCTTCTAAGCAGAAAGGCTATTGTTGCTGTAACAGCAAGTGTATACTTTAAGTTCAGTTTCCTGTATCTCCTCATTTCAGGATGTGTGATGTATTCTGTTCTATGTCAAGAATTAGTAAACAAACTGAGCTAGTCACCGAAGTGAGAATTTATGTTCCCTAGCTCTAGGAAATGCCTAAGAGTTTGATCATGGATGAAAGTCTAGCCTTTGTGATTGTGACAAAATATACATCTTTCTTCCTCCATTGCATTTCTATTTAAGGCTGAATAAGCACAGAAAACAGTAGTTCTCAAAGTTTTCATTCTTTGAGCACTTTGTAAGGAAGAGAGAATCTCATTAATAACAGATCCTGTGATTCTGTCTGTATGATTTTGAAGGGTACAAGGATTCAGAGTCAACTATTTTAGGCACCAAGTTTAATTCCATGGAGTTTGGTTACACAAACTACATTTCTGGAAGGAAATCTGTCAGTTGGTTGTCTCAGCTGGTTAACAGCTGACTGAAGTGAAAAACCAATATCATTTATATATCATGAGCTTTTGCTACCTGTATGACAGTTTTAGATAATTTCTGTAGCAAAAAAGCTTTTCAGTGGACAAATCGACTGATGATTAAGAAATCAAAACATAATAGAATACATCTACCTGTTCCACATTCAGCAAGTAACAAAATTATTAAAAGAAAGAAAAGTGTGTGCAGATTTCACTAAATTTAGTCAAAGTTTAGTAAAATAATTAGGTAAAACATCTTGCATTAAGTAATATGGTTTCTTCTTCATATGCAGATATAAATGCCATTAGCATTGGTGTGAGTTACTTGTGCACACTGAGTAGCGAATATACTGCTAATATAAGATCATTGGTTCCCTAAGGTTTTGAAAATCTCAGATAATCCATTGACTCTCTCATAATTACCTTTTCACATTTCAGCATATCAATACATACATTTTACCATCTGACAGTAGTTCATAATTACCGTCCTTATATCTGTCTATAACACTATGCACTGGGGATATCTCTCTATATAATTGTGATTGCAGTTGCAACTTGATCAATGTCAGCTTTTCAGGAACAAATGATGAAAAAAGTACAAGCAGTAGACAATGTGTGAAAAGATTTTCAGGAATCAAACTCTTAAAAATCTTATATATTTAACTATGTTTGTGATTAAAGGTGGTGTAGAGAAACTTTGGCCGTAGTTTGCAATAGGCAAGACATTGCAATAGCATCCCTCCCAGAGCTGGGAAGTTGTTTACAAACGTTCCAACAAATTTGCCTCACTGACAGGATTATAATTAATAATTGCAGTATGTTATTTCACTTTTCTACCTGAGGCTAACTGCTCTTTGATAGAGGCTGAATGTGGTTTGATAGGTCTTGTATTTAAGCCATATTTAATGATCACGTTATTCCATATTGCACTCATTGCATTACATTCAGGGTATAAATCAGTTCATTTTAGGTATTTGTATTTAAAATCCTGTAGTCCATGAGTCTTGGGGAGGCAATCTAGACCAAGGAGGGGTGGTCATGACTTGCCCTGCAACCTGCCTTACAATGCTCACACCCAGCCTACAAGCATGCAGATCACACCCTGCAGGGTCTGTGTGCTAGACCAGTGGTCTCTAAACTTTTTTGATCGCGCACCCCTATCGGTAAAAAATTTGAGCACGCACCCCCTGCCGCGCCAGCTCTACCATTTTTGCCAAAGCAAAAAAAAAAGAAGCAGCTGCCGCTCGGACTCCCGCCCAAACTACTGAAGCAAAAAAAAAAAAAAAAAGCGCCGCTCGGATGAAGAAAAACAAGAAACCCTCCTCCTGCCGCGCACCCCTAAGGATCCTCTTGCGCGCGCACCCCACTTTGGAGACCTCTGTGCTAGACAGCACTAGTTCAGCAACTCTGACCCCAGCAAACAATCTACAGCTCTACTCTGGTCTTGGTTACAACCAGCAAGGTGACCCCAACACACTCCCAGTCCTGAAATAATATGGTTCATTTGTTTTTGTAAAGAGACAAAAAGCACATCACAGCTTATTAACTGGGGTTAATACACCCTTCCCTTTAAACACAGCACTGAATTGGTTTATAGTAAAAATAAAACAAATTCATTAACAATAGAACATAGATAAGGGATGCCAAGTAAAAGGAATAAAGATAGGGTTACAAGCAAATAAATGTGAAAACACACATCTAAAAATCTAAAACTTAATCTAGCATGGTACAGGCTTTGTTCAAGATGGTTTCTCTGACCAGTCTTCATTCTTCCCAGCCATGGCTAGCTTCTCCTCAGTCAGGACCTTCCACAGAGGGTGAAAGATCTTTGCCAAAGCATGCTTCTCACCTATGTTCAGATTCCAGAGACTTCAAACCCCATCCCTTTGATTGAAGGACCCATCTTTCTCAGGTTGCAAGAGCTCTGTTCCCTTGTGTCTGTCTTGAGATGGATGCCAAAGATGACTTCTGTCTTTGCTTATATCTTCCAAAGTCCAGTAACTTTTGTTTCAAGAGGCAGGATGACCTCCTGCTGTTTTTTCTTCCTGTGTCTTCTCATCCCCTTGTTGATTTCTATGTAAATGAGACTTCCATTGTTTTTGGTCACACCTTGCTTAATTTACATAGGAAACAGGTAAATAGCTGCCATCTCTCCTGTCTGGGAGGGAACCTGTTTCTCCCTGTTTGGCCACAGACTTTAAAGCGTAATATCATTAAGTATTCATATTTCTCATATAGTATTAATACATACTTTTCACAATGATATTGATCACCACTGTGCCATTAGCTTCCAGAAAAAAACCCTCATTTTATACACTTGTATAATGTATACAATCAGTTGATTCAATTGTTTATCACTGGAGATTCAGCCCACCTGCCTTTATAGATCAGTAAGCCTTTGAAATGGAATCTTCTGAGGTTACCCCTCAAAGTAAAGTTTATTCAATCTGTGAAGAAGGTGACATGGCGTCTGATAGTAAAGGAAGCTCTACATTCTTTCTTCCCCCACTTGTTGGTAGCTTAATAGTTTTGTTTACCTAATCTGTAAAAATGGACCTTTGTTGTCTTTGCCTGAAGACTGGGCTGGTCAGAGAATCAAATACGTATTCCTTTATCTAGGCAGACCTGTTTACCACTCCCCTGACATGCCTTCCATAATTTCAGCATATATTCATAACTTTTTATGTACACTCTGTGTATCCATTATGCACGAATATTAATGATCTGTGAGTTAGTAGTTTTCCAAGGATATCTTACATGGCATCTTTTTAGATACAGATTATAACCATAGTGAGTTGGGGTACACTGAATTGGTCAGTCCAACTGAAACTCATTACCTGATACCATTGAGTTCTTTGCCCTCTGACACTGGGATGCTTCGAAGGTCATAAGTATACAACATAGCATTATTTGTGTGAGTTTTTGACTGTGAGGGTATGTCTACACAGAGATAAAAAAAACCCTGCAGCTGGCCTTGGTCAGCTGACTCAAACTCACGGGGCTCGGGCTGCCGGGCTGAAAAATTGTTGTATAGACATTCGGGCTTGGGCTGGAACCCAAGCTGTGGGACCCTGTGAGGGTGGAGGGTCCCAGAGCTCGAGCTCCAGCCCAAGCCTGAAACTATACAACAATTTTTCAGCCCTGCAGCCTGAGCCCCTCAAGCCCAAGTCAACTGATACAGGCCAGCTGCAGTAGTGCTGCGGGTCTTTTATCCTTGTGTAGACATAGCCTGGATGCTCTCTGGCACATGTAACCTTTTAATTTCTAAGGGTATGTCTCCATTGTGCATGCGCGCGCGCACGCACACACACAAAAAAGTGTATTGTTAACTTGGGCTAACATTGCAGTGAAGACACAACTTCAACTAATAACTCAAGTTGGCAGCTTGAATTCAACCCCAGGTATTGTATAGGCTGTAACTCAAGCTGCTAACCCTAGTTAAATGTCGTTTGCATTGTCTGCACTGCTAATTTAATCTGAGTTAGCTACCCCAAATTAATAAAACACCTTCCCCCCCCCGCCCCCCGTGAAGACTTAACCTAGAACTAAAATTTTATTTGTTCATGATTCAGAGTTTCTGTTGGTTTACCCCAGTCTAAAACTCTTTCCCATAGGCTCCCTTGTGTTATTCCTATGCATAGGGACTCTCCATGTTGCCCCCTTAACCTCTTAAATATGCAAATTTCTGCACATTAAATGCAGTGTGACTCATGATTAAGAATAAGGTTAATCTTTGTTTTTATAAAACATAACTTAAGTGCCGCTGTTCAGACACTTGAGTTTGCAGCTGCTGCATGTATGGAACTCCTATTCATGTCAGAGGAAGTTTTATACACAGAGCAGCTGCAGATCTAGTCCCATATTAGTCATTTGTCTGCCAAATAGTTTAATTTAACTTTAATAAAGTATTCTAAACTCTTAATTTCCTGATGACTGTTACTTGGTATTATGGGGAAAAGCACTAGAAGCTAAGAGGGTTATTTCAGTAAACTACATGAATTTACAATAATTAAAATGCAAATTGCAATACAAGTACAGAGTTCCTTTTGCATTTTGCTTATATTGCCTTCTCTGTGCATTCATATTTTTCCTCTTAATGTAGGTAATTTAAACAGTGGATAAAGGGAAAAAAATGGACCAACATTAGCCTAGTTAATTTAGTTTTGTGAAAGTGGAAGTTTGCATGTTTGTTTGTATAGTTTACAGATTATTTTCTAAGTATATCCTTGCAGGTTCTTAGAGTTGTGTCACAGCAGTATTTCTACTCTCTGGAAATATCAGTGGTTTTTTCCCCCCCCTAACAGAATGAAAAACTGATTATATAATGGCAAGGTTTATACCTCCCTTTCCCTCACTCATGCGGAAGACATTTTACCATTTACATAGCTTTGTACTCTCTTTATAAACAGACATGAATTCATTTTCACAGTACTTCTGCTAGGTAGGTACACTTATCCCCATTTGGCAAGTGGGGAGACTGAGACAGAGATCAAGGAGACACGGCAGATTAGTAGCAATAGTAGTTCCCAGTCCAACACTCAGTGTGATGGACAATGTTACCAGCGTTCTTAATTTACAAAAATAATCATCCCAGTGGGCAAAGATGGAATATGCACTAAATAATTTACAGTTTGTTTTTTATAATCTGTTTCCTAAGGGTAGTCATTTATTTAGTGGGGTGTCTCACTCAGAGGCTTGCTATGTGAAAGGGGTCACCAGTACAAAAGTTTGAGAACTACTGTCCTAGGCTTGTCTTTTGAAGGTGTTTTGAAGGTTTTCTTTGAGGATTTCAAAGGAAACCTGTACAACACTTTCAAAAGATTAGCCTGGGAGGTAAATTTTATTTAGCTGTGACACTGAGTATGTTTCCCAGACCTGAAGAAGAGTTCTGGGTAAGTTCGAAAAATTGTCTCTCTCACCAACTGAAGTTGGTCCTATAAAATATATTATCTCACCCATCTTGTCTCACATTTTAAATATAAAAATTTAATGGAAATAATACATACTGCAATGATACAATAAATTATCAAATACACAAGTATCTACCAAGAAGTTGTGATCACTTACATCTCAACCTTTTCCTTATTAATAGCTCAGTACTGTATATTTTAAACTAACATGGCCCTTTCTCTGAAAGACAGCAGTTTTTTTTAACTTTTTTATAGTAAGTGGATGAGAAGGTGTAAGAGATGTAGCACAATCTTGGCATTTTTTTGGGATGTTTTCTTAATCATAGAAAGCATAGAAATACATGACTAGAAGGGATTTCAGTAGGTCATCTAGTCTAGTCCCCTGCACTGAGGCAGAACTAAGTCCAGGGAAAGCAGCAATTCCTGTGTTTGGGCAGCATAGGCAGTGCTCCCTCTCTATGCCCCGGGGGTATAAATTGCCACAAAGTGAAAAGTGGGGGGAAACAGGGCACAGAATCTTAGAATCATAGATGTGAGAGGGTCATGTGAGACAGTATGAAAAGCATTACTAAAGCCGAGATACTGTACGTGACATCTACTGCTTCACCCCTCTCCCTCGCCTCCCCCCCATCCACAAGCCTTGTTAATCTGTCAAAGAAGGATATTAGGTTTGTTTGACATAATTTGTTCTTGACAAATCCATGTTAACTGTTACTTTGCCTTTATTTTCTTCTAGGTGCTTACAAATTGATTGATTGATTATTTGCTCCATTATCTTTCTGGGTACCAAAGTTAAGCTGACTGGTCTAGAATTCCCTGGGTTGTACTTATTCCTCTTTTTATAGATAGGTACTATATTTGACTTTTCCAGTCATCAGGTATCTCTCCAGTCCTCCATGAGTTCTCAAAGATAATTGCTAATGGGTCAGAGATCTCTTCAGCCAGCTCCTTAAGTATTCTAGGATGTATTTCACATGTATTTCGTGTACTTTAATATTCACATCTCTTTTAAATAATATTCTTGGCGACATGTAGAGGTATCCATTTTTACAGCAATCTGCTAATGAAGAGTACTTGAATGGCAATTTTCTTTTACTTGAAAATGTTCTTTTACTTAATGTACAATATATTTAATGTAATTCTATTCAGAGGATCTTGTTGTTAATCTAGAATATCTTGTAATTGGAATAGGACATATCACTTGTTTGGGCAGTAGGGGGAATAAGAACTAGCATACCGGATTAGAACTAATCCAGTACGTTCTCTCTACCCATGCAAGATGCTTAATCTAGGTGTTTTGTAATCTGTTTTAACTATAATTTCAGCCAATTTTACCTGGTACTGAAACACGGCTCACTGATCTGTAGTTCCCAGGATCACCCCAACCACCGTTTTGGGGGGGAGGGGTTGTTTTTTGTTTTTAAAAAGATTGGTGCAACATTTGCTACCCTCTAGTTATATGGAATAGCAATCTGTTCTCCATTCTTAAATTCCTTCAGAACTCTCAAGCAAATATCATCCAGTCCTTATAATGTATTGCTCTTCTGTACTTCACTTTGTTCCAGAGGCTTGTCTTTTGGCACTTCAAACTTCGACAGTGTCTCATCTTTATTACTTGAAGAGTAGGGGTGAAATCCTGACCCCAAGGAAGTCAATGGGAGTTTTGCCATTGACTTCAATAGGGGCCAAGATTTTACCTTAGGTATCTTATCAGCATCCTTTGAAGTGAAGACTAATGCAAAGAGGTAATTTAGCTTCTCTGTTTTTGATATTTGTTTTTTTGTCATAGGAACTTTGAGGAGCCCATCTAACATAGTGAATGCCAGTGAAAATGAGGTAGGATCAGAGGCTAAAATAGGGAAAGAACGAGTTAAAAATTACATAGACAAGTTAGCTGTCTTCAAATCACCCCAGTGCCTGATGAAATACATCCTAGAATACTCAGGGTGCTGGCTGAGGAGATATCTGAGCCATTAGCGATTATCTTCAAAAAGTCATGGAAGATGGTAGAGATTCAGAGGACTGGAAAATGGCAAATATAGTGCCAATCTATAAAAAGGGAAATAAGGACAACCTGGGGAATTACAGACCAATCAGCTTAACTTCAGTACCTGGAAAGTTAATGGAGCAAATAATTAAGCAATCGATTTGCAAACACCTAGAAGATAATGAGGAAGGTGATAAGTAATAACATAAATTTGTCAAGACAAATTGTGTCAGACCAACCTAATAGCTTTCTTTGACAGGGTAACAAGCCGTGAGGATGTGGTGGAAGCGGTAGATGTGGTATATCTTGACTTTAGTAAGACTTTTGATACTGTCTCGCATGACCTTCTCATAAACAATCTAGGGAAATACAACATAGATGGAGCTACTACAAGGTGAGTGCATAACTGGTTGGAAAACCGTTCCCAGAGTGTAGTTATTAGTGGTTCACAGTCAAGCTGGAAGAGCATATCAAGTGCTGTCCCACAGGGATCAGTTCTGGGTCTGGTTCTGTTCAATATCTTCATCAATGATTTAGACAATGGCATAGAGAGCACACATATAAAGTTTGTGGATGATACCACGCTGGGAGGGGTTACAAGTGCTTTGGAAGGTAGGATTAAAATTCAAAATGATCTGAACGAACTGAAGAAATGGTGTGAAGTGAATAGGATGAAATTCAGTAAGGACAAATGCAAAGTACTCCACTTAGGAAAGAACAATCAGTTGCACACATACAAAATGGGAAATGACCTGCCTAGGAAGGAGTACTGCGGAAAGGGCTCTGGGGGTCAGTGGATCACAAACTAAATGTGAGTCAACAGTGTAACACTGTTGAGGGGGAAAAGGGGGCGGGGGAAGAGCAAACATCCCAGAATGATGTTTGCATCAGCAGGAGTGTTATTAGTAAGCCACAAGAAGTAATTCTTCTGCTTTACTCTGTGGTGATTATGCCTCAGCTGGAACATTGGGTCCAGTTCTGGGTGCCAGATTTCAGGAAAGATGTGGACAAACTGTAGATAGTCCAGAGAAGAGCAACAAAAATAATTAAAGGTCTAGAAAACATGACCTATGCGGGCACACTGAAAAAACTGGGTTTGTTTAATCTGGAGAAAAGATTGAGAGGGGGCATGATAACAGTTTTCAAGTACATAAAAGGTTGTTACGAGGAAGAGGGAGGTAAATTGTTCTCATTAACCTCTGAGGATAGGACAAGAAGCAATTGGCTTCTAAACCTTCCTTGCTGCAATTGGTTTAGGGTGACCAGACGTCCCGATATTTAAATGTTTGTCCCGCGACCTGACCGATCTTTGGTCGGGATGCAGTATGTCCCGATATTTCGCTCCGCCGGCAGCACTGTTGGGTTTTTTGGTTTTTGTTTTTCTTTTTTGCTCCACCGGCAGCACTCGCCTTTTTTCTCCACTGGCAGCACTTGGGTTTTTTGTTTTTGTTTTGTTTTTTGCTCTGCCGGCGGGGGGGCCCCCCCCCATGTGTCCCGATATTTTCTTCCTCTCATCTGTTCACCCTAAATTGGTTGCACATAAGGAAGAACTTCCTGACTGTCAGGGTGGTTAAGCACAGGAATAATTGCCTTGGGAGGTTGTGGAATCTCCGTCATTGGAGATTTTTAAGAGCAGGTTAGACAAACACCTGTCACAGATGGTCTAGATAATACTTAGTCCTGCCATGAGTGCAGAGGACTGGACCAGATGACCCCTTGAGGTCCCTTCCAGTCTTATAATTCTACAATAGTCACTTATGTCTTCTAACTTAGATGTTAAACATTTTGTCTGCTGTAACGGCTCATGCTCCTTTCCATGGATTACATGTATTAGTAGATAGGTCTTCAGTGTTTGTAGATTTGTTGAAAACATATATTGGGGAAGAACCCAAGCAAAAACTCATGTCAATTGTTAGGTGTTCGCATTTGTGGCCTATTCATGTCATTTTAAATTATTAGTTTTTATTTGTGCGGGCAGAAAGAAGTTGCGTCTGTGGTGTATTCATTTCCTGAACTGTCTAGAAGGAACAGACTACTTTATCTTTTTTTTATGCACTAGATCTAAATTAAGTCTGCAGTTTGCATGCCATGTTAATGCTTACAGGGAAGAGAATGTGTGTCTGGTTTATAGGCACGGCCACAGTACATTTCACAAAAATGCAACAAAATTTGTCTGAGAGACAAGAGACTGCTGAATCTGTGAGCTAGAAACCAGAATTATTGCAGGGCTGACATATTTGTCTTGGAGAACGGGGGGGGGGGGGGGGGGGGGAGAGAAGGACTGATAGTTGTATCACTTACAGAGTCCTGTTAACTGATGGTGTCAACTGTTAGAGGAAACTGCTTGTCTGGCTAAATGCCAATTCATTGGCTAAGAGAGGCAGAATATAACAGGTTTAAAATGGCATCCAAGATTACTGCCCGAGGAAGAAGATAAACTGTCTAATACTCAGTTATGATTTTGCCATGATGGCTTCTTTATTGTACCTTTTCCTTTATTTTTAAGGGAGGGAAGGACCACCAAATAAATGTTTGTATTAATCAAGTTTTCACTTATTTTATTGTCTGTATTTATTAATTTTTCAGTGCTGATTCTGTTAGTTGTATCAGCTGCTCCACCATCAAATACTTGTCGATGGCATAGTATGTCACTGGTTATGATTATCATTAGCAGGAACTTAATGCTCAAAGGTGCAATGCATTAAATTTTTTTTGGTAATTTGCATAAACCACAGGTGCTTTCCAGACGGCCAGCCAAATCAATTAATGTGTGTGTCTGCAGTCTGCAAAACATTGACGGTTATGAAATATTACTACATAGAGTAGAAAAAGTATATTTAAAATCCTATTTTGTATCCTTAAAGGTTTACTGTCAAGTAATGAGACAGAATATGTAGCTTTCAAAATAGCTCATTCTGATATTTTGAAAACTATATACTGTTATTAAATGTCCTTCTGGTAATCTCTGTATGTATTGTCTTTAAAATTGATCTTCCCAAAATGAAAATTGTTTAAAAAAGTGACACATAATTAGTGCAACCCCAATACATTCATAACATAGTATTCATACCCTTAGTGCTTTAGACTTTACAGATTATCTATCTAGATTGTATATAAAATCACTATGTCTGCTGCAGAAATCCAACCAGCTCTGGGGTGAAACATGCACCTACTTAATGGCATACAAGAATACTACATAACAAGTGAAGAAAACTATATCCAATTGAAACTGCAGGGAATTTATTTTAGGCGGGCACCTGTATTTACTCAAATTGGAATTTGGCCAGGTTCCTACAATTAACAGTCATCCCTTCTTTCAAAAATATGTCAGGATATATTTTAATGATCATGTATGTCAGCAGCTGTTTCTTATATCACCTCTGAAAGATTGCACAGTTTCCTAAATGTTGGGTAGGACATTTTCATCACGGACTCAGAGGTGAAGCTCGTTATTGACTGAATCACCAGCATTAGGCCTTTAAAAAATGTTGAGTTGCTGTGGGGAAGGGAGTGGTTTGGGGATTTCTGCTAGGGTGACGATCCTCGACTTTACGTCAGTCTTTATCTTTCATGTCTCTTTTGATTTATATCTCTTGTCACAGGCTAGTTCCTTATTCTTGTAGGCATCAACATATTTGAAGTTCTACCCCTCTGATTGCTGTAAGGGAGGAGGAGCTTTCTCTCTTCTCCCTCCTGTGAGAGTAAGCACAGGTCTCTACTATTCTGTTTTTCTCTGGCCTCATTCCTAAATAATTCCAGCATTTACCTTTGCTGCTGCTTATGCTTCTTCAAGTGTCAGCCTGAAATTAACGTAATTCTGGAGGACAGGGTTCTGAATATGGAACAATCTTGTTCATTTCACTAAGGTAATATTTGCCATAGTAATGCACAACAGCAGATCCCCTGGTATTGTCTGCATGCTAACTCTAGAAGACAATGCTCATTAGTTTACATTTATTTCACATTTGTATTGGAAAGACTGCCATATAGTTTCACAATCATAAAGCATTCAAAATTTATTTTAAAGTGAAATCTTAAATTCTGTGGAAATTGATGACTTAGGACCCCAAACTTTCCAGGGAAACCTTCCTATTTCCCAGTGGTAAGTGGACTAGGGAATTCTCCAACCCTTGACCAAACTTGCAGCACTTTGTCTCTTCCTTGTGGGAGGGAGGTACTAATCCAGCCTGCCCTGATTTACTTATTCATGCCAATATGTGAACTATCTTTCCAACATTTACCTTTGCTAAATTAAAAATACACAATAAATACAAATTCATGGCATACCTAATAAACTGTCCATGCAATAAAATATTTGTTTACCTACAATAATAATAGGAACCTCTGAACCATCTATTTCTTCCAAATCTACTTCTCCCCTCCCCTACCACCCATAACTCTTTACTCACTCCCTCTCCAAATACCTGCGGAAAAAAGAGGATCTGTGTAGCAAGCCTGGAAGGTTAACAAATCTATGCTCTGAACCGCTGAAGGGACTGTTTCAGAGTCATATTCCTCATAGAAAACGCCTTGCCAGCAGCTCTTTCATATGTAAAACAGACTGGGACTCTAGCTCAAGTACCTCCACTGATCACAATTGTAGTACATCACATATAGTGTTGGTGGGGAGAGGCAATCCTATAGGCCTATAAAACGGATTGTCAGCCTTTTTGGAAGCCTTAAATCCTTTTCTTTGTGACTTTGTCAGATCCTTGACTTCTCTGAAACCTTACTTCACTGTAGTTGTATTTTTAATTGGTGTATGAGCTGCTTTTCGTAGAAAAGTCTTGACCACATTTCCTTTAGAGATGTTACATACTTTATACGGATACTGCACTTTGTTTTGGTTTTCTTTTTATTTCCTCCCTATGGTGGTTTCTGTTCAATATGATGTATTGGACTAAACCAACCCAATTATGCTCTCATCTGTAACTAGAACAGCCTTTTCTTTTATGCATAGGCTTATCATAATGTGGTTAGAAATGTTTTTGTATTCTTAGGCTGAAAAAGAATGTGAAGTTGAGTGCTCCTTGTGAAGTTGCACCCCATAATGCTTTATGGAAATATGCTTATGAAAGTAAATATGACATAACTGGAATATGTTTTATGCTAGATAGGCCATGTAACGTATCTCTGCAAAGGTTATGATCTACTGGATATATTCATCCTATTTGTATGCATGTATCATTTTTGTATTCTAAGTTATGAATATTGGCTGTGTACTTGTTTAATTTTAAGTAGCCTTAGTAGGCATTTGGTCAGCTTCTTAAGAAAGGAATTTGCAAGTTAAGTGTCCAATCAAGAAACACTTAATGGACAATAGACCTTGGAAGACTCCAATCCACATAAGAAGTCTACCTGGGGACTTTCAAGGTAGCATATGAGCAATGGCTGCCACCTATAAAGTTCTGAGTCATGCATGGATATGTGACTTGCCCATGTGACTCCAAAACTCCATCTTGCAGCTGGGTTCTGCATAGGAGAGAGGAAGGGGTCTCCACCCACAAGAGAGAGTTTATTTAAGCCCCTGGGTGACTCCTCCATTTGGTCTTCAGCTGGCTCAAGAGATAGCCTTTCCACCCCCAAAGGATACCTGAAAGAAACTGGAACAAAGGACAGTAACCACAGGGGTGTGAATGATTGCTGGGCCCAGACTAGGAGGAGGCTAGTCTGTAAAAGAAGCTGTATAAGCTTTATGCAGGGTAAAACAGATTTATTTGGGATTTGGACCCCATTGGGAGCTGGGCATCTGAGTGTTGGAGACAGGAACACGTCTTAAGCTGTTTTCAGTTAAGCGTGCAGCTTTTGGGGGATGTTGTTTTGTAGCAGGCTAGGGTGTCTGGCTCAAACAGGCAAGGTTCTGGAGTCCCAAGCTAGCAGGGAAAACGGGTTAGAAGTAGTCTCAGCACATCAGTTGGCAGTCCCAAAGGAGTTTCTGTGATCCAACCCGTCACACTCCTGACTTTGCATATATTAACCAATTGGAAGCCATACGTGATGTTCACTAAAGGGCTAAGCTAATTTAATTGTGTAGACTTTGCTTTCATGCAAATTGAAGAGAGAAATAAACAATATAACTAAACTGTTGGTATGTATGGCAAACATTTTTATTGGTATTATTAAATCTAAATATTAATTCTAGGAAGACTTCTTTAATGTCTCTAAAATCAAGTTTTGGGGCGAGATTGTGGCAAGTCCTGTGCAATTTTCACTGCATATCACAATTCAGAAAATAATTTAGTGCAACAGGCGTTTGGTTTGGTTGGCTTGCAGAGTTTGGCACTAGAACCACTGTGTAACATAATAGCTGTGAGCTAGAAGAGTATCCTAGTATGGCCATAGAACTGGTTTGGAACCAGATTTTTCTTACCAAGCTTAACTGTGTCCTGGGTTTTACACTTGGCCTGTGTAAACCTTGCTTTTTCAGATGTGTTTGACAGTACTTGATATGAGGGAACTGGACTGTTAGTATGCTTGTTTCCTGGCCAATACCTACTTCTCTTTTCCATATCACACTTGTTTCACATTAATAATCTCACGCAAGGTTTTGGGATACTTGAGTTGTACATGTATGGTTATATGTTAGGGTTGATTTGAGGTATTAGAGCCACCTCAAACATTGAAAAAGAAGCCTTCACGCTCTCCAAAAGATTGATTTATATCTACTTTAAACTCTGTTTCTGTGAAGTAGCTGCTAGGAATTGCGGGAGGGTTCTGAAGATTCAGGGTCCCTAGGAGCCTAGGGTTATCTTCAATGTACACAAATTGCTGTTTTTTTATTTTTTTAAAGTACCAAATTTCTAAAATCTGTTGGGTTTGAGAAGTTCTTAGTGTTTCTATGCACATGGAAAAAGTAGAATAGCTGTTCAAAGTAAAATGTTTTCTGAAAGTAGTCAATATATAAGTTCAGCCTGGGGCATTGAGCTAGGGGGCTACTTGGTTGCTGTTCAGAAGCAACAGGAATGAAAAATTCACAAGTTTGAAACCACAGATATGATGGAATATGAACAAAAGCTCATTAGATTGGAGGGGTCCATTACCTAGCAATTACCTTGGATTGGGGGTGCTAGGTCTGAATTTGGGACTTAATCCATGTTGTTCCCTTTCCTTTTATCAGAGCCCCTCCTATTTTTTCGTTTGCCACTCCAGACAAATGCTATATTCTTCTAAAGCTTGTCCACCTAGCCACAGTGTTTGCATTGGTTGCAGCCATATCCTTCTTGTCAGTTGTTTTCTGGGATGTGGCAAACCTCCACTCATGTAATCGCCTCAGGTGCAGGATACCGGCAAGTGCCTAGAGTAGGCTAATGTGTTTCCTTACATTTTGGGGGGGTTCTCATTTGCGCAGCAGAGTTAGGGAGCAGTCAGAAGGGGAAGAGTGAGCAACAAAATCTTGTGGGTTAGCTCGCTGGCTTGGCTGACAGGAAAAGGAGAAAAACCCGGTGTCTGTAGTGTCTGAAACCACATCCCTGGAAAACAGTTAGTGAAATTCATCTTTAATATAAATATACATTGTAACTTTTAGAAGTCTACAAAGTCAAATGGGTAAATAACCACAGACTAATTATGATTCTTTTATGCTCAGGGATAATAAACGTGGCTAGCGGACCTCTTGCAAAAATAGCAATTGTAAACTAGAGAATATGCACATAATTGGATGCTGTTTGAGCTTCATCAAAATCTTTCATTGACTTCTAATCATTATATCACTATTTTGCAAACTTATTTATAATGTTCCAGAAACTCATGTTGCTTTCTCCTACTTGGAGTTCTTTATTACTTTCAAATCAATGATTTCTGTATAACATATCAAATAGTGCACTTGTTGAAACATCTTTTATGGAGTATGAGAAAAAAATATGAAACTCTAATATGTGTAGGAACATTCGCAAGGTTGATAGACCCGGAATGTGACCTAGGCTACCACAATACAAATGATCAATAATTTCTGTATATGTAGAGATGTGGATGCATTTTCAGAATAAATATCTTATAGTCCCTTATAAAATAAGTTGCAGCAGGCTAATACTTGTAAACAACCCGACCATAATAAAGCAGTGTTTGCTGATAGTGGGGGTGAGGGGAAGTAATCCATACAGGGGAAAAAAAATCAGTTTCAGGTTTCCAAAGCAGTGATAATCAGTGAGGAAAATGATATAGAAAATATTTGAAGTGGCCTTTTAATGATTTTAACCTTATCCAGGAAGTTTCTGTCGTCAGGGTAGTTCAGTTGTAAATTCTTTTCTTGGAACAGAACATTGTTGGTACCCCAAATTGTTCAAGAGACAAATTGTGATAATTGGCTCATCAGAACCTGAGAGCTGTCTACTATATAATGTTGTGTTATGTACTTTTTGCTTTTGTTTAAGCTATTTAAAATATATGTGACTTTTAAGAGATGGACAGTGCTTTTGTTGGTGAAGGTAGGGTGGTTGTTTTTTGTTTGTTTTGTTTTTAACTGCAGTTTCAAATTTAGAAATGCTAACTAATGTCACAATTAGTTGAGAACTAGCCGAGGAGACTGTTCAGATGCATATTGTGTTGTTCAAGGGTTCCATTTTGAGACTGAACAAGAGTAATATTCTGTGATGGCAAAATCTTAAATGCTGTTCTTGTGAGCATTCTAATGCTCACAAGAACAGACACTTTCTAAGATTTTCAATATATTGGGCTGTATTCAAACCAGGTCCAGAAAACAAGTTTTGGATCCAACCTGCAATCCAATATGTAGTGGTAGGCTCAGCTCACGCAACCTCCATAGTCCCTCCCTCTCTGATTCCTAATTTCAGCAGGGAAGGGGACAGAAGGTTTCAGTTGTGGCCCATCTCTGCTCAAATAGTTGAAATGATTTTTTTTAATTGAAATCCATGGTAGAGGTGCTTCCCCCACCCCAATTGTTCTTGTTTGTTATGCTGATCATGATGCTACATGAATATGTGGATAGAGTATATGTATATAACAGACGTACAAGTCTGTAGAAGAGAGCAGCAATTTATAAAAATTCGAATTAGTTTTATAAAATATATAAATGTCAAATGCTCTGAATGGGAGGTGACCTTTTCATGTTTAACGCAACAGCTGAAAAAAGATGAGTAGTATAGCTACCAAGGCTGCAGGGAAATTGAATTCATGGTGCCTTTTTATTGTTCCTTCTGTACCGTTGATCTAATTTTAGAAGCTTACATCACTTTAGTTATGATGACAGCCCCCCTCCCTCACTTAGCATAGATCATATTTTCATACTGCTTATGAATCCTCCCGATCCTTTCAATAAGATTTTTCTACAGCATGTTAGTAAGCATTTAGCTGCTGTGGAAACTGATGCACATAAGTAACCAATAGCAGAACGCAATGTTGCCCTAAAGAACTGGGGGAAGCTAAGTCCTATTTCCCTTGTTCAGAAGGGTCAGGAATAGGGTGGAGAGTTGTTTTAAAACCAGGAATTCCTGAAGTTCTAATGGGAGGCTAACCTTGCCACAAAATACAATGATTCATTTAAGATGCTTAAGTTAAATGTGGGGGAGGGGGAAAGGAAATCAGACACGCATGCCAGCAGTACTAAATCAGGGCAGTGTGGGGATGCTTCCAGCTTGTGCTGCAGCATCTGCCACTGTATATAGCACTCTACCATCATCACTCCCTTCATTTTCCAAAAGATGTAAAGTCCTCAAATATATGATGCTAGTCCCTTGATACTGGTACTGTTAACATTAGAATATTTGTATATTAGGCTGTTGTACTTGGAAATTAATACCTGCAAAGCCAGAGAGCAAAATGAACTAATTTAGGCTCAAACCCCTTTGCTTCAGTTTGTGAAATGGCAGATTGCTTTGCAACCAGCTGGTTTTAACCCTCAAACCCCTCTCCCCGTCCTACTTGGTGGTAGGGTATAGTAGTTACTGTACTCAAAGAAAATGGCAGAGAGAGAACGTCTCTATAGCTGACTACTTCTGCCATGCCTCTTTGCTCAGAGTGGGTGCTCAGTTATACTAAAAGTCTTCCCACTCTGTGACTTGTTCTGGTCTTTGGTCCTAAAAGTCCAGCAGTCATAGCCAGCACCCTTACTTTTGCTGGGCATGCAAGCAACTATTTTGCCCTTTCAGCTAGTGCATGCAGGTTTTAATATCACTGCTTGCCTTCACTGCACAACTGCAATATTCAAACAACTGGCATTTCTTGGATTGATCTGGGAATAGTAGTAACTATTGGGGGAGGTATCTTCTGGTGTCAGCTGTGAAATATACATGATTTTGCAAAATTTCAATTGGTGGGATCTCTTTAAGCAAAGAGGAGAAACCTCTAATCCAATTTAAATTAAATATAAATTTAAAAGATCCAAATAAGTGTCTTAGTGCCATTTTTTTTGTTTAAAAATCCTGTTCTTCAATGATTTAGTCTTGTTAAATAAATCTCCATGTTCTGATTGTCTAACAGGCGGAGTGGGAAAATTCTGATACATTTATGGGTGGCTAAGAAGAATGCTATGCATAGAAATAATCTTATGGAGTGATATTCCAAATATGAAAATAAAAGCATCATTGAGAAACAAGGAAGGATTTTCAGGAAGCACAGATCAAGATTTTTTTTTTTTTTTTAAATAAGGCTTTCATATGCAATGAAAAATTGGGATTCATCTTAAAATGAGAAACAAAATACTGTTTCTGGTTTTACCACATGTTTCTTAAAATTGTATTTTGGTTGAGATCACTATTAAACAATCTTCGCAACAGATTTTTCCTCCAGTCACTGTTGTATTGTGATCTGACATTTATCTTCAACAAATCATTGTAAAAGAACTTGTGGCACTGTACCATAAGGCGCTTAGGTTAAAAAAAAAAAAAATTCTCCAGTATAGAATTAGGTCAATTTTTTCACCCTGTTCATAGCTGTTAGGCTGGCAGGTTTGCATGCAGGGTCTCGGATTCATTCCCTAGAGAACTGCAGTAGCTTCAGTCTGATTGGTAGGAATAGGAAAAGGATGATGTCATCTTCACTTAAAGACAAAACTAGAAGGAAATAGAATTTTGTTCCCATTATTGAGCTTGTGTTTACAGTAGTTGTAAAATATGGCATTCACTCCAAAATCTTTAGTGGATTGAATTTCATGCACAATGCAGTTGTGAGATGAATATCTCTCGTTTAGCTGGACAAGAGAATTTGTGTGCTAGCAGTGCACATGCAGACAAGGGGAGAGGCTTCCTTTATTTTTTTTTTTATTTTTTTTTTTAATTGTAATTATAGTAATTGTAGTAAAACAAGTAATACAACCCAGAAGAGTTTGGACATTCCCTAATTATTACTGAAACTGAAAGGTTCTTATTAGTGTGGCTATAAACCTGATGTTTATATTCAAAATGCTGTAGAGCAGCATTGCATGAATCATTTCAAAAGGTATAACACACTTTATAGCAATGAGGCTGATGCTGTCCTGTAGCCTGCTCTGCTGCAATACTGTGGAAAGAATAGTGAATTGAATTTTCTCTGTCTGGTGGTGCTTAACACTTCAGGGGTGGAATATTTATCTAAAATTCCTTCATCATGTAAAACAGGAAAAGATTTTGGCTCTGTGTGAGAACCTTATAAATAAATACATGCTAGATGTCAAATAAGTTGCAGTTGTTTCCCTCTTGATGTTACAAAATCAAAAATATTAATTGCATCTTAAAATATTTTTAGCCATTTTTTCATTGTTTGACAAAATTGGTGGTTTTAAGAATGTGATACAAATTATTTGTCTTTCAAGATAGTTTTGGAAAGTGAGCTCATCTCATAGTTGAGTTGAAAATATAGAAGAGTCATATATTCAACTCTAACCTTCTTTGATACGGCCTTGTTCTGGAAAGCAAAGTGGAAGTAGAGTCATAGTATCCATAAGTAGGGTTGCCAGGCGTCTGGTTTTCGACTGGAATGCCCTAGCTCCACGCAGCTCCCGGAAGTGGCCGCCAGGTCCTTGCAGCCCCATAGGCACATGGATGTCCAGGGAGGCTCTGCGTGCTACCTCCGCCCCTCGTGCCGGCTCTGCAGCTCCCACTGACCAGGAACTGTGACCAATGGGAGCTGTGGGGGCAGCACCTGTGGGCGCGAGGGCAGCGTGCGGAGCCTCCCTGGCCGCCCATGCGCCTAGGGGTGGCAGGGATCTGGCTGCTGTTGCTTCCTGGGAGCTGCAGTAAGCACCGCCAGGACCCCGTATCCACTCCTGCATGCCAATCCCCTGCCCCAGCCCGGAGTCCCTCCCACACCCAAACTCCTTCCCAGAGCTGCCCCCTCCCCCCCAAACCCTGCCCCAGCCCAGAGCCCCCTCCTTCACCCCAAACCCCTCATCCCCAGCCCCACCACAGAGCCTGCACCTCCAGCCGGAGCCCATATCCCTCACCCCCCGGCACCCCAACCCCTGCTCCAGCCCGGTGAAAATGAGTGAGGGTGGGGGAGAGCGAGCCACGGAGGGAGGGAGATGGAGCGAGTGGGGGCAAGGCCTCAGAAAAGGGGTGGGGCAGGGATGTTCAGTTTTGTGTGATTAGAAAGTTGGCAAGCCTACCCATAAGCAGTTTTTAGTCTGAGATGAGGCGTGTATCTTCCCTGTGAAACAGACTTAGCTCAATTTCTTGAAAGTGAGAATCCCCTGGATGGGCACAGTGGGTGAAGCAAAGCTTCTCACTGGGAAGCCTCAAAGTGCCTAATTCAGAATTGAAGTAAAAAAGAACTTTGCTGCTAGTAGCCTACTTATCGCTATTGCCACCACTTAGCAGCTAGCTGAAGCAGCACTGCAATTTGGTCCATGAGGAGAAGGTATGGCTTTTAATTTCCAAATCAGCTTAGAGGCAGTATATAGTGTTGGGTGTGGATGGTGAGCTTGTGACAGAAACTTGTGGAGGGAGGAAACTATGAAAAAGGGAATAGAGGGAAAAGATGGAGAACTGGGTGGACAGCTAGTGGCCCCTTTTGTACTTGAAGTAAAAAGACATTGATTTAAAAATGTTATTAAGATGATGTTAAAAAAAAAAGGTGAATAGAGTTTGAGCATAGAAGTTTCTGGCTATCAGGGAATAACGTACAGATTATCGAGGGTGCAAAGTTTGGTTTAAGATCAGGTGGCATAAGGAATACATAATCTGCAATATCCCCGATTGGGGGTAAAAGGTTGATGGGTCAAAGTACAGGCATTGAGATATGAGGGTATGAAGTTCATAGAGTGGCTATGTTCGGGTGTGGAGTATAATGGGTGGATATGATGATGAGGATGGATTGACCCTCATTTGGTGAGATTTAATGTTCAGGGAGTTTATGGTTCCAGTTCATATGATCCAACGGAGAAGGTCACTTGGTCCCTTTTTGGTAGTGGGAGAACGATGCTTTGAATTTGGGCTGCTATCGTTTCTTTTCCCCTCCTTAGAGGGTGGTAATGGCCAATTAACTTCTAGGAATTGAGTGCATCATAACATTCCCTGCCCAAAGGTGCAGGAAATCCTAGGTGACATACCTAGAGTAGGTCTCCTGTGTGCTAGACTGCCATCCAAGCCACCAAGCTGCTGAAAAACGTTTGTTTTTAGCTGCAAAAAGAAAATATCTTGCAATTCTTGCCCTCTAATTAAAAACTAGAATTGTTGCTCTTTCAGGGTTATTGCAGTAGTTTGATTTTTAAAAAACCAGATGTTTTTTAAAAACAACTTTTAATCTGTTTGTTTTTTTCATTCAAATGATTTCTCATTTGGTTTACGGGAGCATCTCCTTCCAATAAGAAGTTTATATAATTCTTGGACAAAATTCCTTAAAGAATGAACAAAAGGCTGTAAAAATGACAGCCAGAGCAAGGTCATTATATGGCATACACTTGAAAAACAGGAATTATTTTACTTTGAAAAGATTTTTTTTTTTACCTTGAAGTGTTAAACTTGAATACAAAGATAAGAAATGTGACTTGCCCAGAATACTGTTGAAAATGAAGTGTAAATATAGACACATATTTGAGAAGCTGATTTTTAAAAAATTCATAGTTATTGTATGTGCTCTGGTAGATCATAAAAATGATACAAACATAATGTAGAACAAGAATGTTATGCTAAATTGTTGTACAGAGATGTGTATTTATATTAGGTCAATAAAGATGCTCTGCTGGCTGCATCTGCAGATACAGTAGCCAGTTGATCTAATGCAGTTTCTAAAGGCTTTCTATACAGGTGATGTCATCCTTTTAGCTCAGTTCCCCTCCCACTCTCTTTCCTCCTTATTAGATATTTCATCTTGCTGCGGAGCATCCAATCGATGAAAGCTTTTCCTGAGGGAGCTGCTGAGAAGCAAGCAAAAATAGTAGGAATTAGGACTCCAGCGTTCAGTCTTGCCGTAGCCGTGGATGTATATTTTGTAGTGCATTATATAATTGTTTTAATTGGAAAAGCTAGGCTTGGATTAACCATGGTATCTGGCTGATGCATTAGAATACTAAGCAACACTGCAGAGTTGTAAACTCTGCATGATAAAATAGAGAGAAAGAAAAAGGGTTTGGATTGCAGAGGTTCCGAGACATTCCATAGTGCAAACCTGTTAGAGTATATATCCTGAAGCTACAATCTGGACATGAATTGAATTTTGCAGTTATGGGGGCAAGCGTATAAAGAAGAAACTTTAATATCAAGGGTGTGGGATTCCTGAGTTGCCTAAGATGCAGAAGAACCTTTGCCAATTTGATCTACAACATTAAAATGTGAAGTTTTGGAACCGGAAGATAAACCAGCCTTACCTGCATTTTAGTAGGAAAAGAAAGACTCAGAAGAATTCAAGTCTCACCTTTTAGTATAATGTTACATTAATATATAATTTTAATCCAGTTCAGAATTAATTCCATTCTACACCACCTTTCACTTGCATGGCTATTGCTTGGGGGAGCCTATGGATATTTGTATTTGAAGAGCCGGGAGTACTGAAACATTTTGATTTGCATTTATGTGCCTGTTAAAACTGGAACATTTTTATAGGAATTGCTGCTGCTAACTCACTGCAACACTGAAAACTACTGAGATACAGTAGAAGCTGTAATCAAATTCATCAGTGTGAAAATCAAACCTGAGCAGTTGTGTGCATATACACCCACTGCTTTGGTTTATGATTTACAAGGAGAATCTAATAAGGATTTTACTAAATAATTTTCCTCTCTGGCTTTTATCTGAGAGAGGAAACTTTCCTTCTCAGCCCAAGAAATGGCTTTTCTTGTTCGTTGTTACGCCAATTGTCTGCAGCCATGGGCCTCCAAAGTAAGTAAGGTTTTTTGTCACTAATAAATTCTCTCTGAATCTTACTGACAAACAAGGTACTTTTAAAATGTTTCTGAGCTAAGAACTTTTCAAAACATCCTTCGTACTATTCTGCATGTGATGTTGGACTCAACTATCCCAAAAGAATAATCCATGCATAATGCCCAAAAGGGCAGAGGAATCTTGAAATCTGACAATCAATATATTAATAGTATACAGATTAAAATGTTGTGTAAAAACACTTGTTTTTTGACCCACAGAACTTGAATTTTAGGTTTACAGTATTACTCCAAATATTACTAGAGTATGATGCTTATAGGATTGGTTATGACTGCTTGTGCATATTGTTAACTTGATAAATATTGATATTCCAACCCACTGCAGGGTTTAATTTTCAAGATATACTATACTATGCTATTGTTTTGCAAGATTTAATATTGGAGAAATGATTAATTCAGTAGCTGGGCTTCGTATTTGAAATTAACTTCTTCAAATAATATTAATTATTTTGATGTGCATTTTAAAATGCAGATTTTGTGTAACTGTTTATTTCTTTGAATGGAGATAATGTAAACCAAGAATACCTAAGCAGGCAAACCTGTCTTGAGGTGACTTCTTTAAAGACATTAACTAATATAGTACTTGTGTGGGTCTTTCTTTCAAAAAATTGCTTGTGTTTCATTAGCTTTGCTGGCTGCCACGGCTGAAGTAAGGCAGTGCCTATATCTGAGTTGACTACAAACAGCCAGAGGCTAGTTGTCTATATATTATTATTTTTCCTATTTCATATTTCTGTAGAACTTAGAGGTCCATGTCAGGATGGGGGCTGGGTTGTGCTAGGTGTTGTAATGTATGAAGATTGGGTGAAATCCTGGTCTTATTGAAGTCAAAGGGAGTTTTGCCATTGACCTCAGAGGAGCCAAGATTTAAGCATGACACCTGCCATGAAGAGTTTAGAATCTAAGTTACATATAAAATGTGGGAGTGGACAGGAGAGGTATACAGTCAAGTACATACAATTCTTATATACATTGCATTTTTGTCTGATCATTTTTCTATGTCAATTAAAAGGCAAATGGAAATTCACTCTGTTTTAGCATCTGGGAGCTGAAGGGGTGAAGTACCTTAGAAAATCAGCTCACCTTTATTTATGTTCCCAAGTATGGATCGAGGTTCCTAACCTTAACGCTTAAGGGCTTGTCTTCACATATAGCGCTAAAGAAGGATTTTCTTTTAGGATTTTGTCCTAACCAAGACAACATGGATAATGCTTGTGCTTAAACAGTCTTTTAAGGAAAAGTTGGGGTCCTAAAAGGACAGTTGGACTGCTGCATAAGTACTATTGATGTTACCAAAAAGGCCATAATAATGTTAATCTGGGTACTGGTCAATCGCTAGCCTGTGTGACTGAAACAGTGTAAAAGTATGACTAATAAAAAAATAAATTTAATATGTAAATACACAAGTTGCCCATCACCACTGAGAGGAGTACACTGTGAGAAATTGAATAGCATAGGCAAATGTAAAATAGTCCAGGCCAGCTAATGTATTGTCTAAGTAGTCACCAGAAAAAAGATGTATTGTGAATTTGTGCAAATTGGATTCTACAAGCCACTCCTTTCTTTTATATAAGTTCCTATAGAAGCCAGGAAAGTATTGCTTAAAGCCCTTTGCAAAGTGACTGCCCAAAAGGGATCACTGCCTCTGTGCAGAAAGGTGGTGGTGGTTGTTTGTATTGCTTGAGCACCTAGCAGTTAGGGATCATGACCCCATTGCGCTGTACAGACACATAACAAAAAGATGGTCCCTAAGACTTTACAATCTAAGTATAAGACAAGACAACAAACAGATATGGGCAGCATTAAGAAACAATGATTATGAAGATCATGATAAAGAGTGGTCATGGCACACCAGCTGCCTAAGCAGGAGTGCCCCTAGCTGTTTTCCTGCTAAGGGTGGAAAACATTTTCAGTGCCCTTGCCAGGCAAGAAAAAACAAAACAAAACAAGCCAACAATGAGCTGTGCCCTGTTCACCCATCCTGGAACTGGCCCTGTGCCATCTAAACAATATCGAGTTTTTTGTAGGCATCATGGCAGAGGAGAGTTTTAAGGAAAGAGGTGAAGGAGGACAATGAGATGGTTTTGCATATGTTTACAAGGAACTACTCCTATAGATAATGGGTGGCAGGAAAGAAAGCTATGAGGTTCTGTCTCTGTTCTGTCGTATTATACACCTCTACCCCAATATAACACTGTCCTCGGGAGCCAAAAAATCTTAACGCGTTATAGGTGAAACCATGTTATATCAAACTTGCGTTGATCCGCCAGAGCACGCAGCCCCGCCCCCCCAGAGCACTGCTTTACCGCATTATATCCGAATTCGTGTTCTATCGGGTCACGTTATATCAGGGTAGAGGTGTATTAATAGTAAATACTTGTAATATAAAAAATGAGACAACTTCAAAAAATGGTTTAGTAGTTCTTTGAAGCTGTCTTTGGAATTCTGTCAACTCTCTGTGTCTAGAATGTGTATGTGCTTTTTGGTATTAGACTCTTAAACACTGACACATCATGAAGTCATTATTAGAGAATTCTAAAATTCATAATTTGAATGGCAGGAAAAATGATATGCATGCCCTAACAATTTTACAGATATTTAAAATACATACACACATGTTATGCACATATACTGCGTGCAATGTATTTCTTTTACAGATAATATGCTTTTGGAAGATGTGCATTTCTGGTCCTGTTTTGTATAGATCTAACAAATATTTAAATCCTGAAGGAGGCCCGTTACATTTACAATTCCAGATGTTAGCTGTCGGATTAGATTTTAAATTAAATCTAACATTCCTTGCACTTTACTGTAGGCTTAGCAAAATCAAATTCTATTGTGTGGAACAGTGAGTCTAATGGTTATAGCACAGGATTGGGAGTCAGAATTCCTGGGTTCTATTCCTGTTTCTGTCACCATGGGACCTAAGACAAGGCACCTAACTTCTAAGTCTTAGTGTATGTCTAAATGAGCACTTGCTGCCTGACAAGCTGGGGTGTAACTATACAGCACTCCAAGATGCCACACATTAACGGTCCATGTGGACAGTTTACTAAAAGTTCCCTCGAGCACACTGACATATTGTGGGTTTGAAGCAGCAGTAGGTCGAAGCGCACTAGGAAACTTTTAGTGCACATCAGTAGGATCTACACCTGCCGGAGCGCTATTAATTTACATCTGAGCTTGCTGTATAGTAAGTGCTTGTGTAGACATGCCCTTAGTTTACCCGTCAGTAAAATTAATTAAAGCAAACGTATTATCTCACAGGCCTGTCTCAGTCCACTGGATTAATCTTTGAGACCCTCAGCAGAAAAGCTTTTTATAATTACCAGTTATTATTTTCTGCGTAACAAGAGGAATGCAAGCACTTACCAGTCTTGATTCCATGTCCTCCTTGTGTCAGCTACTATATTAGATTATGTGAAAAAGCAATCTTAATATTATTTCTGAATTTGTAAATGTCTTTAATGAAGAAGATATAATTGACCCACTGGCTCTCCTTTTTCCCCTACTTCATTCCAGTTCTTACTTCGCCCAGTTTTGCCCTTTCCAGTCTCTTGCATATCGCATTCTCTGATAATTTCAGATCCTGTTCTTTCCTGCTACAGCACTCTACTCAAGGCTCTGGGGCCATCTTTCCCACTCCATGATGCTTCTCACTAGTGCTATGACTTTCACTTTCCTTCTCATCAGTGCCCTTTCCATATATTTTGGCATTACCTCCAGCATCTCATAAGTTTGACCCCTGGTCTTCTTTTCCTTCATGGATTTTTTTTTTTTACCTTCTTATCCTCTTCAATGGAAGGATTGGCACTTGGTAGAGGCAGCTATGTTCCTTCCATGT
Source organism: Terrapene triunguis (assembly GCF_002925995.2). Lineage (NCBI taxonomy): Eukaryota > Metazoa > Chordata > Testudines > Emydidae > Terrapene > Terrapene triunguis. Next base: position 6,418,902 of record NW_020664980.1, read on the forward strand.
ACTTGGTTTATGCCGGGATCACTACTGGAGACACCCACCTCTTCATGGAATCAGCAGATGCTTTTACTGGCTGCTGAGTACACTTCATTGTGCAGTGCCCTGCCCACTTGCTCTGTACACCAGTTGACCCTTGAGCAGTCTGAGGATGACCTTCGTGTCCCATGGGTCAGCATATGAGGATTCCTGCTTTACTTCACTGCAAATTAACTCCCTTTTCTAAAATAAATGTACATAGTGTGACCCACAAACCTTCTGTAAAACTGTCTTTGGCTTATTCTTTTTTGTTCAGTGGTTTAAAACAATTCACGTTAAAATGGCACAGTAGATGGTTGCTGCCCATTTACTGAAGAAAATTGTAACTGTCCTCATGCTCACAATACTATGACAATCAGCAAAGGCAGAGGCTAAATCATGGCAAATATGCAGAGAACGTCTTCTTTTCTCAGCAGAAATACCTGACTCCAACAAATTTCCGGGATAGTATTTTGCATTTGTAGGCTGAGTGGGTTGACAATCATAAACATAAACAACTTGATCACCTTGTTTCCTTCATCTTTCATAGATAAGAAACAAGTTTTCTTGTTCTAAATGTATTTTTGTGTAATTTTGTTTAAATTTAAATGGCATGCAAAGTTTTATTACCATCTGCATTTATATGCTAGTCTCAGACCCAACATATGATTCCTATGTCACTTACATGCATGGATTTCTTCAGGAATCAAAAAGAAAATATAGATGGGTTTGTTTGTCAACTCTGTTTACATAACTAGGGTCTTCGAGGGCTTCATTATGCAAAGGGACAAGACCTTGCCTGTGAAATAAAATGTTGAAGACAATCTATCACTTGAGGAATTACTGTATTTGCATTATGATTTGTGCATGGTTATAGATGTATATAAGTGCATTACTGTAGCTGATTGTCACTTGTGGGTTTTTATGGTGAAGGGAGCCATGAAGTGAAGATAAGTTATGTCAGCCTAAGGATATGTAAAGAGAGATTATTATCTCCATAATATTGTGCCAAACAGTGCATATAATAAGAGTCTCATAAATTATTTAACTAATGTAAAACTTTTGAAAAGGTAAGTTTAGATTTTCACATGCCTGGGATACTGTTATCAGAATAAGAGATGCTCAAACACAGAAAATTGCTGTATGCTACCTGGCTAACTGAGCTTTAATAATTTATGAGACACAGATTCCTTGTAAAACTCATAAATAGTTTTAATATTATTTGCCAATAAGCTTGTATTTTACTATAATGTATTTAGACAAATGCAGCTTTTTCATCATGTGATATTTATTTTTTAGTGGCAAATGAGGCCAGTAAAGTTGGACCTCTGGAGAATCCATTGAATTTCCTTGCATACTCCACTTGCCATAGTATGACAAATTTAGGATTTTGTTCTGCGTATCATTGTAAGTGTATCAGAGGACTGTTAACTCATATTATGGAGCTTTCATTGATACTTACTGGCAGTTTTCTCACATTGAAGTAAAAGATTTAGTCATTAAAATTATTTTGATGTGGAGGGTGTGTGTGTGTGTGTGTGTGAGAGAGAGAGAGAACATGCTTAGCATTGTCATGATTTAAAGCACCGCAGTGAAGTAATCTATAATTTAGACATACAAAAACTAAGTTAAAATTACATTACATGTCTGGTTTAAGTCAACATCAGAATCCAGTTTGAAACAATGTCCTTAACTCACCCTATTGTACCTAAGCAACTATAATGCATTTTTGAAGCTTCCTTAAAAGTATTATCTTACTACTATATAAGCCACAAAGGGCAGATTTAAGACTCAAGATCTTGGGTTTCTTGGGTTTAGAACAATCTTTTAATGTTATTTTGATGTCTTGTGTCAGTTTCCCTATATTTTTACACTGAAAATAGTCAAATTAATTTTTGTAACTCAAGAGTCATTCCAGTGCAGATTCCATGGATAAATTTGAAATCTCTGAAAATGAAAATTTGGTAATGAAAAATATTGATATGGCCCTTAACTATATTGCATACATGTATCTAATAGTAATAACAGTTTGATGAATAGGCATGGAGTACAGTCAGTGAGACTAGACAAACAGAAGTTTCTGAACACAGAGATATGTTTGCTAATAGCATTTATTGAAGTTTTTAAATTTAAAAACTATGTAAAATATGTATGCAATTTCATAGACATTGTTTTTCTGTGTGTCAAACTATTGGCTTTTATAAAATTTTATATTATTTCTGGGGCTGCTCAAGATGACATATATTTGACTCTTTAGTAAGCTAATATGATGTACTGACTTGAGTTTAGCCATCAGCTGATGGGTGTTAGATTCCTTCCAAGGATTTAATTGAGAATGGTCTGACTTTCAGTAAATAGAAAATAAGAGAGTATACGTGGTATTACTTAACCTCAAAAAGTCTCCTTTTATTTAAGGTGTTTGAGGACCTGTGTTCCTTGAGCAGAAATCCAGTGTAATTTCTGATAGCTTGTGTATATATAGATAGCTGATGACTGATGCGTGTAGGAAATATGGCTAGGTTTATGATTCAAGTTTCATGCTGTATATGGACAAACATATGTACCAAATGTCCTCCTGGTGTGTCAAAGTAGCCATCTTTCTTTCTCCTTTCCCACTAACCTAACTCCAATCACATTTTTAAGAGTTGCTGTTTCAATGATGAAAGATTAATCAGCTATCTCAAAGATTTTCCTGGAGAGTGATCAGGAAGCAGTGTTGTGGTTCTGCGCTTAAGAAACATGAACCAGAATTAATTTATGTGAAGCCCTGGCATAGAGGCAGCAAAGAAATACAGGCACCTTTCTGAGAACTGTAAAGTTATGTTTTATGGATTCTTATGAGTAGCTGGTAGAAGTGATACATTCATTAGCAGGATAAAGGAGAAGAAGGACTGTTTAGCTTACTAGTGCCAGCAAAAATCTTTTGGATATTTAGAAAAAGGGGACTCAGTGTATTGGGAACAATGTGGCTAGGGCATGAGGGAACTCAGGAGAGAAGAGGTTAAGGAGAGGTTATTTGCCTGAAAAATGAATAACTGCATCTATAAAACACAAACAGCATTAGGTTTGTTTTCATATGATAAAGTGGTGATTGGGAAGGATAAAATTTTAGAGTGATGGTTTAGATCTTAAGCTATGGAAGCATAGGCCAGGATGAGCCTTGTAGGAGATGGTGAGGTAAAAAATAGAATTAAAGTAAAACGAAGTATCTTGTTACATATTACACGTGAAAATGGATAAATTGAAGTTGCAATTGGAATAATAGGGATGTAATTGGATCATGAAAATAACTAGCAACTAAATCACCAATATACAGAGTTTGCTGAAGGTACAGGCAAAAAGGAGCAAGGAGTATGGAAATACTGGTGAGGAAAGAGAGGCTGCACAGAGAAATTACATAAACACTTAGTCTGAAATATCAGTCCAACTACTGAAACATCAGTAATTCTGCTGTCTCAGCCATTAGTCAGGTGATTCTTGAATGTTACAGATCAAGGCTGTTGGATAACATATATTGGAAACTTCTTTTGTATATAAGAGGGCCTTTAAGAAGGCTGAGCCTTTGATCATGCGGCATTTAAATTCTACAGTTATTGATTGTAATAGCAATTCTGCTCTGCTTATAGATGCATACTAACTTATGCAGTTTATTGTCCACGTTGCATTGGAATCTCTTCTGGACATAATCCAAGAAACATAACCAAGGGTGATAAATAAGGTTGATGTTTGGAAGTATGTAGAATTTAGTGCTAATATTGGAAATGAAATTATTGTGTGGTCAAATACTAAAAGAAACAATTTTTTGACTGAAGACTTGTTCTAGGGAAATGCTGATTTTTAATAGGAATTAACTAAGGTATTGGAAATCTATGCTGAAATTTGTTATAAGAGAGCAAAGTTGCACAGCAAGGCTTTTTGAACGGCCCTGAGTTTGAGACCGTGGGATACCAATTTCAAAATAAGAAATTCAGACAGAACTATTTAATTCAAAGTAGTAAATTATACAATAAAGGTTTCTAAATAAGGGTCTCAAAGAAAATAACTCACAAGTCAAAAATAAGGAGGTTGAAAGGATACAGTGACCATAGCTGACATATGGGAACCAGTAGTTAAACTTAAAAGCGATTTGATTGTTTTGATTTAGTTGTTCATTCCAGTGATCTTTCCTGTTCAGCAGTCCGATATTCCTTCATGTCCTAATCTAAAATTAAGCAAAAGTTATCTCCAACTGACTAGTTATAACTTTCTAAATTTCTGCTCTGAACATTAACTATGAAGTAAAATTGTTATCCTTAAATGAATGAATGAATGAGTGTAATGGAAGTTGAGAGGCAGCATTTCCTGAATCTCAAAGGTTAGCAAATGTGATCACCCTTGGTGCTATAAGTGCATGTCTTAACAGTAGGCTACTTTTAATATATCTTTACCATGTTTGTCCGCACTGGGTTTTGCGGAAAATTTTGCACTGGTGTAGCTAATCCAAATAATTTTGTACACTGGTGTAGTAAATATACATTAGAGATTTGTACTGGTGTGGGAGAAAAAGAGTGTATACAAGCCCTAAATTGACAGTGTATACGAGCTTCTGATAAGCTTTGCCATCCTTTCCCCTCTGTTGCATAATTTTTAACCCCAATATTGTATCTTAATATTACCCTTTTTGGCAATAGTTCAGGGATCTTCACTGAGGCAAATAAAGTGTAATGTAAGCTCCCATCCTTAAGCCAAGTATGAAAAATGTGGCCACAGGGCTAAAAGGAAAGATACCAAGGAATAATAGCATTAGGTGAGTACTGCTTCACCTTAGGACACAAGAATAGAATGTAATATTTCTGTCTCTGAGGTTGACACTAGCAATATATCCTGTCTAAACAAACTAGCAATATACATCTCTGTAGGGGTCCAGCAACATTGGTTAAGAAATGTTTTCAAAGAATCTCAGGTGCAAAAAGTGAAACCAAGGGCGTGGTACATGAACAATTAATTTACAGAAAGCTGTGATGTCAATCTGCCCCACATTAGCCTGCCATGGACCCTGCTGACATGCATTAACAGTTTGTTAATGTGCTTTAATCCAGTCCTGTTCAGAATTTTTTTCCCGTTCAGAATCAGTCACTCGAAGTTCATTCTCCCATTTAGATTTCACTTTAGACATGTAATGTGCAGTGGCTAAAACCCACTGAGTATATTTTCCTTGCTAGTTGTATTACTTACTGTGACGAAGTGGGGGTCTTATTCGTCTTGCTATGTTGCATGAGAGTCTTACTGTTCTATACTAATACTGTGTGTTCCTTAGTTTCCCAGTGTACTACACCAATACTTAGGTAGTGGGAATTGGGTGTGTGATTTTGCTGAGGCATTCGGGGCAGGTGAGACTGCCCAGCTATTTGCAGCTATGTAACCTGAGACCCAGGAGAGGGGTGCGACCAGGTGACACCTTTGGCCCAGGAAGCCAGACAAAGAGAAGGAGGAGGGGCATGAAGGGGGGTGTCGGAGGTCAGGTGGCTGGAGGCTGGGAGTCTGCTTGGGGGAACTGGGAGAGGGGGGAATCCAGGGCGTCTAGCCCAGGATTCCCAAGATGGACTTGGCTGAAAGTCACTGATGTCCGTAATAACAAGCTCTGTTCTACACTGTGGTCCTGTCTACGAATAAACCTTCTGTTTTACTGGCTGGCTGAGAGTCACGTCTGACTGCGGAGTTGGGGTGCAGGGTCCTCTGGCTTCCCCAGGAGCCCCGCCTGTGCGGACTCGCTGTGGGAAGCACAGGGTGTGAAAAGGGGATGTTGAATGCTTCGAGGTCAGACCCAGGAAGGTCGAAGCTGTGTAAGCTTCTTGCCCTGGAGCCAGTATGCTCACAGAGAGAAGGCATGCTCCCCCAGAGTCCTGACTGGCTTCGTATGGAGTAGTTCCAGAGCATCGCCCGGTGACTCTGTGACACTTACTGATAAGTTCTCCAAGAATATTCCTTCAGTGATAACTCATTAAAGTATGTGTTCTAATGTGGTTAATAAGGTGTGCTACTGACCATATAACATAAAATATTGGGTGATGCTATTTTTGTACAGATAACATGACATTTCTTAAAACACATCAAACAGTGTAATATATTTTAATATTCTGTAACAAAGATAGCAGTGAGCTTTGAAGTAATTCAAAGGGGGAATGTTTTATCCCTTTCTGTTGTGACACAAGAAGAGGACAGATCCTTTCTCCAAAGCAAATGTTTCTATTTTCTATCCCTGAAAAGGAAAAGAAATAGAAACATAAATCTGAAAAAACTAGACCTCCTAGATGGCAACTTCTGTCCATTACCTTTTGTGATTTATGTGGATGCTCTCTATCTCTTATGAAATTCATGATAACTTGCCTAAGCTGGGCCTCGCCATCCACACTGCTATTTATATCGTGCTAGCTGGGAGTGTAATGTCTATACTCTACCCACTGCTGTAGGGCTAGATGTACCTACAAGTGACTTCACTACTGACAGTAAATGCTGTCTGCATTGATGCCAACCAGCAAGGTTGATTCACCCCACTTTTGTACCTAGCAATTATTCCTTTGTGTGTTAATTTGGGAGGGTTCTGGTACTATATTGTAAAGTCTCTGATTTAATTAATCTCAGAATCAAGGGCATCAGGCTTACTGGCAAATGGCTCCTTCTGTGGTTTGTGGCCCAAAATAGCATTTATTGAATATAGGCACATTATTAGTAGTTTGAATATTAGATGAATTAGATTAGAAAGTGAAGACGATAGGGGGAAAACTTTTTTTCAAAGAGCTATATAAATGTTAGCTGTGTGACTATTTGCATTGACTTTGATGACATGTCAGCACCTTTGAAAGTCAAGTGTCTCAATCTGGGTATTCAAAACCTGAATATTAAACATATGGAAATGTTGGACCTTAACCTCCATTCACTTGAACTAAGGTGTTGTAAGGCTTACTAGTTGTAAAGAGCTTTGAAATTGTTGGATGAAAGGCATTATGTCAATGTTAAGTGCTGGTGGTGATAGTAAGTATTTAGTAGAGTAACAAGAAGAAAAATTACTCTGGATAAATGTGCATTCAGCTAGATTTTGTTTACCTCTGCCGTGTGTTGTTCACACAATCAATTGAATAACCTTAGTGTTTTGATAATCTTGCACGGTAACATCAGTACATCTTGTCAACCTTCAGTCACAGTACCACCACTGTGATCACCTGCACATCTACCAATGTGATATATGCCATCATGTGCCAGCAATGCCCCTCTGCCATGTACGTTGGCCAAACCGGACAGTCTCTACGTAAAAGAATAAATGGACACAAATCAGATGTCAAGAATTATAACATTCAAAAACCAGTTGGAGAACACTTCAGTCTCCCTGGCGACTCGATTACAGACCTAAAAGTCGCAATATTACAACAAAAAACTTCAAAAACAGACTCCAATGAGAGACTGTTGAATTGGAATTAATTTGTAAATTGGACACCATTAAATTAGGCTTGAATAAAGGCTGGGAGTGGATGGGCCATTACACAAAGTAAAACTATTTCCCCATGCTTATTCTCCCTCCCCCCCAGTTCCTCACATCTCCTTGTCAGTTGCTGGAAATGGGCCATTTTCATTACCACTACAAACAATTCTTTTTCTCTCCTGCTGATAATAGCTCACCTTAACTGATCACTCTCCTTATAGTGTGTATGGTAACACCCATTGTTTCATGTTCTCTGTGCGTGTGTGTATATATGTGTATATATATAATCTTCCTACTGTATTTTCCACTACATGCATTCGATGAAGTGGGCTGTAGCCCACGAAAGCTTATGCTCAAATAAATTTTAGTGTCTCTAAGGTGCCACAAGTGCTCCTGTTCTTTTTTTTTTTTTTTTTTTTTTTTTAGTACCACTGTTGTACTTTGCACAATGAAGAATACTATCTCATTTTGATGTTTTAATGCCTGGGGCTTTAGGAGCATAATTTTTGTTAGCATTAATTAATTTCTTTAATTTCATTAAATAATTTCTTTTCAGAAAATGTGGCTAAGAGTCCTGTAGGTTTGGAAAATCTGAAATTAGATTTGAGCATGGATTTCAATTGACCTTCTATGGCTTTGTTTTTCAAAGAAATGCATCCTTTCCCCTAAAACCCTCACACAGATTCATCTTTCCATGTCATAGATAAGAGGTACTTCTAATACTTAATTTTAAGAGCATGTGCTTCCTTTTCAACTTGTGCAGGATGCTAAAGCTTGTTGATTGCAAACAGACTGGACATTTCATATAATTTGTCAGTTGGTGTGTTATAGACACTCTTCCCCTCCCCCCCCCCATGTTAAGAATTTCCTGGTTGAAAATAACTTCCACTAATGCTTTTGTTATGATTTCTGTACTACAGTAGTACCTTGTGTGCTATATTAGTATTCTACCTCTCTCCAGTATGTTAATTAAATTTGTCTTTTGTGTAATTGGGTAAATAATTATATTTGAATTATACATATCTTTAAGATGAACAATTTTAATGGACCTTTCCTTGCTTCTAAGCATTATACTTTTTTAAACTTCCAATTGCCTTGATTTGAAATTAGTGTTTTAAAGATGCAGCTTAAACTTTTGTATTAACTTTAGTGAGTTCAACCATTTTATAGCTAATTTTATTTGGAGTTTTTTAACTCCATGTATGTCGGGGAAACTGGAATGGACATAGTTTGGAGCCTCCTAAAGAAACAGTGATTAAAACACATTTTTGTACAATGATCTCTATGTCAAAGTTAACGATTTTCTTCCTCGTTCGAGACAGTTTCATTTTGTCTGGAGAAAGTTTTAATAAACATTTCAGGAAGAGACACAAAGTAGCTGCTGCTTCAGATATGAAAGGTGGTTAATTACTTGGCAATGGTCTTAATCTTTTAATGAAAAAGACTTAATACAGCTGACTGTCTTCATGTCTTGGTAAAATCTTCAGTGGAAAAATTCCTGATTGCTTTTAGACTAAAAAGAAAATGTGTGCTTGCGTCTCTCACTCTCACACATGGGTCAAAGTAATGGGAGTGCTATTTCCCCAGATTTCTCCCTTCCTTTTTGGCTCCTTTGATGAAGACTTGCCAGACAAGGGAATCTGATTTGAGAATAGTAGGAAGATCTGATGTCAGATAGGGGAGTTTGTTGGCCTTCCTGCCAGTAAATGGAGCAATAAGTGCACATCTTGAGGGGAGAAAAAAATGGCCTAGCTGTGAGTATGCTATCTATCACTGCATCTCTAGTGGAATGTCCATGTCTTTTAAGCTTTGTCATTTGGAATGTACCTTCATCAGTCATAAGTATTGTGACCATCCCAAGCTTACGTGGCTAAAACTTTTATGCCATGTTATGCAGCCAAATATTTACTCTGAGTGTATATGTACTCACAAACATATGCCTTTTACGCACATTCATATAAACGTGTATAGAGGATACAGGAAATTGTGGTGTCAGATATTTTATTGCTTCAGCTTGGAATGGATAAATTACTCACAACTTGAGGACACAAATGAGCTATGCACATCAAGCAAATGAATTCAAATAAAACATTTCTTCTCCACCACATCATCACTGGTTTGAGCACCAGACTGGGACTCGGGAGACGTGGGTTCTATTCCAAGTTCCACCACTAGCCTGCTGGGTAACTTCAGGCAAGTCACTTCACCTCTGTTTTTCAGTTTTCCCATTTGTAAAATGGGAACAATGATGCTCCTTTGTCAGGCACTTTGAGATCTACTTATGAGAAGCCCTATGTAAGACCTTAGTATTATGATGGTGGTGATGACTTTTATTTTATTAGGTTTGACTTTTTGTAATAAAGGTTTATACTTGCCAGCTTGAATGTCCGCTCTTTTTCCCCCTACTATAACCACAAAGTAAATCATGAATGGGAAAGTAGATTTTTAAAAAACTATTTACTTTTAAAAAAAAAAGACATTAAAATAGGCTTACACAAGAAGACGGTCTCCAAGAGCTAGGAATTATTATTACCCACATATTTTACAAAGGAAAACTAACAATATTTTAATGTTCTTAATCATAGTATGAGGGCTGTTTTTCATATCCTCTCCCTCCCATTAGAATGATTCCAATTGTACAGAACTCTGGGAAAAGAAAATTGACTAGTCTTAGAAAACTCTTTTTTTTTAAAAAAAAAAACACCTATATTATTTTTTCTCCATTGCAATATGGTAATTTTTAATGTCCAGTGTCTCAGGACCTTCTATGAAAATGTACATTATTCTTCAGTGGAAAGCTTTAGAATCACCCTTTTCTAACAGAAGAATGAAACCATTTGTAGCCCTAATGGATCATAAGATGTCCCACTGTAAATGTTTCAGTGGTCCAGGATTAAATAGTGCCCATCTTGTATCTTAGATCATTGTGATTTTGAAGATAAAGAGATAAAGTCCACATTGGGAGTGTGGGGTAGGAACTTTTTTTACAGGTTGGATCAAGAAAAGTAAAAAGGTGGTCTATTCAGAGTTCTAGTGACTAGTCCAGGGGAGGAGTATTGGTGGTCAAAGCACAGATCTTTGCAATCTAAGATCATGGTAAATGCCATTTATAATATGGATGTGAAATTTATTCAAGGATTTCCCACCATGTAGGAGATATAGCACACATGTCTACAACAGAACCCAACTAATTCACATTACTGAAAAGAAAACTTAAGGAATAAACAAAATAATACAGCCAGGATACCGCATCTCAAAATAGTTTGTTCATTTGCTATGTCAATTGTGGTTTAGTCTCAATTATTTAATGGTTCTTAGTATACCAAAAACACACTGTAATACATGTTATAAAAATAGTGAAATAATAATAAAATGAGACTTCACTATAGCATTTACTAATAAATATTTGCTGAGAAGTGTGAAGAGACACTAATGTTTTATGCAGAGTATTTATCAAAATGAGCATTAGTTAAGTTTAGTTAAATTTTAAAACGTTATCTACATCCCTCACTTCCCATACATTCTAATGATACAAAACTGAAGAGTATTGTTTTGGTTTAGAACTAGAGATAAGTACTTTTATTTAAGGAACTAATCACTTTAACTGATGACCATTATTTGAACTTTGATGTATAGGAAAGGTAGAAGACTTGACTAATGCTTCTGTCACTGATTGCTCTTCCTTATTTCCTGTCCATATGGTATTGTACATTTCCCAAGAGGATGTATTTGCTGCTATAACTATGATTGTTATCCATTCATATTAAAATGTGGCAGCATTTCCATTTTTAAAATATAGATGCTGAAACTAGTTTTGTAATATCATTAGTGCTGTAAGGATAGCAATAGCATACCATCATATTTGTGGTTGTACTTCTATCTTGACTGTGTTCCTGAAGCTAAAAAAAAGAGAGAAAAAGAAAGTGACAGTACTCAGTAAAGATTTGATTTTATCAAATTCTTTATTGCTGGTGCAGGAATGATAATTGAAACTGAAATAGAACTGTTCAGGTACCAGGACCTGAGAAATCATGCTGCTAGCAGTATGAGCAATTGGAAGTTTTGTTCAGTCATTAGGATGTTTGTACAAAAGAGAATGTTTTGTAACTGACTGAGTTTGCTAATCCTGATAATGAAGATATTTCAGTATTATTTATGTGAAATTAAGTATTTAAGTAAATTGTAAGAAAAAGCCAGTGGCTGAAATGACTGGGCAGTTTATCATTTGAAACTCTATTCAGTAGAGAGGTATAAATATTTTATTTAAAAAAAAATCTGTACATTTTGAATAAGTTTTGTGGTAGATTCTGAAAAGTGTCTCTGGTTTCTTAAGACTCAAATGTTTATACACACACACACACACTCTCTCTCTCTCTCTCTCTCTCTCTCTCTCTCTCTCTGTCAGGAAGAGGAGTGAAATATTTTCAGTAGTAATATAGAGAACAGTAGATCTAATCAGTTTATAAAATATTCATCTTATAAAGATAGGTAGATTTAAGTATAAAATATAGCTAGATCTATCTTTACAAATTAGTTATTTTAAAATCCAAAACACAGTTTTGAAAAATGAATAAAGTTTAAACTTTTTAATACAGTACCTAAATTTTAAGCAGTCTTTCAGTATGCTTAATCTTGAAAAGTATTGTATATATCTTCTAAAGATCTCTCACCTTGGATTAATAGATGATATGAAGGACAAAGAATTTTCTTCCAGAGCCTCAGTCTGCAGTACATTGCCTTTTATTAATGCATTGAAAAAGTGTGTGCATTTAAAGCACACAAACCTAGCATCACTCTTTTCTGTCTCTCCTAGCTTGTGTCCTCAGTGTGCAGCTGGCTTGCTTAAAAAGGGAAAGTCCTTATGACTTCATTATTTATTTGTCTTTAAATAGCACTGAAAAAAACAAGAAATCATTTAGCTTTCAACAGCATGATTGAGCTCCAAACAGAATCTCATCCAGTCGTCCTTGCCTGGTAGCCTAAAGCTATGATGTGGAGCCCTGAGGATGCCAGGAGTATAAAAAGAAGTTAGAACATTGTAGGGGCATCTCCGGTATTAAACATAAAAGGATAAACCAAAATAAAATATAGAAACCTAATGGTAAAACAAAATAACACCCCCAAGCAGAGAAATCACTGTTGGGTGATGGGAAGGCACTCTCTTCCCCCAGCAGCTGCCTAGTGCTTCTGCAGCACTGTATCCCCTGAGATTTAAGTCAGGTGTTTCCTTACAATTGTAAACGATAAGGCTATGTCTGTGCTAGGAAACTTCCTGGAATCACTATAGCAGAATAACTATTCTATGTTGTAATTATTCCAGAATAAAATATTCCACTTTTATTCCAGCATAGAACGCACATACAGGAGGTTTATCCCAGAATACCTATTCTGGGAAATTTCCCTGTGTAAACAAGCCCTAAGACTTCCTCATTGGTGAGGACAAGATAGCTCGCTATTAGTTTTACCCTATTTATTTAAAATATGGCCCAAGTTAGTAGTGACTGTTAGCTATTATATAGTCTGAGCACAGGTGCATTTCACAAAAACAAATCCCAAAACATAATAATTGGGACCTTTGTCACTGGTCTCAGCAGGGAGGCCAGAGATTTAAGGGAAATTTTCAGAGGCACAAAGGGGAATTAAGAGGCCACAGGGGTTGGCAACGTGTCCATCGTAAAAATGTTGAGGTCCATGGCATGGGGGGTGCTCATCTTGGGCGGCTTGGCTCTCCCTGCAAGCAGCTCCCCGTCCCTGCTGTTGCTCATTTGTGGACCCCTAAAATTTTTTGAATAGAGGTGCAGATCCCTTTGGAAATCTTAGTCTTAGTCTGCGGACCCCAGGTTGAAAACCACTGTTCTATGATAACCATCTTTCGTGGACCCCTTAGACATAGTCTGTGGACCCCCAGGGGCCCGCGGACCACAGGTTGAAACCACTGGGCAAAAGGATCAAGTTGTTAAGGATCAATGACAGTTTTGTTTATAATAGACTTAGCACAGATTCGCCATTGCTTTGTTAAATTGTTAACTGGAAATTTCTAAAGACATTGCTATTGTAAACAGAAGCATATAATGCACACAAAACAGATTTATGTGCATCCAACTTTACAGACAATAATAACGCTATAATACCATTGAGGGTTTCTGGGAACGTAAACTACATGAGGGAAGCCACACTGATTCACTAATTTTACTATGAGCCTTCAACAGAATTAATTTTCTGTATTATTCTTGTCATATGTAACACTTAAAAAGGCTACAGTCGCTGTCTATTTCCATGTATCTGCTACACTGTGCTTCTTTTGTAACACAAGGAAAAGTACATTAGTGTATCCCTAACACCTTCAGTGTCTACAAGCTTCAGAGGGAGTGATACTTTGAAGTTTCTTTCACTAAGAGTTGAAGTTTTTCCTACTTACGCCTGAAGTTAATTGCCTGACTTTTCAGAGGTACCCAGTACCTTCTATCATTGACCTTAATGGGAGCTATGGATATTCAACCATACACTTCCTCTCCCTTGCACATCCCATTCCCTTGTCTCTCTTCAGGGACCCCCCTCGTGAGACACTGCTTCTCAAACAGGCCATCGGGCTCTAGAGATAGTCCTACTGCAGCATCAGGGACAGGGATTCTACTCCCAGTATTTCCTGGTTTCCAAGCCCAAGAGAGGGATGAGACCTATCCTCAACCTCTGCAATCTCAAAAAATACATCAGATGGAGGAGCCTTCCTACATGCAATTTTCTAAAGTTCTGCTGCACTCTAAGTTTTTATCTAGGGTCGTTTCCCAGCTTCATTTGAACCAAGTTATATATCTATTGGTGTTCTTCCTAAGCCACATTCAAGCCCGGTGGAGCAGCGTCTCCACATTTTGGATGTCAGGTGATGTCTAACGTTTTATCTGGACAGAACTAAACCTTTCCGTTCCTTACTGTGTCTGTTTCATTTGCAGACCAAATGAAGGGTCAAGCAATCTCTTCACAGACAATCTCCTGGTGGATAACACCTTGTATCATGAAAGCATACGAAATAGCCCAGGGTATGCCTCCTTATGGGGGGACAAGCTCATTCCCTGAGAGCTCAGGCGACGTCAACAGTATTTCTAAATGACATTTCTGTATTGGACACTTGTAGGGCAGCCCCGTGGTCCTCTGTGCATATTTTCAAACTGCTATGCCACTACAGTTGCATCCAGATCAGATGCAAACTTTAGGAAGGCAGTCCTGCAGTCCTCTTTTAAATAGACTCGGAGCCCCATCTTGTGCAAGTACTGCTTTTGAATCATCCACATAGAAGACACAGCATCATCTATTTGAAGAAGAAAGAACAGTTACCTACCTGTAACTGTTGTTCTTCGAGATGTGATGCAGACGTATTCCATGATCTGCCCTCCATCCCCTCTGCATTGAGTCTGCACTTCTGACATTTGGTGCGAAGGAACTTAGCAGGTCAGAGTTGTGCCACCCTTATACAGCCAGGGGAGGGACTAGGGCTGCAGGGTGACGACTAGGCAAAGTTCTCCAGCTGTGGTGTGCAGGGTGTGCACACTCATATAAAATACACGTGACTGCATCACATCTCAAAGAACAACAGTTTCAGATAGGTAACTTTTTTTAAATGTTGACCTTTTTATTAACGAGTTCTCTAAAAAATACTTTAGAGAAATCAAGGCCCATTGGAAAATATTCTTTAATAATTTCTATTATATAAATCTCACTGTGTGATTTTTTAAAAAAATTCTTGGAATAAATAACTTGCATTTTATTTCTTTAAAATCATCTGATGTCCAATTCAGAAACCAAAATAGTATTTCATCTTTGAAAAGCTCACATTAGAGAAATATTGTTAGTCTTTAATGGTTTCTCTCCTTTCATTAATGACAAATGTTTGCTTTTATATTAGTGGTGGTAGTTGAGTAGCACATATGGTTAAATGAATAATTTAGATGGAAGCCTCGCTTCATATACTGAGCAAATGGCCACAATGCCATAAAATATCTGAGCCTTGAGATAAGATAGAAGTAAGTTGTTTTCGTGGAGGAGCCATGAATGTCCACTTTCCTATAATGTGGAAAGCATATTGCATCTGATTTATCATGTAAAAAGCTGTCTAAAGATTGAACAAAATCAAGTCTGTTCAATAGATTCTTTTCTGCTGCACATCACTATGCTGTATTGCGTTCTTATGGAATAGAGTGGTAGTTTGTTTGTTTGAGGTTATGGTTAAGTCTGTCAGCACTTTTACAATAAACTATCTTTTTTTTTTCTCAAGGCCTTTGTTTAGTGCTGAATATTTTAGGAAGCTAAATTTTGCACTTATGTCTTCACAACTGCATAAATATTTATGTAAAAACTTAGCAGACCAGAAATATTTGTCATTTAGAGTCTGTGGTACTATAAGAAATATTAAATTTCCTAGGGACTTTTAAGGTCTGGATTTGGTTTGCATGGCTCCCATAAAATGTTGGATCTGTAATGGCCTAAACAATTCCCTAAAAAAGCTTTGACACAACAGAAAGTTAGGTTTTTGGGTCAGTAATTTCCCCCCAAAAAGTCTCTAATAGGTATCTACATAAGAACCCATAACATCAACAACTTTGCCCTTACTATCAGGCAGGGGGATACCAGTTTTAAAAATTGGTAGTCATTTGTTGGACTAAGATGTCCTAATTTGCTGTAACAAATGTCCCTGTTTGAGAAAATAGCTTGGAGGGAATTTTCCTTCTTCTTTTGGAATTATACCTTGTTGAAAAACTAAAGGGAAAGTAAACTTATGTGAGTATTATTGACCACAGTTCTGACCTGAAAAACTATCTAAACTCTGGGCTTACCTCATTCTGTTCCTAGATATTTTGGTTTTTCAGACCCTTCGTATTACAGGGGCATACTTTTGTATAGTTGATCGTGATTTAAGTCATGTAGTTAACAATAACTAAAATCTTTAATTGAAACACAAGAATTTTGTATGGATAATTACAAAATCTATCAAGTAGGATTGAGTATTGAATTTTATAGAGTGTATAGCAGTTGTACCCCAAATCTATCTTGATTACAGTACACATTTTATAGATTTTACAGTGTTTTATTCAGTACTTTGCCCATGCTTTTTTTCCCTCTCCCAATGATAGGTAAGCATTTTCCTTGTAGCTCATGGGTGAAGATAAGTTTACACCACAGTACACAAGATTTCATTTTCATTTTGTGGGGGTAGTGTCTTAAAAGATCCAAATGCATCGTCACATGTTGCCATGTTTTTGTGTGTGTCTGTGTAAAAACATAAGCTCTATATATGCAAGAATCATTTTGGGATTTTTCTTTCTATAAGCTTAATTTTTTTTATTGTATTTATCTTCACCTGCTATGCTCAGGTGCTGTAGCCATGTCTATGGAGAAAAATATAGTCTGAGCAATGATTTTCTGTATGTAATATACATGCCTAGCTGCACCTCTGTTATACACTATATAAAATAAAGCTTGAAGAATCCATGTGTTCATAGATTCTAAGGTCAAAAGGGACCACTTGTGATCATCTAATCTAACCTCCTGCATAACTCTACCCATAGAACTTCCCCAAAACAATTCCTGTTTGAACGAGAGCATATTTTTGAGAAAAACATCCAATCTTGATTTAAAATTGGCAGTGATGGAGAATCCATCACAACCCTTAGGTTTTAATTACTACTTGGCACAATTAGCAGATTATCATTGTGGAAGCCTGTATACCACCTGCTTGTATCCTGCATATCTGTAGCTGGTGCTGTTAGTCACTTTCACTAGCATTAAATTCACTCACCTTTAAAATATAGAGAACTTTTAAAGGAAATGCTTAGCCTAATTACTTATGTAAATAAATGAACCCTTCATCTGTAGCAGTGTTTCCATCAGTAATGGCATGTTTTTCAGAATTTTCTGACTTCACCAATTAAGCTGCTGAAAGAATGGCTCATTACACACATAGTAATAGCTGACTTTACTTGCTGGAAAATATATAAAACATTCCTATATTGAACATGCCTTCATGGGGAATCCAAGTCTTGCTGCTCAAGTGTAGAGATGGAGAATACAATTAAAATGTGAAATTGCTCTGCATCTTATACACAAAATATTTAGCTGCATAGATCTCTTACCTTGTACCTGTTTAGGAGATTTTGAAGCCAGTTGTGATCTTAGTAGGGGAAATAAGACTAAAATGTTTGTATTCAATAAGAGAGGCACAAGTTAACTGAAGAGCAGGGAAATTCCTTATGTAAAAGGGAAGAGTTCTTCTTTTGTTCTAAACGGTGTGATTTACTACCTCCTAAACAAGAGTGGTGTGATCCTCCTCATAAAAGCTCAATGTCTGGCTGCAGAAGGATCCTCTGGCTCAGGCACTACTCAAGACAGCTGGAGGGCTGCACTCTGAGAACTCTGTTCCAAGCCTTGGTGTAGGGGGCATGCGCAGGCAGGGCTGGTAGGTGGAAGGGACGTGTCGGAGGCAGAAGTGCAGCTCACAATGCTGTGATGATTCCAGGAAGTCAGTGAGGCTGATGTAACTTAGACAGACCTTCAGGACAGTTTGTTTTGATGGAAGCCTCTGCAGATCCTGGAGGATTGAGAGGTCACAAAGGTGGCTTAATGCCACCTTAGCTCCCCACCAGCCACCATCTGAGATGAGAGTTTTGAATTCTGCCTGCTACAGGTGTAGGACAGAATTGTACTCTAGTTCCCCATATATTGATCCAGTTAAGTTCTCAAATGCTTTCATAGATTCATAGATTCATAGATTCTAGGACTGGAAGGGACCTCGAGAGGTCATCGAGTCCAGTCCCCTGCCCGCATGGCAGGACCAAATACTGTCTAGACCATCCCTGATAGACATTTATCTAACCTACTCTTAAATATCTCCAGAGATGGAGATTCCACAACCTCCCTAGGCAATTTATTCCAGTGTTTAACCACCCTGACAGTTAGGAACTTTTTCCTAATGTCCAACCTAGACCTCCCTTGCTGCAGTTTAAGCCCATTGCTTCTTGTTCTATCCTCAGAGGCTAAGGTGAACAAGTTTTCTCCCTCCTCCTTATGACACCCTTTTAGATACCTGAAAACTGCTATCATGTCCCCTCTCAGTCTTCTCTTTTCCAAACTAAACAAACCCAATTCTTTCAGCCTTGCTTCATAGGTCATGTTCTCAAGACCTTTAATCATTCTTGTTGCTCTTCTCTGGACCCTTTCCAATTTCTCCACATCTTTCTTGAAATGCGGTGCCCAGAACTGGACACAATACTCCAGCTGAGGCCTAACCAGAGCAGAGTAGAGCGGAAGAATGACTTCTCGTGTCTTGCTCACAACACACCTGTTAATACATCCCAGAATCACGTTTGCTTTTTTTGCAACAGCATCACACTGTTGACTCATATTTAGCTTGTGGTCCACTATAACCCCTAGATCCCTTTCTGCCGTACTCCTTCCTAGACAGTCTCTTCCCATTCTGTATGTGTGAAACTGATTTTTTCTTCCTAAGTGGAGCACTTTGCATTTGTCTTTGTTAAACTTCATCCTGTTTAACTCAGACCATTTCTCCAATTTGTCCAGATCATTTTGAATTATGACCCTGTCCTCCAAAGCAGTTGCAATCCCTCCCAGTTTGGTATCATCCGCAAACTTAATAATCGTACTTTCTATACCAATATCTAAGTCGTTAATGAAGATATTGAACAGAGCCGGTCCCAAAACAGACCCCTGCGGAACCCCACTCGTTATGCCTTTCCAGCAGGATTGGGAACCATTAATAACAACTCTCTGAGTACGGTTATCCAGCCAGTTATGCACCCACCTTATAGTAGCCCCATCTAAATTGTATTTGCCTAGTTTGTCGATAAGAATATCATGCGAGACCGTATCAAATGCCTTACTAAAGTCTAGGTATACCACATCCACAGCTTCTCCCTTATCCACAAGACTCGTTATCCTATCGAAGAAAGCTATCAGATTGGTTTGACATGATTTGTTCTTTACAAATCCATGCTGGCTGTTCCCTATCACCTTACCACCTTCCAAGTGTTTGCAGATGATTTCCTTAATTACTTGCTCCATTATCTTCCCTGGCACAGAAGTTAAACTAACTGGTCTGTAGTTTCCTGGGTTGTTTTTATTTCCCTTTTTATAGATGGGCACTATATTTGCCCTTTTCCAGTCTTCTGGAATCTCTCCCGTCTCCCATGATTTTCCAAAGATAATAGCTAGAGGCTCAGATACCTCCTCTATTAGCTCCTTGAGTATTCTAGGATGCATTTCATCAGGCCCTGGTGACTTGCAGGCATCTAACTTTTCTAAGTGATTTTTAACTTGTTCTTTTTTTATTTTATCTGCTAAACCTACCCCCTTCCCATTAGCATTCACTAGGATAGGCATTCCTTCAGACTTCTCGGTGAAGACCGAAACAAAGAAGTCATTAAGCATCTCTGCCATTTCCAAGTTTCCTGTTACTGTTTCTCCCTCTTCACTAAGCAGTGGGCCTACCCTGTCTTTGGTCTTCCTCTTGCTTCTAATGTATTGATAAAAAGTCTTCTTGTTCCCCTTTATTCCCTTAGCTAGTTTGAGCTCATTTTGTGCCTTTGCCTTTCTAATCTTGCCCCTGCATTCCTGTGTTGTTTGCCTATATTCATCCTTTGTAATCTGTCCTAGTTTCCATTTTTTATATGACTCCTTTTTAAATTTTAGATCATGCAAGATCTCGTGGTTAAGCCAAGGTGGTCTTTTGCCACATTTTCTATCTTTCCTAACCAGCGGAATAGCTTGCTTTTGGGCCCTTAATAGTGTCCCTTTGAAAAACTGCCAGCTCTCCTCAGTTGTTTTTCCCCTCAGTCTTGATTCCCATGGGACCTTACCTATCAGCTCTCTGAGCTTACCAAAATCCGCCTTCCTGAAATCCATTGTCTCTATTTTGCTGTTCTCCCTTCTACCCTTCCTTAGAATTGCAAACTCTATGATTTCATGATCACTTTCACCCAAGCTGCCTTCTACTTTCAAATTCTCAACGAGTTCCTCCCTATTTGTTAAAATCAAGTCTAGAACAGCTTCACCCCTAGTAGCTTTTTCAACCTTCTGAAATAAAAAGTTGTCTGCAATGCAGTCCAAGAATTTGTTGGATAGTCTGTGCCCCGCTGTGTTATTTTCCCAACATATATCCGGATAGTTGAAGTCCCCCATCACCACCAAATCTTGGGCTTTGGATGATTTTGTTAGTTGTTTAAAAAAAGCCTCATCCACCTCTTCCACCTGGTTAGGTGGCCTGTAGTAGACTCCTAGCATGACATCACCCTTGTTTTTTACCCCTTTTAGCCTAACCCAGAGACTCTCAACACTTCCGTCTCCTATGTCCATCTCTACCTCAGTCCAAGTGTGTACATTTTTAATATATAAGGCAACACCTCCTCCCTTTTTCCCCTGTCTATCCTTCCTGAGCAAGCTGTATCCATCCACACCAACATTCCAATCATGTGTATTATCCCACCAAGTTTCAGTGATGCCAACAATGTCATAGTTGTATTTATTTATAAGCACTTCCAGTTCTTCCTGCTTATTACCCATACTTCTCGCATTTGTATATAGGCATCTAAGATACTGGTTTGATCTTTCCTCCCGGTTTTGTCCTGACCCTCCTTTCTCTCTGCCAATATAGCCCACACTCCCTCTCGTCTCCGACCCATCTCCCAGGTCTCCATGTTCCCCACTTACCTGCGGGCTTTGCTCACCTGTCCCCGTCGAACCTAGTTTAAAGCCCTCCTCACTAGGTTAGCCAGTCTGTGTCCAAATAGGGTCTTTCCCCTCCTCGAAAGGTGAACACCATCTCTGCCTAGCAGTCCTTCCTCAAGTAGCATCCCGTGGTCTAGGAAGCCAAAGCCCTCCTGGCGACACCACCTTCGCAGCCAGGCATTCACCTCCATGATGCATCTGTCTCTGCCCGGGCCCCTACCTTTGACAGGAAGAATCGAAGAGAATACCACCTGCGCTCCAAACTCCTTCACCCGTACTCCCAGAGCCCTGTAGTCACTCTTGATCCACTCAGTGTCACACCGCGCAGTATCATTTGTGCCCACATGGATGAGTAGCATGGGGTAGTAGTCAGAGGGCTGGATAATCCTCGACAATGCCTCCGTAACGTCTCGGATACGGGCTCCCGGCAGGCAGCATACCTCCCGAGATGAAATGTCAGGGCGACAGATGGGCGCCTCCGTCCCCCTCAGCAGAGAGTCTCCGACCACCACTACCCTACGTTTCCTATTCGCAGTGGTGGCAGCAGACCTCCCAGCCTTAGGGGTACGAGGCTTCTCCTCCTTTACTGTAGGGGGTGATGCCTTCTTTCCTGTATCAAGAAGAGCATAACGGTTACCTATTACCACAGCGGGAGGGTTCGGAGCAGGGGTGGAGCACTGCCTGCTGCCAGAAGTAACCAGCTGCCAGTGTCCACCCTGAGCCATCTCCTCCTCCACCAGTGGTGTATCAGCAGTCCTGTGTCCTGGGACAGCTACCTCAGCTGTCTCCACATGGACACTGTCCAGGAATTGCTCGTGGATTCGGATGCCTCTCAACCTAGCCACCTCCTCCTGTAGCTCTCCCACCTGCTGCCTGAGAGATTCCACCAGCAGGCACCTTTCACATTGGATGGTCCCCTCAGCCTGGATATCAGTAAGTGGAAATTGCAAGTTACAGTCTCTGCAATACCACACCAGGATCTGGGTAGAAGCATCCATGCTCAGGCGCTCTGTCTGGCTACAGGCGCAGGTGGAGGAGACAGAAGCAGTGCTGGCACAGGTGTTGCGGGTCTTCCTAACCATCGTAAGCCTCCCTCTGTCAAACTCCCGTCTGCAGCCCCCTGTCCGCTGAAAGGGTTGTTTAAGCAAGAAGTTTAAAGTTTTAAGGGGAATAAAGGGAAAACAGATAGAACCGGCAAGGGACCTGCGCTCCCTTCCTGCTCCCCTTCCCAACTCCCTTGCGAAACTCCCTGTTAGCAGCCCCTGTTCGCAAACGCTCCCTGGTCGCTTGTGCGCTGCTTTATAAAGCCCTGGCCTGTATGAATGCCCCGCCCACTGAGTAAGGCTCAGCCAATTACCAGAGGCTTCCTGGTTTCAAACCTTCCTTTGAAGCTCACAGCTTCCAACTGTCAGCCACAGCACACGGTCCTTCAAACAACCAAACAAACAAACAGACTGCCAAACACAAGCTCAGCACACAGCAAGTAACCCCCAAACACAAACAAACACACACTGCAGACAGTCACTTACCCCAAAAGGGTGCTGTATTGCTCCTCCTTCACCTGGAGAACTCCCTTGCGAAACTCCCTGTTAGCAGCCCCTGTTCGCAAACGCGAACTCTTGACTCTTCTTAATTGACAAGTCTCTCATTTGATGGGGCCTTCTCCCCCTCCCACTTTCTGTTGGATTTTCACAGGGCTCCATTCCTGCATCTCTTCTTTTCTTCCACTGAATTCTTTTCTCATGTTAGCTTGTCTACTCCTATGGCTTTAACTGTCTTGTTTATGCTGACTACTCTCAAATCTCTCTCTCCATTCAGCCCCATATATCAGCCTGTTTTTGTGACACCTCCTCCACAATATCTCTAGCTTTTCTCCGTCCAGACAGCAAAAACCTCATCCAGCTCTTGTGTGAGATTCTGTTCTGTGCATCTTAGGGTATGTCTACTCTACGAAATTAGGATGATTTTATAGAAGTCAGTTTTTTAGAAATTGATTTTATACAGTCCATTGTGTGTGTCACCACTAAGTGCATTAAGTTGGCGGAGTGCATCCACAGTACCAAGGCTAGCGTCGACTTTCGGAGCGTTGCACTGTGGGTAGCTATCCCACAGTTCCCGCTGTCTCCGCCACCCATTGGAATTCTGGGTTGAGCTCCCAATACCTGATGGGGCAAAAACATAGTTGTGGGTGGTTTTGGGTACATGTTGTCAGGCCTCCCTCCCTCTGTGAAAGCAACTGCAAACAATCGTTTCTCGCCTTTTTTCCTGGGTTACCCTTGCAGATGACATACCACGACAAGCATGGAGCCCGCTCAGCTCACCGTCTCCTGGGTGCTGCTGGCAGACGCAGTACTGCATTGCTACACAGCAGCAGCTCCTTGCCTTCGCGGCAGCAGACGATGAAGCACGACTGCTAGCCATCGTCATCGTCTCCTGGGTGCTCCTGGCCGACCTCAGTGAGGTCAGTCAGGGGCGCCTGGGCAGACATGGGTGCTCCTGGCAGACCTCGGTGAGGTCGGTCAGGGGCGCCTGGACATAAATGGGAGTGACTCCAGGTCATTCTCTTCTTTAAGTTTCGTCTCATGGAGATTTAGTCCTGCCTGGAATATCATGTGAGCTGGAGGCTTCTGCCTCAGGCTGCTCTCCCAGCCGGCAGCACCGCGTGGTTGCACCTACACCAGCCTACCCCTTGCTCCCATGGCTCATGAAGCCTGGACAGTAGTAAGGAGCAGTTCAACTATAGGCTGAGGAAGTGCAGAATGATGGCAGAATGTGTATTTGGACGTTTAAAAGCACGCTGGCGCAGTTTACTGACTCGGTTAGACCTCAGTGAAACCAGCATTCCCATTATTATTACTGCTTGCTGTGTGCCCCACACTATCTGTGAGAGTAAGGGGGAGACCTTTATGGCGGGGTGGGAGGTTGAGGCAAATCGCCTGGCCGCTGAGTACACGCAGCCAGACACCAGGGCGATTAGAAGAGCAAAGCAGGGCGCGGTGCGCATCAGAGAAGTTTTGAAAACCAGTTTCATGACTGGCCAGGCTACGGTGTGAAAGTTCTGTTTGTTTCTCTTTGATGAAAACCCGCCCCCTTGGTTCACTCTACTTTCCTGTAAGCCAACCACCCTCCCCTCCCCCCTTTGATCACCGCTTGCAGAGGCAATAAAGTCATTGTTGTTTCAAATTCATGCATTCTTTATTAATTCGTCACACAAATGGGGGATAACTGCCAAGGTAGCCTGGGAGGGGTGGGGGGAGGAGGGAAGCACCAGGTGGAGTGGTGGAGGGGGGAGGGACAAGGCCACACTGCACTTCAAAATGTATTGAATGCCAGCTTTCTGTTGCTTGGGCAGTCCTCTGGGGTGGAGTGGAGTTCTGATAGCATGGATTCCTCTACCCATACAGCGATCAGATCCACTACCTCTGGTTCGGTCCATGCTGGAGCTCTTTTGCGATTCTGGGACTCCATGGTTACCTCTGCTGATGAGATCTGCACGGTCACCTCTGAGCTCGCCACGCTGGCCAAACAGGAAATGAAATCCAAAAGTTCGCGGGGCTTTTCCTGTCTACCTGGCCAGTGAACCTGAGTTGAGAGTGCTGTCCAGAGCGGTCACAATGGAGCATTCTGGGATAGCTCCCGGAGGCCAATACCGTCGAATTGCGTCCACACTACCCCAAATTCGACCCAGCAAGGTCGATTTCAGCGCTAATCCTCTCGTTGGGGAGGAGTACAGAAATCGATTTTAAGAGCCCGTTAAGTCGACAAAAATGGCTTTGTCGTGTGGACGGGTGCAGGGTTAAATCGATCTAATGCTGCTAAATTCGACCTAAACTCGTAGTGTAGACCAGGGCTTAGAGGAGTGAGGTTGGCTGAGGGCTAGAGTGGCTGTAGGCCACCTTTGCACCCTCCCAGTTACGGGTTGCTCCAGGGAGCGGCTGCTGATATAATTTAGGCATCCCTCACCAGCTGCCTGTGGGCTCCACACCTTCCTACTTATGATACCACCTCTACGCCAGAGTTTGTATATAGGTCCTCAGAAGACAGCCTGTGGCAGTCTTTCTCAACTCCTGCACATAGGGAATGCTCCCCCAACCAGATCTTGGGCTTTTAGAGCCCCTTCATGCTGTTCTGGCTCCTTTTACCCAGCGTACAGGGGCAGGAGAGTCTCAACTCTTATCTCTCTCCTTCATTATTGTAACATCCTCATCATCGTATCTAACTCCAAACACTCATGTTGATGTTCTCCATTGCTGTACAAAACATAGCCACTGAGATAACTTTCTTAACTTAGTTCATCAGTTTGATTCCCTCTTTGAATTCCTCCACTGCTCCAGCATATCATGTGGATGATTCTTACCCTCTATCTTCTGTCTTAGGTTTTTATAATCCTGCCCATCACCATAGTATCTGATCACCTTCCATGTAATATTGACAGTAAAAGCCAAGTCCTTAGGGGACTTTCTGGAGTCCTCACCTTCAGTGGGTATTTCTGGAGTGGCAATGGGTAGCATTTGGTACATGTTATTTTCACTAACCCTGCCACATTCTGAACTGCTTTGTACTCCAGTTCCCCTCCTCCATCATTGCTTCATTAGCAGGCTTCAGCTGTTGGTCCAGAGAATTTCACATGATGCCAGTTTTTCATTCCTCAAGAGCATGTGTGCCACCTTCAGAACATTTCAATAACATATGCTCAGTGAGAAGACTTGCAGACTGCTTTCATTTCTAGGTTTGTGTGCCAAAACATTTCTTTGTTTAGCTAGTTTAGATGGGAAATTGCTTAATAACACTGCACATTGAATGTACTTCAATTGTTAATGCATTATTTCACTGTATAATCACTCACTGTACATTTTTCTAACAGTTAGAGGACAGAAGTAGGTGGCTGTGAGAACCATTTTTTGAATTTTTTTACTTTTTTGCCTGCAAACTCTGTCACACAATATAACATTGTCATGGTTTCTTGCATTTTCATTTCGTTTAAGTCAATAAAGTTGATACAGGCTTTAGACATTTAAAAATTTGATATTTCAGGAAATCAGACATATGATAGCACACTATTTTATATCTGAGATTGTACGAGTCTGTGAAAAATCAAGTCATCATTGACTAAAATGAGATATATTGTCAACTTTTACATGAACATTTATCACATAAGTACACAGAAATCTGGGATTTTGCATATGTAGATAGGTACTTATCTAGCCAGGATGTTGGGGGGGGGGGTGGATATTTATATACATTCTGCTAATGAAATGTGTGCAAATGTAGAAATGCAAGTGAGCACTATTATTTAAAACTCCCTACAATTTATTTTTTTCTTATTGTGCACAAGTGTGGGAACCATTCAAGGTAAAGTGGCCTATTAACACCCCTCCAGTCATGGGGGGGGGAGAGAGGGGGAGGCAGTTGGAGGGAGGATGTTAGAGGATTGTTGTAATAAGCCATAAATCCAGTGTCTCTATTCAGTCCATGATTTTTAGTGTCTAGCAAAGTTATGAATTTAAGCTCCCAGCCTCGTCTTTTGAAAGTGTTATGCAGGTTTCCTTTGAGGATGAGGACTTTTTTGCTTTTGTGAAAAATTGTTTACCTATAACTTTGCCAGACACTAAATATTGTGGACTGTATAGAGATACTATTTATGGCTTATTGCAACAATCTGCAACCCACTAACACTCCCCCCTACCCCAACTGCTTTACTCTTTCCCTCCTTCTTTCCCCCCTTATGACTGGAGGGGCATAAATGGGGCATTTCACCTTGAATGATCCCTTGAAATATGGGTTAACTACTTATGCTAAACAATCTGTTCCACCTTGTATTTATATGTGACACTCTTAGTGCCTTTCCCAGACCTGAAGCAGAGCTCTATGTAAGCTTGAAAGTTTGTCTCTCTCACCAACAGAAGTTGGTCCATTAAAAGATATTATCTCACCCACCTTGTGTCTCTAAAAAAAAAAAAAATCTGTCAATCTGTGAAGTTAGTGGTGTTTTCACTGAAACACCTAAACTGCTTGTGCTTGTGCAAAATACACACACACACTCTCTCTCTCTCATATTCTCTCTACATATTTTTTCCATTTTGAAATTATTCTCTGGCAATAATCTCCATCTTAAGTATAAAGAATACCTCTCCTTCTACCAAACCCTTTGAAAACAGATGAAACATTGAGTGCAAGATAACTTTTAAAAAAAAAACTATACACTGTATATGAGATAAACAGCTTTAGTGGAACAGATGGATGCTCTCCTGTTGTCAATGGATGGAGAACAGATGTTCATTCTTATTCTCCTGTGCTGCATTGTGATATTTTATATTGTCAACCATAAGATATTGCTGTCCTGCCTAAGAGAGGTGACAGTCCCAGAGGAATGCACTAGAATAGAAATTTAAGTTCTTCCTGAAAGGATATAGCCAAAACGTAGTGCCGAGAAAATGGCACCTTCACCAACAGGCCTTTTAATTGTACCACAAAGATTAATTTTTTCTCTGGTCCTGTTCAACATCTACATGCAACTACTTGGGTGAACTGGTAAGATGACATGGACTCAAGTGCCAGACAGCTCCACTTATCCTCCACCACATACAGCTATAGCACTGCCACCAGAATGGCTCAGTGCTAGGATGAGATCAGCTCATGGCTGAAGAATAGCTGGTTGAAATTAAAACAGAGCTAGGGTTATGTGCAGAGGAAAACCCTTCTAGAAAGTAGTAGCTACAGTGCAATTTCATTGCTTGAAGGCATGCACCCACAACTGGTCCATTCAGTCCATAGTTTAGGAATGTCCTGGTTTCCTCACTGATGCTGAGCTCTCATGTAATATCGGGAAGTAATGCTTTCTACCATCTTATGTTGGCAAGGAGACTCCAATTTATACTTGCAGATGATAACCTGGCTATACATTACTTAATCTCCTCCTGTCTGGGCTACAGCAATGCAGTATTCTTGCACAGTGAACTTAATCTAGGGATAACCGTCAGGAAGATGCATTTCAAAGGGTAACTGAACTATAAAAATGAAGGCAAAAACACTCCAAGTTCTCTTTCCCTATCTGTGTGTCTCTTTCACCCAAGAAGACAACAGCCTTTGGATTTTGGGAACAGATTCTGGCCTGAGAATTTGGTTAGCAGTGTTACTGGGAACATGTGGTAAGGCAATTCACCTTGAACAAAGTCTAGTTTAAGTTTTAGTACTAGGAAGAGTTTTATCTTTATTTTTCTTATCATTTCTGACTTTAATGCATTATACTTGTACTCACTTAAAATCTTTGTTGTTAAAAAAACTTGTTTTATTCTCTGGTCTAATCAAAACTAATCCAGTGTTGTGTTTAAACTGAATTGTGTGGGTAACTCCATTTAAAATAGCAAACTGTTGGATATTGATCCCCTTAGAGGGGCAATGGGCCTAAAATATTTAAACTGCCCAAGAGAGGACTGGACAGTACAGAGCACAGGTTTTGGGGGGAAATTCAGGACTGGGAGTGTAGTGGGGTCACCCTGCAAGTGGTAACCAAGGCTTGGGGGGAACCAGTGTGTGATTGGAGCCTGCTGGCAGGGTGCAGCTATACAGAAGAGACACTCAGGGTGGGACCTGCATGCTGTGAGGGGCCCAGGTTGGGAGCTACAGCAGCAAAGCATTGTGAGGCACCCCAGGTTGCAGAGCAAGGGTGACACAGCCCCTCAATGGTGTGGATCACACCCTGGAATATCATAATTGGATTCTTTGAAAATGTTTTTTCAGTTTTTCTGAAACTGAGAAAAATGTTCCTGTTTTCAGTTGTATGTGAAAAGAAAGGTATAGATTTGCAGAAGCAAGTACCATATATACTCGTTCATTAGCCCGTTCATTTATAAGCTGACCCCCCAAAATGGATAGGTAAAAATAGCAAAAACTGTATGACCCTTTCATAAGCCGACCCTATATTTCAGGGGTTGGAAAACTTTGGCTCCTGGCCCATCAGGGTAAGCCACTGGCGGGTAAGGACATTTTGTTTACTTGGAGCGTCTGCAGGCATGTAGCCCCTCAGCTCCCTATGGCCATGTTCGCCGTTCCCAGCCAAAACGACAATGTTTTAGATATTCAATGATTCCATAGAGTTTAAAATCATCAAATTTTGGTGTAGACCTGCTCTTCGATGCGTCATATTTTTACCAAAAATATTCGGCTTATGAACCTGTATATACAGTAATTTATTTTATTCCAATATCTCCTTTTCAATGATAATGTGATGAAACCAGAGCAATGCAGATATTTTGAAATAAAAAGGTAGTATTATGGCACTGCAGGTTTTGGCTGTTTCAGAACCTACAAGATGAATCCAGTTGACTAAAAGCAATCATAAAATTAAGTGGTATTAAAGACAGACAGGTGGAAATACAGGTTTCACAAATCCCGCAGCTTCCCGTAGCAATTTGGAAAACTGAAAAATATGCTGACTTGCATGAATGTTCTTCCAATCTCATTTGAATCATAGACTATCAGGGTTGGAAGGGACCTCAGGAGGTCATCTAGTCCAACCCCCTGCTCAAAGCAGAACCAATCCCCAGACAGATTTTTGCCCCAGATCTCTAACTGGCCCCCTCAAGAATTGAACTCACAACCCTGGGTTTAGCAGGCCAATGCTCAAATCACTGAGCTATCCATCCCCCGCTCATTTGTAGGATAACTTGCTAGCACTACTTTATCATAATTCTGATTTCAAAAAGTAAATGACAGGCACATTGTAAATATATTACATGATCTTTTTAAATCAAATTATTTTAAATCCATCCAACAGCTGAAGATCCAGTTTCTCTTTATGCTACAAGTTTTTTATCAATATTTATAAATATAACTCTGAATCAGTAACATTTGTATCGTACCACCCTTTAATTAATTGGATGTATAAAATATTTTATCCTATGTAAATAAATGTGTTGCTCATTCTTACTTAGACTGTAATCTCTTTGTGTCAGGGATTGGTTTTCATCATATGTGCCTACAGTCCCCAACAGAATGGGGCCCTGATCCTAGGAGGAGTTCTCTACAGACTGCTTCAGTCCAAATTATAATGCACTTCTTTACTCAATAGATTTTTTTAAAATGGAACCACAGAACCAATATGGGGGACATATCTGAGGACTCCCGTTACATTGGGAGAATTCTTATGAATTAACAAAGAATATAGAAAGTGTGTGTGTGTGTGTGTGTGTGTGTGTGTGTGTGTGTGTGTGTGTGTATGTATGTATGTGTATGTGTGTATATATATATATATATGTCTAGACTTGGAATCTTGGATCTTAAAAAACCCAATCCTGTCACAAGTTTCATAGTGGCTCTCTAATGAGCTGAGAAATAATTACATGAGTTTTTAAAACAAATCTGGTATCCGTGGCTATTATAGTGGCATAAAATAGATTACAGTAGTTATTTCATTGAACTCCAGGAGGGCCAGATCCTGCAAATGCTTACTGCTGAGAGTAATTCCACTGATTTCAGTCAGAGGTGTTTGCAAGATTGAACCCTACATTAAAAAACAGTTACATTTGAAGAGCTTCTTCTATTTTAATGATCAGGAATGTGTATGGCACTCCTTGTATATTTAGTTCAATTAAAAATAGTAAAAAAAAATATTTAACAGCCAAAAACTTAGCAAAAATGTTTTGTATAAAATTATTCTTTATTAAAATGGATGTATTTGTAAATAGGAATCCTTCAGTCCTCACTTGGCAACTTGGAAAGTAATAGTTTTTCTCTGCATTTACTGGTTAGCCGGCTAGCATAACCCATTTGTCATTTTATGCCTCTTCTATGGTGGTGAGGTGTACATCTTGTGTGTTTGTTTTTAAAGAGATTGACCTTGAGTTTATAGGATCCTTCCTATTCTGTCATGTCAAATCTAAAATCTGTTAGGGTTTGGGTGAGCTTGATCCAAATCTGCCTTACAAAATGAAGGCTGAATCAAATGTTTAGCAAAAGCTTTATTCAGTAACTTGTGTTCAAATCAGATGTATACATGTTAGATTATTTTTTCCTTCTGTTCACAGCTTCCAGCAGACCTTACCAAGATGCATCTTACAGACAGTCCACATCCACAGGTGACTCATGTCCCTTCCAGCCAGTCTGGATGTAGCATTGCCAGTGACTCTGGAAGCAGCAGCTTATCGGATATCTACCAGGTAAAATTGCAGAAGTTTCTTGTTTTTTGCAGGGAGGGAACATTTGTATTGTAACATTCTGCATTTTGCCTTTTTAATATTTAAAAGGGTAAAATAGTACTTTATTAGTGCCACTTTCACTTCCATGTAATAAATTTAAGCAAGTACTGTAGATTTGGTGTTGGTGCATGTCTGATTTTTCAGGTCAGTGCAGAATTTTATCTAAAGCTATTACATTTTGGCAGTTTTGTTTAAAAAAATAATCTTTACTAATAGGCATACACTGGCATTTTTTTCTTTATTTTACACTCCTATTCTTTGTGCATCTCACCTGCTTTTCTTCCCTCACCGCCACCTCCTTTGGCAATGAGCTAGGTGAAACTGACCATTGGAAGTGGTATGCAGTGTAGTTGTAGCTGTGTCAGTCCCAGGATATTAGAGAACGAGATGGGTGAAGGAATATCTATTATTAGACCAACTTCTGATGGTGAGAGAGACCAGCTTTTGAGCCACCCAGAGCTCTTCTTCGGGTCTGGGAAAGGTACTCCCACGTCACAGCAAAATACTACTTATGCTAAACAATCTGTTCCACCTTGCATTTGCTGTGACACTAGGAGTACCTTTCCTAGACCAGAAGAAGAGCTCTGTGTGGCTTGAAAGCTTGCCTCTCTCACCATCAGAAGTTGGTCCAATAAAAGATATTACTTCCCCCACCTTGTCTCCATAAGAAGTGGTGACAGCGAGAGAGCAGTATAAGATTAGCAATCGTGTTTTCACTTATTTTTATAAGACTAAAATAAAGTCCAGGTTTGTATTAGTTAAAAAATGTGGTGTTGTGAAAAACAAGAGTGGAATTATGATGCAGGGTGAAATATAGTTAGGAGTCGACGCACAGCCCTGAACACCACTTAACACATGACTTGTATGTGACCTGCAAAAAGAAAGAATTGTATGTATGCATTTTTTCCATCTTTATTATCCATAAAAAGCTTGATGGGGTTTTTTTTCTGCTGCTAGGTTTTTTTTCTAACCTTAGAAATATTAGGAATGTCAAATCTTGTCTTTCCTGTTTTTTCCTTGAATTCTTTTTGGAGGACCAGAGGAAGTGCATCGGGAACTTTGTTGGCACTTGATCAAAGAGGCAGGAGTGTTTAATCTTTAGAGAAGAGATATTTTCTTCTAACTGTCTTTTTTTTAACTTTTGGATTAATTCACATTAACAAAATCAAGCAAGAAAAGCATGTTTAAACAGTATGAATAAAAATAACTTTTACTTTAATTTAATCTAGGGTTCATTTGCTTGGTACTCGTGATATCAATTTACTTGTTCTTCAGAGATCAATAGTCTTCAGGGAGAAAATAAGTGGACCTGAACTTATGGTTTAAAAAACAAACAAACAGGAAAAAGTTTTTTGCATTTTGTGTATTTGTGTCTGGGGAGATGTTCATGTTTTCTTTCAACATCAGGATGATGGTGCAGCAGGGGCACTCCCTCTCCATTCTTCCTCATTTTCAGGTCACTTTTATGTGACCTTTAGAGTCTTGTCATTTCCTTCAGCGGGCCTGAACTTCATCAGGTGCATGGTCTTACGTAAATTTAAACACATTCCTCAAGAGTGAATATTAATATTTATTCTATGTGAATGACATATTCTATTCTCAAAATATATTCAGACTAAATTACCAGCTCCATGCTAGACAAAATGAAGTCATTTTCAGTAGTAGATTATAAGGGTTCCAGTATTGCGTGGCATGAATGGAAGGAGAATAAGCTCCAAGCAGTACATTATGGATTAATCTATATACTCGTACGTGTTTTGACCAATAATCATGTGTTGTCAATTTGTGTGGTGTTTCAGTTATGGGGCTAGCTGCACTTCTGTCCCCGAGGCCTTGAGCTTTTTGAAATCAATATATTTGAAAATGTGGAAAACATCCACAAATATTTACATAAATGGTATTCTGTTATTGTTTAACAGGGTGACTAATTGCGATTAATTTTTTTAATCGCTTGAGAGCCCTAGTTTGTAGATTAACATTTATCATCTAAGTTATTAAAATTTGCTAAAATAATCTGTTTGATGAATAAAAAGTTATGTTAGAATAACACAGGAATTAATAATTGAGTACCACACTCAGCTAATGCATTAGCATGGAAACTATTTTTGTATAATCACTTATTAATTTAATTAATCAACCCAGATTACCCTGTCAGATCCGAGCAGAGTGGGGGCTCTCTATGTAGAGATCACCCTTCCTGAATGGAAGTGACCCTCTGTGACGCTCCAGACCCTAGAGAGGGCATCTGAATCCAGGAACCTTGCAGGCTCGAATAGGCAGGCCAGAGTAGTGTCACATCTTCTGTCCCTACAGAGATACTTCAGACAAGATAATATATTCTCAGTCTGTATTGTCCTATCCTCAGAACCCATGCTGCTGGAGGGCATGGTGGTTTGGAGGCCTAGGCCTCTTGTAATTCCCTTAAGGGTCTGACATTTTGGATATGTACCATGTGGCTTATCCTACTGGGAGTATACTCCACCCCATCATAGAACTATTTTCCTCCCTCTCTCCTGTGAGTTTAACCTACAGGTAGGGATGATTGGAATCATTATTTGTATTGTTTTTCTGTGCTGTGGTAGAACCCACAATGTATTAACTGTAGCACTGTGCACCTATATAGGATGACACTATATAGCAAAGCACTTAAGCCTAGATCCTGAAAGATTTTTTAGGCACCTAACTCCCATTGATTTCATTGGGAGTTAGGGGCCTAAATACCTTTGAGGTTCTGGGCCTTACAGTCTAGGAAGACAAGTAACAGACAAAGGTTGAGAGTGAGCAGAAAACAAAATGTCCGCATTTGGGTTTTATTTTAATTTGTATCAGATATGTTCACGTCTTCTTTAAGTATGTATTTTTAGTTGGCCAGTTTCTTGTAGGTATTATAAACATAGAAATGTCTATCAAGAGATTCTGGTTCTCTTTGCAGAGTTTGTAGGCAGTTGGATCATTCCCACTTAAACCCATAAACCCATAAAAATATTTTCACTGTTTTTATAAACTTCTACTGATGTATGAATATAACATTACATAATATTTTCATGGTGTAGCATTTCGTTGTATTGTGTAATGCATCAGTCAGTGCACAATGCTCATACAGTATGGGATAGTGTGTTGAAATTACAAAGAATCTGTTGCTTTCATTATTTAAAATGTTGGCAGAACATAAGAATGGCCATACTGGGTCATACCAAAGATCCATCCAGCCCAGTATCCTGTCTACCGACAGTGACCAATGCCAGGTGCCCCAGAGGGAGTGAACCTAACAGGTAATGATCAAGTGATCTCTCTCCTGCCATCCATCTCCACCCTCTGACAAACAGAGGCTAGGGACACCATTTCTTACCCGTCCTGGCTAATAGCCATTAATGGACTTAACCTCCATGAATTTATCTAGTTCTCTTTTAAACCCTGTTATAGTCCTAGCCTTCACAACCTCCTCAGGCAAGGAGTTCCACGGGTTGACTGTGCGCTGTGTGAAGAAGAACTTCCTTTTATTTGTTTTAAATCTGTTGCCCATTAATTTCATTTGGTGGCCCCTAGTTCTTATATTATGGGATCAAGTTGATAACTTTTCCTTATTCACTTTCTCCACACCACTCATGATTTTGTATACCTCTATCATATCTCCCCTTAGTCTCCTCTTTTCCAAGCTGAAAAGTCCTAGCCTCTTTAATCTCTCCTCATATGGGACCCTGAGGAGAACCTTCTCTGAACCTTTTCTAATGCCAGTATATCTTTTTTGAGATGCAGAGACCACATCTGTATGCAGTGTTCTGTCTTATTAGCGGGAGGGATAGCTCAGTGGTTTGAGCATTGGCTTGCTAAACCCAGGGTTGTGAGTTCAATCCTTGATGGGGCCACTTAGGGGTCTGGGGCAAAATCAGTACTTGGTCCTCCTAGTGAAGGCAGGGGACTGGACTCAATGACCTTTCGGGGTCCCTTCCAGTTCTTGAGATAGGAATATCTCCATTTATTTATTTATATTTATTCTCTATCCCTTTTTTGAATGATTCCTAACATCCTGTTTGCTTTTTCGACTGCCGCTGCACACTGCGTGGACGTCTTCAGAGAACTATCCACTATGACTCCAAGATCTCTTTCCTGATTAGTTGTAGCTAAATTAGCCCCCATCATATTGTATGTATAGTTGGGGTTATGTTTTCTAATGTGCACTACTTTACTTTTATCCACATTAAATTTCATTTGCCATTTTGTTGCCCAATCACTTAGTTTTGTGAGATCTTTTTGAAGTTCTTCGCTGTCTGCTTTGGTCTTAACGATCTTGAGCAGTTTAGTATCATCTGCAAACTTTGCCACCTCACTGTTTACCCCTTTCTCCAGATCATTTATTTATAAGTTTAATAGGATTGGTCCTAGGACTGACCCTTGGGGAACATCACTAGTTACCCGTCTCCATTCTGAAAATTTACCATTTATTCCTATCCTTTGTTTACCTGTCTTTTATCCAGTTCTCAATCCATGAAAGTATCTTCCCTCTTATCCCATGACAACTTAATTTGCGTAAGAGCCTTTGGTGAGGGACCTTGTCAAAGGCTTTCTGAAAATCTAAGTATACTATGTCCACTGGATCCCCCTGGTCCACATGTTTGACCCCTTCAAAGAACTCTAATAGATTAGTAAGACATGATTTCCCTTTACAGAAACCATGTTGACTTTTGCCCAACAATTTATGTTCTTCTATGTGTCTGACAATTTTATTCTTTGCTATTGTTTCAATTAAAATTTGCGCGGTACCAACGTTAGACTTACTGGTCTGTAATTGCCGGGATCACCTCTAGAGCTCTTTTTAAATATTGGCGTTACGTTAGCTATCTTCCAGTCATTGGGTACTGATTTAAAGGACAGGTTACAAACCATAGTTAATAGTTCTGCAATTTCACATTTGAGTTCTTTCAGAACTCTTGGGTGAATGCCATCTAGTCCCGGTGACTTGTTAGTGTTAAGTTTATCAATTAATTCCAAAACCTCCTCTAGTGACATTTCAATCTGTGACAATTCCTCAGATTTGTCACCTATAAAGGATGGCTCAGATTTGGGAATCTCCCTAACATCCTCAGCTGTGAAGACTGAAGCAAAGAATTAATTTAGTTTCTCCCCAATGACTTTATCATCTTTAAGTGCTCCTTTTGTATCTTGATCGTCCTGGGGCCCCACTGGTTGTTTAGCAGGCTTCGTGCTTCTGATGTACTTAAAAAAACATTTTGTTATTACCTTTTGAGTTTTTGGCTAGGTGTTCTTCAAACTCCTTTTTGGCTTTTCTTATTACATTTTTACGCTTAATTTGGCAGTGTTTATGCTCCTTTCTATTTACCTCTCTAGGATTTGACTTCCACTTTTTAAAAGATGCCTTTTTATCTCTCACTGCTTCCTTTACATGGTTGTTAAGCCACGGTAGCTCTTTTTTTAGTTCTTTTACTGTTTTTTTTAATTTGGGGCAGTAGTTAGATAGTTATCATGCAAAGATGGTAACCAATTTAAGAGTTTAAGTTAGGGAGTTCTAAGGGTTTCTTTTAAAAACAATAAACACAAAATGTGAAGATACTGTATTGGTTGAGTGACTATGAAGAAAACAATTTATTTTAACAAACTTGTACTCTGAAAATGTTAGATAAAATAATATTGGGCTTTGGCAATCAGTTTAGTTTCTTGTGAATACTAAATTTTTTCCATGTGTAATAGAGGTAACATTTTAAGTTCAGCAACAAAACTAACACCAGCGAAAGAAGAGTTGTGTTTTGAACACAAAAAGTTTGATTAAGGTGAACTAAGCTTGAAATGAAACATTTGAATTTATGGAACCTTAACCTTGTTTGTAGAATCTTTTTTTCATTTCTTTCTGATGGTTGGTGTGATGCTAATGACAGAAGTAGAGGTCAGGAGAGGATAGGAAGGGGAGATTGAGAACAGTGGAAAGTTTTGTTACCTCTTTTGCAAGTTTTGTTAACATGGTTTAGATTTCTCCATGCTATAGTGTTGAAAAGGAGTTTCGCTCATCCCGGCTATTTCTGTCTCCAGGATGTTAAACAGGAAAAGAACACTCCCCTGTTGAATTCTAGATGAGCAGAAAATTATTGCTGTCTATGAGAATTTCTCTGACTATATAGCATTAAACCCTTAATTGATTTCACAAACAATTGAAAATAAGTAATTTAAGACTTTTTCCCCATCATTGCTAGAACAACGGATGTAGACAGAGCTTTCAAACTGGCTATCCATGGTGTTGTGCCTGTGTCTATAACATCAAATGAATGACCACAGCTGACTGTTCTCATTTTATATGTATACATAGTTTTATAGTAGCAATAAGACCCACCAGATGGTGAACTTCCAGCCAGATATTTTCTTTCTCTTGTGGATAAAACTCAGTGCTTCATTTCTTGTAATGCTTCCCTAGCAAAGAGATAAGCAGAGCTGTGTGAAATAATCACATTTAATCTAAAACCTAACCCATTTGATCCTCCAAGCGAACAGATATGGCTCAACTAATTTCCAATACCCGTGGAAAAAACTGCAGGGTACAGTTCACAAGCAGCTTTTCATTTGTGCGGGGAAGAGTTCACACAGCCACAGGGTAGTTCACTCAAACACCTTGACTTCATTTAAAAAGTTTGGGTTTATTAATTACTTTTGCTGTAATTTCAGACTTCACTATTGTAGTTTTGTTTAATCA
Source organism: Terrapene triunguis (assembly GCF_002925995.2). NCBI lineage: Eukaryota > Metazoa > Chordata > Testudines > Emydidae > Terrapene > Terrapene triunguis. Next base: position 6,456,994 of record NW_020664980.1, read on the forward strand.
GTGCAGTGAACATTTTATTCTAACAGAACATGAACAAACAGCAACATTATATGAATGCCTCCTAGAGTATTAGAATATCTCTCTCTCTCTAGATAAAGAGATAGGGTTAGATCTGGAGCAGAACACTGCACTTGAAGAGGTAGGCATTGTTTATGGTACTTCCCCCTTCCCCAATCTGCCCCAAATTCTGGGACATGCTAGATGTTGAACTGGCCCAAGTTACTGTCATCTCAGGGCTACACTTGCACACACTGGCAGGTAATAGCCCTCAAGGAGCTGATCTGCCAACAACTCCAACTCTGCCTGTTCCTATCCCTGACACACACCCTGCCTGTCCCCAGCCCACCCTGGAACAACCCCTACACTACAGGAGTCATCAGCTACCCTCTTTGGGTAACTTTAAGGGCTTGTCTTCACTACCGGGGAGATCGATGCTGCTGCAATCAATGCAGTGGGTGTTGATTTAGCGGATCTAGTGAAGACTCTAAATCGACGGCAGAGCGCTCTCTCGTCAACTCCATCTCTCCAAGAAGAGTAATGTAAGTTGATGGGAGAGTGTCTCCTGTGGACACAACACAGTGAAGACATCGTGGTAAATCGACCTAAGCTACATCGATTCCAGCTATGTTATTCACATAGCTGGAATAGAATAGCGTAACTTAGGTCAATTTACCCTGGTAGTGAAGACAAGCCTTAAGTCTGTTTAGAGCTGCTGAAGCAGCACAAAGGGAGCTTAAGGAGAGTCAAGGAGCTGGCCCCTTGCATCTATAGCTATTCTTGAATCTATACGTTCTGACTTGCTTCGAGTGCTACAGAAACTGTGTTGGTCAACAGATTGCAGCATGCTGTTTTTAAGATCAAGAAAATACATAGATTAATTTAATTCAAAACTATTAATTGAAATGTATTTATTTTGCATGAAGTGGCAGTTCTTAAATTTTATCTTAAAACTTACCTTGCACCCATTACTGTAAGTGCACTGGAGTACTTTTTGCAAAATTTTGCAGTTTAGATAGAAACAGGGGAAGTTAAATAGTCATGAATATAATGACTTCCTCAAGGACACCCAACTGATCCCTATCGCCTTGGAGGAAAAGGGTCTTGTTCCTAGTTTAATAAGGGTTTTATATATCTATTGTTAAATCTTGCAGTGCCTTTGTAGGCTGCCACACTATTATTGATTGTCAAATCTTGATTTACCTTCTTGCTATCCGTTTAGTTTTGCCATTCTCCTTCTTGTTTTTCTTTGCTTCTTCATCTCTTCCATTCAGCACTTTTGGTGCAGGCTGTCAGAGCTGTTGTGCAGCAGTGCTCCCAATCAGCATTGTGATTCTAACATTACAGTGAGTGGGACCATAAGAGCTTTGACCATACCTTGAAAGTTAATTCCTAAGAAAAGGACCCAGTCTACTCCTGGGGGAATTCTGCACCACTGCGCACATGCAGAACTCATGTTCCCCGCAGATTTCTTTGCTTCCCTGCAGAAAAATGACTTCTGATGGGGAAGCAAAGGGAAGCCGCAAGAGCAGTCATGCACCCGTCCCCAGCAGCCTGGTCCCATCGTTTCGGGCACCCGGTGCAGCCGTCTAAGAGATAAATCACTCTGGTGGGGCTGGGGATTGCCCAGCTGGTGGCTTGTACCCTGCACCAGGCTCAGCTGATCGTCCCAGCTGGGCTGGGGGTAGGGGAGTACAGGACTACTTCTTCCCCTGCAAGGAGCATCTGGGGTCGGGTCATATCGACCCACAGAAACCTCCCCAGTGTCGGAGAAAAACTGAGTTCTCACTTTTTGTTTGGGTACAGCAAGTCAGATGCTTTATTAACTCTCACAATTGTGCAGAGGGAGAGAGCTAAGCAGGTCTCCCAACAGGTAAACAATTACAGCAAGCATTTATACCTTTTTGTTACAGACAATAATGAGCAACAGCTGCATTTTGTTTATACATAGGTCATTCTGATATCTTGTTTTGCTCACTAATGTAGACTCTTAGTCTACATTCCATATTATCTACACAAGGTCGCAACAACTTCTTACACAGTTCTTTCCCACTCGCCTCACACAATCCTCGCTTCTACAAATCTCACGTTATCAGGGCTACAGTTAGCCTGACTCTTGCTAACAAACTGTCATGCATTGCAGTTCTTTTCTGACAGTTCTGTTTCTGCTTCCACAACCCCCCCTTTTGTACTTCTAGTACAACAAACATTCTCAAACCTCTATTTGCATCAAGTCCTGGACTTCAGATTCTACATCAGATGTTTCAATCTTAGCGGTTCTGGTTGGATGTAATGACAATGCATGATTAGCATAAACATGAAAGGTATTACTATTATTACATCTTTTACAACAACAATAACATAATCCTAAGCTAACTAGTAGCAACACAAGCAATAACATTCCCATAGCAATAATATAATGGGGTTGTTGTACAGTCTTAGTCACAAAGCACAATACATCATACTTAGTACATAAAGTGGATACTCTATAAGCAGTCTGAAAGGCATACTTTTCAACTTGATATATATTTTGAAGCATGTGAATTTGCCCTTGTACTTCAGAGATTTTCTGAATCTCTGGTAACAGTGAAAACAAATTCTGAAATCTATCAGGTACTAAACTAGTCCAATTAAAGGGTATCTAGAACCTAAGGGCTACTTGAAAAATTCTATCTGCAGGCCAGTAAATAATATGATTGCCTGCAGTGGTAATGAGATTAAAATGTATGTCTTGCAATGTGGTGGCTTTAACATACACACAGCTATCATTAGCTTGAAAAAGTAAGTGTCCTGTCAGGGTAGTTCCTTGTCCCCTACCCTCCCAGCAAACGTAGTCATAAACAGTGACAACTTCTCCTGGCTTCAGTTTACGTATACACTGAAGCTGTGGGGGTTCTAATGGCCAAAATGTCCATAGACTACCTAACCCCATCCAAATGTCAGGTGTAATCCCAGGAGCACTGACTAAAAATCGATTGGGCATACCAGGAGGTCTAATTTCCCAGATGTCTTGGTGAATTACCCAATCCCACATGCATCCTCCCCATGGACCCGGCAGGATTCGGTATGTGGGAGCCCACACCCCCTTTACCGGTCCATATGCTTGGAAGGAGCATTGAGAACGTCTGCACTTCCACCCAGAAAGTCTCCAAGTATGTCTCCATGCCACAGATCAGATGGTACTCCTGATGTTTCTGTAAGGGCAGTGGGCCAAGCCTGATGTTCTAGATCATTCCGAATGGCCATCAGCTGGTCATTCAGGAAATCCTGAATCTCTGAACATGCTAGATCCCACTGCAATGCCTTCCCAGCCTCAGTGATATTCAATACCATCTCTGTCAGCAACTTCTGGGTCATTGATATTAATTGCAATAAGGTACAGGTCACATTATTAGTCACTGGAATAATTTCTATGCAGGTAAAATTTCCAGTGGCAAAACAAACTCTGGGTGTTCGTTTAATTGTTCACTAATTGGGTGACCAAATAACAATAAGGGCCTCTCTCATTTAACACAGTGCAAATTCCAGGAACATTCGCTATAGAACCCATCAATTGCAATTATTAATTCTTGGGGTTCGCTGGTAGTGATATCATATACTTTTATCTCCACTGATCCATTCTTTTCCATTCAATTGTTCGCTTATATGGGATATCCTGAACCTTAAAAATATATTTTTTCAAACAATATTTAAATAAATCACTAAAGTGTGAAGGCCTTGGCCATTGGTTTTATCAAATCTATGGCATTGTCTGTATTTGGATGTGTTACAGGGGTAATAGTGTAATGGAGGAGATGGCAGGGGCAATGGCAACAAGGTGCCTTTGGTACTTATCATTTAAAATCCAATTAGGGAGGGCAATACATGCTGAAGGACTTATCCAAAACACAGGGCGCAGCCTGTAGAATAAATCCAATCCCAAAATCCAATCAATACCACGTTCCCAAGCATGGGTCCCACAAGTTTCTTCCTGCCAGTGTATAATTCTTTGTTTCTTCACCAGGGTCAGTTCTTAATGTCTCTTGTAGTCAGGAATCCCTGGACTTTGTGGTTTCAATGAAGCAAGTGTTCCTTCTTCTCTTTTCCTGAAACAGTGTGGTTTAGCATCATACAGGGGAGAGGTTACTAGCACATCACCCTGTAATGGTTTTGCTTCTTCTAGGAAAATCCAAAGGCACAGTAGGTCTGTCAGTGGACAAGGGAGAGGTTACTAGCACTTCACCTTGTCCTCCTTCCCTGCTGTCCAGGAGGCACAGCAGAGCTAGCAGGAGAAATAGGCTGATCAGCAGCTGGAGAATCCTCTCCAGGTGGAGGGGTCTTTTTGCAGTGAGATGCATGGGTCCAGGTGGGCAGTCCTTGGCACTTCACAGCAGTGTTGGTGGTTAACAGCACTTAGAAAGGGCCTTTCCAATGTGGAGCCAAAGCAGTCTTTCGTTGATGGACTTTACATAGACTCAGTCTACTTGTTTCAATGAATGGCAGGGGTGCTAGGGCCTTTGGGGAGCGCTTCTCTACCTGTGAAAAAACCTAACACATTTCATTAATGCCTGGCAGTGTTTTGCAGATTTCAGTTGCTTGGGCACATTCAAGCCCCGCCCCCCTTTTCTTGGGGGTCAGCCAAGTTTTGGCTGTGACCTTGGATGAGCCTGCTAGCTGTATTTTCCTCTCAGTTAACTCATTCTGTTCTTTTTCCTTCTCCCCTTCTTGGCTTCTTTTAACCTACAAAGGAAACTTTCACTCTTCACTTATACACTTTTTCCCAACAATGAACACACACACATTGCCATTATACAGTACATTAGTCTTATTATTCAATGTATGCCATGTACACCCTTCCAGTAAAATAACTTTATTACAGAGCTTTGGAGCAACAAACCAGGACAAGCACACCCACTTTTGAGGAGTTCACTCGGTACAACCTCAGGTGTCCAATAGCTTTCCTCCCTCCCCAGCCCTCTGGCTAGAAATCTGAGGTAGCCAGAAGGATCCCATGGGCAATATGGGGAGTGGGTTAACCTTCCATGTCCTTGCTTCCAAAGACTGTTGGTATGCAAATTTTAACAACAATTTTTCAATTAAAAAAATCTGGCCAATGAAGTTTCTTTTTCTTACTTAAGCAAATGTATTAGACTTTAGTATATCACGTTTTCCTGATTTATCCAAACACTTTGTATTCCAAGTTGAACAAAACAAGTATCTGCTTTTTGATTTAACCCTTCTATTTAATTTTGAACTAGACTGTCTTATGAAATTATTAAACCCAACAATTCTGGCCACAAGACAAACACCACAAGACAGAACAAAGAACACAAAAATAATTCCTATTGTACCAGTAAATGCATGGTACATTGAATGCTGTTCAGCTGGCATCCGTTTTCTCTGATGATCTGAAAGACAAAAGAACAGAGGTCTACCCCTTCTGGGTAGTCAGTCATTGCTTAATATATTTCCTTTATATACACATACTCTTGTTGATTTCAGGCAAAACAGAGGAATTACCCCATATTTCCTTGTATTTGTTTCATAGGCAGCCCAAGTTTCAGTGGCTTCTACCTTATTAGTTAGAAAATTGCATTAATACAGATGCTTTCTGGCTTGCTTCCAGATCCAAAGTTATCCACAGCTTAAAGATTCTTACTTAAAAAGGGACACAATTAACTTTCTCAAACTTTTGATTGCCTTTTACTTCTAACTTCTGCTTTCAAACACACAGTGATCTGAAAAAGACAACACAACCTATATTGGTAGGTTTGCATTTCTTTTACCTCTGCTACAATATACACTGCACATGTTCTGGGGAAAATGCACATCCTATCCACAATTCAATTTCCACAACACTAGCCACATCCATTTCTACACAAAGTGTAACTGTTTCTTTTGTGCTTACAAAATCTCTATGCACCCCTAGTAAAGTGACAGCTCGACCACACAGAGCCAGGGGCACTGTCCTTCTCTCTTTTTACCAGATCTTTTATCTGCTATTTTGTTACTCAAAAACAAATTCAGATCTTTTATTCTCCTGGCTTTGACTACCCTGCTGCAGCCACAACCTTTGGTCTTTAGTTAAAACATTTTAAATCTTGTAAAGCATTAAGTCACCTTAAGGATTAAATGCTAAATACCTTAAACAACACTAGTTTCCTGTGTCTGGCAAAAGTATTCTCGGTTTTGCAACATTAAAACAATACCAATTCATCTCAAACTTATAAAACACAGATTGTACACAGCAGGAGTGTTCTTCAGCAAATTAGACTAACGTATTCATAGTCGAATAATTCCACTTAAATAACCTCTTGCCTGAATTACTTACAGACATTCCTACCAAGTTTCACTGCTTGATTCCCTCTAGCAACTACAGAGTTAACTTATCACTCTCTTTTCTTAAATCACTTGCTTGTCTCCCAAACCGACACCCAATCAACTCAGATTTTACCATTCCAATTATTGTCCTGGGGATTTGAAATCCCCATGCTTATAATTACTTACTCCTTTCCTTCCGCTATGCCCTCGAAGTTTCCAACCTGTTTTCCAATCTCTCTATGTGTTGCCTGCCCGCTTGGGCCCGATCCTGCTTTTCTCGCTGAACCGTCCCTTCCATGGGCACCGGCTTTTTCACTACCAATTTAGATAGGAGGGTGGGCTTCTCAACTAGCCTCCACCCTTCCTGGTCTCTTCTCTTAAACATTCTTACTCACAAGGCTACCCGAGTCCTCCCTCGTGAGGCTTGCCACTTGGGCAAAACGCATGGCCCATTGGCGTTTAACTATTCAATTCTCTCTTGTGGCAAACACACTGCTCTTACACCATATGCAAACACAAATGGTTAAATTCTGACAAGTCCCTGAAGGGCCGGTACTTGCTTAGCCAGTGCTTCCTTTTCTGCCTGGAAGTCCTGTCTCAAGGCTTGCAACTTGCCCTGGGCATAGGTTTGAGTTGCTGCCTGGTTCATGATCTATGCTCTTAATTGCTCAATTCTAGTTATCAAGTACATAACTCTTCCTATTACTCCAACTTTTCTATTGCCCAGTCCTGCTACGACTGGGGTAGATCCACCTGACACCCTTCCTGGTCAACCGGGGTGGAGAGAGGAATGCTAAATCCCTCTCCGGTTCTCAGACTTACTGCGGCTGAGAGTGGGCACACTTTCATACTCACACACGTACGTCCAGACTGGCCACGTCTGTGTATAACGTTGAGAGAAGGCGCTGTGCAATCTCCAACTTGCTTCCTCTCTTGGGAGGGCAGTTCTTTTACACCCTGAGGTCTCCTGGGGCGTCTTTTCAGTGATTCCAGTCCAGGCCGGCTGCCTGTGGTTTCTTCAGCGTCCCCAAACCACGCCGGCTCCAGGGTCGCAAAGGCAGACTGTTGGATCTCACTGGACAGTTAAGCTTTGCAAATGTAATCTCAGCACTGTAACTTGTATTGCCCTTGGTTTGACTCTGTCTATATTTTTTCACAGCCAGCTGGGGCCGAAAGCAGTTTTCTTTGTACTTAGCCTGGTCTGCATTGATTCTTGACCTTGAACGCAGATTAACTTTCTCTTTATCTCTGGACCAAGCTGAATTTCAAATTAACCCGTTCCTTTCCTCAATAGACAAATTGCTCCCATTGTGTGTCAGAGGCTTTTTTTGGTGATTAAAAGCTCCTCTGAGATGTATGATCTTATCTAGATTGAAGGTACCTTCTAGTGGGCATTGTTTAGATGAATTTTTCACGCGTGTAATGATTCCAATTCTCTAAATACCTGCAGGTTTTAGGACCATAATGTACGTACATGAAATAAACTGGGGTACCCTTAGGGGGTGAAAGGGAATCCTTAGACTGTCCCCCACCCATTTTCCAATCACACACACAGGGAGGAGGATGCCCTGTCCGCGCTAGCGGCACATAAACTAAGGATCTCTCCCTACAGGGTATTCACACAGGAGAGACTAACGAGGGTAACCATGACCTCCTACACCTCCCTTCAGCAAAGAGCGTCGGCTAATCTCAGAGAGACGGCGCCGCTTACTCTGTTGCATCCAGTGAGATGGTCAGACTGTCAGTGGCTCACACGGAGAGGAAAAGGGGAGGGAAGATGGGTTCACACACTCCTAGACCCAGGCAGCCTCCTCGCCGGACAATGCCAGGCCGAGTTAGCGTACCGTGGGTCGGATCTCCTAAAAGATCCTCTAGTTACCGGGCTTGCGTTAGAGTAGTTATGGTCACGAGCCAAAAGACTTCGCAGAGTACTCTGGGCGTCTTCCGGTAACACTCAATTCACACTGGTGTGTACACACACACACACACACACACACACACACACACACACACACACACACACACACACACACACACACACACACACACACACACACACACACACACACACACACCA
>NW_020664980.1:6465377-6557753 GCF_002925995.2 Terrapene triunguis
CAGTTCTTTCCCACTCGCCTCACACAATCCTCGCTTCTACAAATCTCGCGTTATCAGGGCTACAGTTAGCCTGACTCTTGCTAACAAACTGTCATGCATTGCAGTTCTTTTCTGACAGTTCTGTTTCTGCTTCCACACCAGGCTTCAGGAAGCACTGCACCACTTCCATTGCCCCCCACTTCCTGCCCCCATCGCTCCTCAGCTGCAGAAGGAGAGGTCACTATACAGGAGTTGATCCCCTGTCCGCCCAACCCCTGTGCATCCAGACCCCCCTCCCCGTGCCCAGAACCCCCACCCCACCGAGCTCTCCACACTTGAACTCTCACCTCGCCGAGCTTCACCCCTTTGCACCCAAACCCCGCTGCTGAACCCCACTCCCTGCACTGAGATCCCCCCCGCCAAAGCCCCACCACTCCTGCATCTGGATCCCTACCCCTGCACCCAGATCATCCTCCACTGAGCCGCGCACAGTCAAACCCCCACCCCAACGAGCCCTCCCTCCCCGCAGCTGGACCACCCCGAGAAATCAACTGCACCCACCCCCTCACTCCACTGATTCCCAACCAGCTGCACCCAGACCCCTGCCTCTCCAAGCCCCAATACCTGATCCCCTGCACCCCGACCCCCACTCCCCGGAGCTGCCCGCACCCAGATTGCCCCACAGAGAATCCTTGCACCCCACACCTGGATCCCCACACACTAAGCCCCTCCACACTTGGATCCTGCTGGGCTGAGCCTGTCTGTCCCACACCTGGATTGGGGGCTAGCGCTGAGCATGTGTGTGAGAGACTGTCCCTCTCACTTGCTATGTTGGTGCACCTGACACGGAGGGACAGGGCCCTGGGGTGTTTCAGGCTTAGTCCTGGCCCTTGCCTTGTGTCAGGGTTGGGTGCAGCCTTGCCGCCAAGTTCATCCTGCAGCCCTCCCCCTGGACATGATCTCCCACCTCTGTGCAGACAATGGCTTCTGATCCTCACTGCCATGCTGGAGCCTCCACATTTATTTACTGACAAAATATGCAGAATTTTATAATGTACTCAGAATTTTAAAATTTTTGGCGCAGAATTCCTTCAGGAGTACCAGTCAGTGTGTGTGAAGTGCCTTTCACTGAGAACTTCTGTGTGGCATTCCAGTGTGAAAGAGAATGTGTAGTGTGAATTTCTTCCTATAGTGACACCACAAGGTTGGAAAATATGAGAGAAAAACTGTTTTTTAGAAGTCCAGTTTAATCTACTCTGAAGCTACAATGCTAAAATGCATTATTCATAATCAAATAGTTATTTCATAATGCTACTACAGAACAGAGTGAAGGTTGCTTAGGTGCCTCAGCTATACATTTCTATATCTTACGAGCCTTTTTCTGGATTTCAGTTATGTGTAACGTTACTCTGAATTTCTTGGATTTGTAAGGCTTGGTTCTAGAATAATTAAAACATTAATGTAATGTTTTTTACCCTTTAAGTTACTGATCTTAATTTAGCCTCCCTTTAAAAAAAAAATCAGGTACTTATAGTGTTACATTGCTGTGATTTTACTATCCATAGTTTATAATTTCTTAATAGTTAAAATATTATTGCGTTTTACCTTGGTTCTTGAGGACCACAAGATCACAGCTTTGGTGTAATACTTCCCTTCTTGCCATGAATACTGTCAGCATTTCAGAGAATATTGCTGGTTGTTAACTTGTTCTACCTATGTTGCTTTCTTATTGCCTGCTGAGTTGACATGCCTCTTGTTTTCATTTAAACTTTAAATATCTCTGCTGTGTAATGATAGTGACTGAAGCTGTGTTCTTTCCCCTTTGGCGAATTGGGAGACTGAAACGCAGCAATGATGATGTGCTAACAATTTTCAGACAGATGAAACTTTGGTCCTAAATAGCTCTACGTGCCTCTGAAATATATTTTGTTTTAATAATATTAGGTTTCCTTTGTAACTTAAATGCTTTATAAGAGTTAAAAGTTTCAAAAGTTTATTGGAACATACTGGTGTCTGTATGTTTTTAAGAAGATTTGAGTCTGCATTTTTAAAAGAAGTCAGGCTAAAAGGAGGGCACGCTATTCTGTAGTACTATTGTGAATTAAGGAGATTGTCTGAAAGGCCATTTCTTCATTCCTCTTAGACTATTTCCCTGGAATAGGCTAGCTTCTGTGAAAAAACAAAAACAAAATAAATACGTCTCCAACTAATTTATGTGCAGTTTGGACTTGGAGGCTGTTCTTATCATTGATCTAGTGTTGGTTAATAATTAATGTTCATCCACAATGGTAAACAAGGTGACAACTGCTGACCTTTTCGTAATTGACATGTGCTTAGAATTGTTGCTCTTACAGTAGTTCTACTTAATATGAAATGAAATGTTAAATCATTCATAGAGTAGATTAAGTTGCTATTTTTATTTTGGTGCCGGTTTGTGAGACTGGTGCATTTTATTCTCTTAAGGAGTAAATATTAGTCTGTTTAAAGTACTAAACAGTTTAGCTCTTAAGAGTCTTTCAGATCTACAACATAGGTCAATCCGAAGGGCATAGCTTTTTGAAAATGCAGTTTTGTCACCTTGTTGTTTGTACATTGTGTAATTACAGGGTTGTGCTTGTATTATGTAAAATTGAAAACTGAAAATTAAAGTTTGACCTTCCAGACATGGTGTGTAATGCCCATTGTTTTACTTGGGCTTTTTTTTTTTTTTGCCTTAGGTAAACGCTAGTTTGTTAATAGGGTTCCCTACACCTCCTCATCCTGCAAGTCCTTATTTGTGTAATGATTTTGTGGAGCTGAGTCAGTGATTGCATTCTGCTGGTTATTAAGGGATGGTGGCGTTTTGACTGGTTATTATTGCCACTCCATGTATCAGAAATTAAATAATTGCATATTTATCATGTAAATGTGCTCACAGGCTATGCGACCAGCACACGTTCTGTTCATTGAAAAATAAATAAATTAGTGGATTTAACAGTTCATCAAGGAATTTTGAAGTTGACAGTGTTTGTAATAATGGATAGTAGAAGCAGCTGTGGTATCATTTTTGGCAACAGGAACAGCTGTTTCTACAGATAGCTCAATGTGTGCTGTCCAAAGCCCCCAGGTTTTCTCCCATCACTGTGTAACCTATGAACACTTTGTGGGCCATCTGCAAGTGGTCCTTAGGACACAGTTTAAGAACCATCTGTTATTTCATAGGTAATTATTTGTTCACGGGCATAGTAGACTAGGGCATAATAAAAGAAAGTTCACTTTTACCCTTGGGGAATGACCTAACCGCACAGTAAGTGGTGGGGGCCGTTGTCTGGCTTGTAGGAAAACATGTCACCCTAGAGAGCCAGAGTGACTTGCTGTGGCAGTTTCAGACTGGGTCTGCATGGACTGACATTATATCTGGATTGCTTAGAGGTCTGGGAGGTGGTGATTGCTTCTTGTCCCTTCCCCTTATGCATTCCTGAAGCGGCTGGATACAATCTAGCACTTCTTTCTTTTGCCTGTAGAAAGAAGGGTTGCATGTCTTTTATTGGCTGATTGTCACCTAAATCAGAAAAAAACAGAACCAAACAAACAACCCTCCTCCCCTTATTCTGCATATATGCTTAAGCTTTAGTATTTTAGCTTGAGCTTGTCAAACTGGGAAGTGAGGTCCACAATCTGTGTTGCTCTGATTGAAAAACACAATAAAAATTCAGGCTAATTAGCCGTAGAAAGGCTAGAAATTATTGAATAAAGGTGCTGTGCTGCTGAGACTCTCTCCAAACACAGTTTGCACTTGGGCTTAATTCCGAAGTAGTTAATGCAGGGGTGGGAAAACTATGACCTGGGAGCCGCATCCAGCCCTTCAAGCGTTTTAATCTGGCCCTTGAGCTCCCACCGGGGAGCAGGGTCCTGGACTTGCCCTGCTCCGGCACTCCAGCCGGGGAGCGGGGTCAGGGGCTTGCCCCGCTCTGCACATGCTGTGGTGCCGCGCGGCTCTCGGAAGCAGCGGCATCTCCCCCCTTTGACTCCTACGTGTTGGGGCAGCGAGGGGGCTCTGCACACTGCCTCTGCCCCAAGCGCTGCCCCCGCAGCTCCCATTGGCCTGGAATCACGGTCAGTGGGAGCTGCAGGGACGGAGCCTGTGGGCGGGGCGGTGTTTAGAGCCTCCTGGCTGCCCTTCTCTGTATAGGAGCTGGAGGGGGGGGCATGCTGCTGCTTCTGGGAGCTGCTTGAGTTAAGCACCGCCCAGAGCCTGCACTCCTGAACCCCTCCTGCCCTCCAACTCCCTACCCCAGCCCTGATCCCCCTCCTGCCCTCCGAACCCCTCGGTCCCAGCCCGGAGCATCCTTCTGCACCCCCAGCCCCTCATCTCGAGCCCCAGCCAGAGCCCTCACCCTCCCCCCCTGCACCCTAACCCCCTGCCCCAGCCCCGAGCCCCCTCTCGCACCATGAACTCCTTATTTTTGGCCCTACCCCAGAGACTGCACCCCCATCTGGAGCCCTCACCCCCTTCTGCACCCCAACCCCCAATTTTTGAGCATTTATGGCCCGCCATACAATTTTCCTATCCAGATGTGGCCCTCAGGCCAAAAAGTTTGCCCACCTCTGAGTTAATGTGAGCAACATAAGCCAGTAAAGTGATGTAATATGAAGTGGATTTAACCCTTTATGATTGCCTTGCCCAGATAGGATTAAGTGGGTGATTCGAGCATTATTTCTTAGTTTTGATGGATAAATACTTGAACAATTTAATTTTCTTTTAAAATGACATATGAAAGTCTTAATATTTATTAGGGCTGTCAGTTAATCGCAGTTAACTCATGTAATTAACTAAAAAAAAGTAATTGTGATTTTAAAAATTAATTTTGATTAATCGCACTGTTAAACAGAATACCAATTGAAATTTATTAAATATTTTGTATGTTTTTCTACATTTTCATATATATTGTATTCTGTGTTGTAATTGAAATCATAGTGTATATTATTTTTGGTTACAAATATTTGCACTGTAAAAATGATAAACAAAAGAAATAGTATTTTTCAATTCACCTCATACAAGTACTGTAGTGCAATCTGTTTGTTGTGAAAGTACAACTTACGAATGTAGATTTTGTTTGTTTGTTACATAACTGCACTCAAAAACAAAACAATGTAAAACTTCAGAGTCTACACTCAGTCCTACTTCTTGTTCAGCCAATTGCTAAGACAAACAAGTTTATTTACATTTACAGATGATAAGGCTGCCCGCTTCTTGTCACCAGAAAGTGAGAACAGGCATTTGCATGGCACTTTTGTAGCCTGCATTGCAAGGTATTTACATGTCAGATATGCTAAACATTCGCATGCCGCCTCATGCGTCGGCCACCATTCCAAAGGACATGCTTCCATGCTGATGACTCTTGTTAAAAGAATAATCCATTAATTAAATTTGTGACTGAACTCCTTGGGGGAGAATTGTATGTCTCCTGCTCTGTTTTACCCGCATTCTGCCATATATTTCATATTATAGCACTCTCGGATGATGCCCCAGCATATGTTCATTTTAAGAACACTTTCACTGCAGATTTGACAAAACGCAAAGAAGGTACCAATGTGAGATTTCTAAAGATAGCTACAGCACTCGACCCCAGGTTTAAGAATCTGAAGTGCCTTCCAAAATCTGAGAGGTTCGAGGTGTGGAGCATGCTGTGCCCCATTGAAAGACTTGCCAGAAAAAGACAGGAGCGGAGGAGCTTCGTCACTGCCCTAAACGCCAGAGGCGTAATGTGTACATACTAACTAACTAAACTGTATGAATTGTGGTATAGATCATTTAGATAATTTGAGTTCAACCAGCAACATATAAAATTGCAATGGTTGTATATTCCACTTTAACCATTTTCTCTCATCTATAAGTATATGTACAAAGAGTATGGTGCAACATACTATTTTTGTTTTCATAAGTCAGGGATGACTACAGTTCATGAGTGACAACACATATAGTCATCCCTGATTTATGAAAATAATACGTCTCTGTCCTCTTATGTATGCTTTTTATGTAAATTATAAAAACATATGCATGTACATGCACCAGATAGATATTTATACCAGTCTTTCTGTAATAGTAAATTGCATTGTAATATCTTTCCTTAAGTATTCAAGTGGTAAAACATGTTGAGTTATCATAACTTGTAGCTCATAATTATTAGTCAAAGGATACTTTTTCATTTTTGTGGTATAAACTAACTGGAACTATAAGCTTAGGCCATAATAAACTGTTAAACCTGTGTAGAAATTGAATTTACTGCCTGATCATTTCTTTTCTACAGGCTACAGAAAGTGATATGGGAGATGTAGATTTAACAGGTCTCCCAGAAGCACCTGTGGACTCTGAAGATGAAGAAGAAGAAGATGAAGATATTGACAGAACTTCAGATCCATTGCTGGGGCGAGATGTTGTACGAGAGTGCCTTGAAAAAGAACCTGCAGACAAAACGGATGATGACATTGGTGAGAAAGATCTTGATATGATCTATTTTATAACTCAAATAATAAAGGCTTCTTTGACATTTGTGTAAGTGCATAATTATTAATAAATATATAGCCTCATAACTATGGATGATGCTTTTCAGAGATTTTTTCCAACTCTTGTTGTTCCCAAAGAATTTATAAACTAAACTAGACTATTATTCTCTTATATATATTATGAGAAACTAGGTGTTTGAAAATATTAGCACTGAGTTGCTAAATACTTTGGTGATTACAGTTTGCTAATGCAGGGTATGGGGTGGGGGCGGGGGGAATAAATTTAACTACCTGAAGCTGGCATATTTGTTTTGGAATTTTTGGCAGGGCTGGTATTATTATCACAGTATAAAGAGGCTGAATTTAAGTTCCAAGGAATCTGAGTCAAAAAGAGATTTCTGCAAGCACCAAGCTAAAGTTGGCATTAGTTTAACACTAAAATAAAAATTGAAATAGTTTATACTTTTCCTCTGATTATTTCTCTGAACACTGAAAAATGATTTCATGTTATTGATATTATCTAGCTTACAATCATCATTCAGCAAAAATACTTGATAACTTTTCTAAAGGCTTGAAGTTCAAGTGCTTTTACGCTTAGCTAGATTGATGCCGTAATAGTCAATCAGAGCACAATCAAGATTGAAAAGCCAGGTTCTTTTTATTAATGTTGATTGTAAAAAATGCATGCTGTGCTCATTTAGCCACAGGCACTAATAGTGATAGAAATACCACTGAGTAATTCCTTCAGTAAGTTTAACTCTGAGGTTTAATATACCTGCAGGGGGTATGGTACCTTAGAGGCACAGGCCTTGCAGTCTTCATATCAATGTTTCCTTTATCTAATAGAGCAATTACTGGAATTTATGCATCAACTCCCAGCCTTTGCAAACATGACCATGTCTGTAAGAAGAGAGCTTTGTTCAGTTATGATATTTGAAGTGGTAGAACAAGCAGGAGCCATCATACTTGAAGATGGACAAGAAGTAAGTTATAGCACATAACATAATTTAAGCACTGTATGATACTGAAACTCAGGATTTTAATATGTTCAAATCTAAACATACAATAGCATTAAACAATTTGTATGTATAGTACTTGAACAGTAATCTGGTATATTGCAATTTATTTTTGTACTGCTACCTAGTAGTTAGGGGTTATTTTACAAAAATTGTATTTATAATGTCATAAAAGAATGGATCGTTTCTATCAGTAAAAAGATAAAATGTTCTGCCCAGGAAATATTTCTTTTCTGAAGTAATCTTTTAAAAAATGTTTTTGATCTTGTGCAATTGTTACCCACTGGCTTAACTCAAGTCTCCTCTTGTGCAAATTTGAGTGTCCAGTGGTCATGTTTTAATGCCTATGTAAAAAATATAGTATCACACCATAGGCTTCGTTGTCAAAACAGGACATGTAAATATTTGGAAATTATTAGTACTTGGTAGATTGCGAAGCTAGAAATAAACTTTTTTATTTTGGCTCATCCTTCACCTACTGCTTACAAGTCAGTGGACAGTAAACAGCAGTTCTTGACATGTTGTATTGAATGAAATGTTACAAAATTGTAATGAAAGCATATTTACTATCACATGGGCAAATACTTCTGGAAGATAAGCATTCATCTTACTTATTAGAACTTGCTGAGAGATCCATACTTTTTTTTTTTTAAATTCATTCTAGCTTGATTCTTGGTATGTTATTTTAAACGGCACCGTGGAAATCAGCCATCCAGATGGGAAAACTGAAAGTCTCTGTATGGGAAATAGTTTTGGGATTACCCCTTCTTTGGATAAACAGTACATGAATGGAGTGGTTAGGACCAAAGTAGATGACTGTCAGGTAAGATTATACTTGTGTATAATTTTCTCGCATTTTTAAATGGTTAATAAAAAAGATAATATGGTTTCATCTAACATAATGATATTTATTCTGGAAATAGAATAAAGGAAGTTGGCACTTGATGGTGGGGGTGAGACATTTGGAAGGGTGGGCACTCTGTTAAATTAGGGCTTGTTTACACAATGCTTTAGTCTGCAATAGACGGGTGTAAATTCCGGTGCACACTAGCATGTTGTGCACTAAATGGCCCATGTGGGCCCTGGTGGCATGCATTAAAAAGTAGGATTGCCAACAATCCCTTATTAGAAGGGGTGTTTTCCAAGATCAGGAGTTGCTGATTGCCGCAAAAAGCGACAAGAAATACCACTGGTGAATGTAGGTGAGTACTGATTATTATTATTATTATTAATGATGATGATGATGATATCAGGAGAAGGGGGAGGACGTGGATGCTAAAAAAACAGTCCCTTAATTTTGAAATGCAATGTTTGCAACCCTAATTAAAAGTTTCCTAGTGCAAGTTACAGGGCTACATTAACACACACTAAGGAACTTTTGGTGTGGGCCAGCAGGGTCCACACAGGCTAGTTAGTGCACAACAAGCTAGTATGGACTAGAATTTATACCATTCTAGTGCAAACTAAAACACCATATAGACAAGCCCTTAGTTGTCGGTTCTCCCTTCTTATTTTGTAACAATTTTCTTGTACATTGCTGTCATCTGCGAAACAGGAACTTTTGTGTTGTGCTGAAGTAGCTATTTACCACTTAAGGTCATGGTATTTGTGTGTGTTTCAAATGCTATAAGAACAGTTAAACAGAAAATATCCATTTCCACTTTTTACAAGCTAAGTTCTCTTTTAAGATTGGTCTTTGCACAGTAACATCTTAGTGCTGTAGGAGGGATTATCAGTTTAACTTGGACTCTGTTTACAATTTAATATCTAGTGGAACTGAACAGGACTGGACTGATGTCAAATGATATGCTATCACTATTGCATTACATTTGCCCAGGTTTAGTGTGTGGCGATGTGTTTATGTACTACAGGTTTATTAATTGTCCCCATATTGTTCTGGGTCAGTTTGTTTGTATAGCTCAGCAGGATTACTGGCGGATTCTGAACCATGTGGAAAAAAACACTCATAAAGTCGAGGAAGAAGGAGAAATTGTTATGGTAAAGGAGCACAGAGAGCTAGATCGCAGTGGAACCAGGAAAGGACATATAGTTATTAAGGTGATTTTCTTTATTTACTTAATATTCTACCTGTCAATCTCTAAAAATGTTAATTTGTCAGAAAATACAGTGGGAACCTGGAACATATATTCACATTTGTCTCTCCTAATACAGCTCAATAGAGAGTTGATTAGAAAGGATTTATATTTTTATATAAATACAAAATCTGCTTCTTATTAATAAAACAGGATCTATTCAGTACAGATTTTCTGGTTTTATGTTAGAAACCACCAATTAGTGTCTTTACATTCGTTAATCTGTGTTGTGTTGGATTAGAAGAGGGATTTTAAAACAAACAAAAGAATCAATGGAATGTTATTGTGCAAACCAAATGCTATTATAAATGACAAGATCGTGCATAGTCCTGCAAAATGTTTAGGAAGGTTGAAATATGTGAACTGAACTTAAACACACTGATTCTTTTTCTTTCTAAGCGTTTATCAGTCACTTGGTATAATTTGAAGAAAAAATAAAAAGTGCACTATGCGTGGTTCAAAGCCTGGATATCATCAATGGGGTGATGATACTGTGTGATACTTCCTGAAAGCCCTTTGAACTTCTATTTTTAAGGCAACACCTGAGCGACTCATCATGCATTTAATAGAAGAACATTCTATTGTGGACCCAACTTATATAGAAGATTTCCTTTTAACATACAGGACATTTCTATCAAGCCCATTGGAAGTTGGGGATAAACTCCTGGATTGGTTTAAAGTGGACAGCCTCCGGGATAAGGTTGGTGTCAAATGAACAGACCAGCTTTTGTGATGAAAATATTATCAATCTTTAACCCTTTTTTATGGTGCTGATAAAGTCTGGCTGTTCCATGATAATCTAAAAATACATATTTTTATAGCAATATATTTCAGTAGCATAAACAGGTATTCTTCCACATAGTTGCACACATGTAAGTTTTGATTCTAAATTCAGATATGCCTGATCATAGCCTCTAAAATGTGTAATTGCTGATCTAAATATGTAAATGGCAATGTATCTGAAATCTAAGTCAAGACCTATTGTTCACAAATTTCACATAGAGCAAATATTTTCAACTGTACTCTCTCATATTCTGGGTACAATCGGCCCTCTCAGAAGACCCATTTTTGCCAGTAATTCAGGGCAATTAAGTGTCCATGATTTCCTGGGCATATCACTGTTGCTTTCATGACAGCATTGGACCTATCTTCCATTGTTTTCAAGGCAGCAAGAGCATTTGATTTAAGCAGCTTTCTACAAACCATGCACCTGAAGTTTACTTCCACCATAGAAAAGGGTTGTAGATGGTGCAGTTGATGAAATTACAATACTTCTGTATATGGAAGTAAGTGAAGTTCTGTATGAATATTCACGTGTACACAAAATAAAACTTACATGGTCTGATGGTTTTTATTCATAGCCTATTTGAAAAAGATGGCAATAATGTTCTTAGCTGACTTTTTTCACATATACTAGAGTTTACCTGCAACAAAGCCTGTTGACCAGCAAAAGAGCTGGTATTTAAAATTACAGAGTCTTTTTTGTGCTTTTCAACTGTTTCATGTTGTTGTTCTTTCTCCCTTTTTTGTGCCATGCATTTTGACCATTAATCTTTTTTTTTTTAATTAAAAATGTGAAAATTGTCCACAGAGAACATCTGAAATAACTGCCACATGATCTTAGTAGTCTGTCTGACAGGACTATTCCATATTGTGACAGAATATACTCCCATGTCCACATCCTACACTCTATTGTAATAATCTTTGTATAAAGTATGGCTTGTGAGATACCATTTAAAAACTCAAAATTTGCTGATCAATAATGTCATGGCAAAATGCACATAGCAGTATTTTATTATATGTGAAGTTATAAACATAAGCTGAGGTCATGACTAAAAGTATATTTTCCAGGGAAGTCCGTGGAGTGGCCAAACCAGTCCCTCAAAGACAAAGGGCAAGCTGACACGTCAGCCAGGTGTAAACAAGGTTGATGGGCCATTACTTGCTAAGTGGCCTTTTTTTTTTTTTTTTTGGCAGGAAAAGGGATGGGGCAAAAAATATACATCTTAGCACAGAAACAGCATGAAGTTTCCTTCCACACAGAGTGCCTGTCATCCTGAATCTCATCTGGAAATGTTTTCCAAGTGGGAGGGGACTGACACTATTAAAAGGGAGGACAAACACCCCAGGGCACCCCTCCTCTCTTGCTCTCGCTCTTTGTCGATTGATTCACTGCACTAGAAGGAACAAAGAAAGCAGCCATTAAACAGAAGAAGGGGTCCTGGCCTAAGAAGTTTGGCCACTAAGACCAAGTGCAGGTGTTGAGAAGAACTTCGCTTTCAATTTAAGATAGTTTATTAAGTTAGGCATTAGTTGCGTTTATTCTTTATTTTTCTTGTAACCATTTCTGACTCTTATACCTTGTTACTTGTATTCATTTAAAATCTATCTCTTTGTAGTGAATAAACTTGTTTTATTGTTTTATTTAATCCAGTGTGTTTAAATTTAAGTGTTTGGGAAACTCCATTTGGGATGATAAAATATGTGCATAATATTCCCATTGATGAAATAACAGACCTATGTAAATTTGTATTGTCCAGGAGAGAGCTGGGCAGTACAGGGCAAACATTTTAGGGGAAAAATCTGGGACTCTGGGAGTGTGTTGGGGTCACCCTGTAGTATAATTCAAGCTAGTAAGAGCCTACGTACTGGCTGCAGTATACACACAGACATAACTGGAAGTGACTTTCATGCCGGAGGCTGTTTGTGAGCAATCCAGACTGGAAGCTACAGCAGCAAAGCATTGTAAAGGACACCCCAGGCTAGAAGGCAGGGGTGACACAGCTACTCATTAATCTGGATTGTGCCCTGGGTATGTCACACACATGTCAAACACTTTCAAGATTTGTCTTTTCTATGCATAATGAAAAGAGTGACTTCAAAATGGGCTGAGTATATAGATACTAAAAATGACTTGGGCGGAGGGCCTGGGTTGGATAACATTTTTGCCAATGTGAAATTACAAGCACTTTTGCATACAGCAACTTTTTTGTGGACTTGCAAAGAAAGAAAACTGTCTCAGCAAATAAAATAGGAAGTACTTTATTTTTAGACAAAAGAAACTGCTGTAATTTTTGAGCACTTTTGTTTAATAGAGATTGAGTAATTGACAGGCTGACTATGAGAGTTGTATAGTAATTCTGTAGCACAGTCAACTGCATTGTCAAAAAATGGAGATGAAGGTTCTCGGGATGTAATGTTTTATCATTACTATACATTTCCTAGAAATTATGCTTAAAGAATTGACCATTCACAGTGGCAATTTGAAAAGTGGAAGGTTTCTGAGTTAAGCAAAACTAAAAGTACTAGAAGGGAAATTAATTGGTGTTGACTTTGTGTGACTGTAGATAGTAGTCCAGACCCTCGGATCCAATTTGATTTTTCCTTTTCTGATCAGTTTAATTGTGCAGTGGAGGAAAATGACTCAGGGATGGTTTAAAAGCAGTAAAAGTGACCTCTGCTTTTGGTTTACTTCTATGAAAAACCTGTGTAACATCAATGTAGAAAATAATGGCAATCAGATTAAATCCACATAAACAAATATGTTTACATTGTACATCATCTCTTTTTCCTTACTATCAACTCCAAAACCAACCCATCCAAAATACACCCTCATGTTTATCTTGTTTCTGAAGGTCACCAGAGTGGTCTTATTGTGGGTGAACAATCATTTTAATGATTTTGAAGGAGATCCCGCTATGACACGGTTTCTGGAAGAATTTGAAAAAAAGTTGGAAGATACGGTAGGACTAAAAACTATTAGTGTCATGCTTTCCAGTGAGGTGTGTTTTTTTTCCATCTGTGATTTAAGAATCTTTTTAAAAGTCTTTGGGCTAGAAGAAGACCATCTACATTTAGCTTTTAACAGAGTCCTATTTGGTCTAAATTGTACATATGGTTGTACAGAATCAAACAGTAAAATGGTATAGACTACTCATTTCTATCCCTTGATGGTATTTCAAGAAAGAACAGGGTTTGGGGTTTTTTTTAGTAAGAATTGGTTCCTTAAGTTCATAGATTCTTTTTTCTGTGGCATTGTTCTTTTCAGTCGTTCTTCCAATTCGAGATGAAGAAACATTGCATTCCTTTGTGTGTCTTCTGATTTACAGAAAATGAAGGGTCACCTCAGGTTGTTGAATATTGCCTGTGCCGCCAAAGCAAAGTGGAGGCAAATTACTCTGCAGAAACCTTCCAGAGACTCGCCACTCTTTTTCTGTCTAGTTGGAGGAAGCGACAAGGGTTTTGGCATTTTTGTAGAGACTGTAGAAACAGGCAGCAAAGCAGCAGAAGCTGGACTTAAGCGTGGTGATCAGGTAAGAAAGTGCATAAAATTATTCATGTTTCAGATGTAATTTTAATAAAAATCCCTCCTGGTTTAACCAAGTACAGTAAATGATAGATAACGTTTGTCTGAAATATAAGACTTAAAATATTACTAACTTGCTCACTATGTTTACCAAACTATGTAGTATTTTAAGGATTTACGGTTTGCATCTGCAGTTCTCTTCTACAGTTAAAATATATATGAAAAAAAACCCAAAATATCCTAATCATGGTTTGTTTTAGGAAAATTGTTAAAAAGGGTTGTAATGGGGTACACTCACTCTCGCGAGTGCCCCCTGGCCAAGTGCATGTGCCTGCACACACTCTGTTTGTGGTGGGTCTTTGCTGACTCAGTCCTACGACCAAGTCAGACAAAGTCTGTTTGGTTGATAAAAGCAAAGCAAACTCCTTCTGGGATATAAGTCCAACAGGGGGCCTATTTCATTACCCTCTGTAAGGTCCTTCGATCTGCGACCCTATCCTGGGGCTTACTCTTCAATCAGTCCAGCAGGGCCTATCACAGTACCCTGGCCAAACGGTCTCTCAGCCCCTTCTGGGCTCCCTCAAATTATTCCTGCTCTTTAAGCAGTCCTGGCCCTGGTGTGGGATCACATCCACCAGGGCTCTCTCCCTGGAGACTCTCTGCTTCTCTGGGCCTTTCTGGCCCTAGCTCTTCAGCTGGGCCACTAAAAGACTTCAGTTCCCCTTCTGGGTGCAACAAAGTCTGACATGTTTATAGGACATACTTATATTTAAATTGTAGCAACTAATTTATTAGGATATTTAGTAATGCATGTTTTCATAATACCACTCTGATATGTAGCAGTATTTTAACTTCTGAAGCATTTATTGTATCTTTTTTATAATATTAAATAGTAAATTTAGAGAATGGAAAACGTTTTGTGACATTTAATCTAAAAATTCAGTTTTTTTTCCTGTTTCTCCTAAAAGATAATGGAAGTAAATGGACAGAACTTTGAGAACATTACATTTGTAAAAGCTGTTGAAATCTTGAGGAACAATACTCATCTTTCCATTACTGTAAAAACAAACATTTTTGGTGAGTAGACTTGCATAGCCAATGTACCTTACATGTGAGAAAGAAGACAAAGTTCCCTATCCTGAAGGCCTCAGGGCCGCACTAAGTTCCACCCATTTGCCTATGACCCCAAGGAGCCATTCTAGGAGTTGATGAGCACCAGAGCACAGAGGCCATGTCCCTTTTTTGCCTGGGTACTCCCCCTATGCCAGGGTCTGCATGGGGATGGAGGCAGGGGTAGAGGCAGCATAACCAGCTCTGTGCTCCCTGGGAAATCCTCATGTGACCATTTAAGCAGCTTTTTTGGGCCTTCACACAAAGGGGCTGAAAGGGAGCCAATAATCTGACGCAAAGTTTATGAACCAGTAAGTCACTCCTTCACAAATCCTCTCTGTCACCTCTTTTGACAAGAAATAGCAAAAGATGTAAAATCAGGTTTTTAAAAAAACTTTTAATAATGGGTGTGAGCGCCATAACATCTGTTACATCTGAAAGAGAAAATAGGGAATCTATCAAGTATATGTGCAGTATCGATTTTAGCTTTAAATTGTAATTTTTATAAACAAATAACTTTTTTAAATCTCGGTCAAAATATCTGTTAGTTTTCCATAACCCAGGGCATACATGGTCTGCATCCAACAACACAAATACCACTGCAGTAAGAACAAGATGCCCCCTAAACATACATGGTTTCTTTTCTTTGACTCATGTTATATCTGAGGTTGCTGGTGGTCTTTTCCTCTCCTGGGTCTCATCTGCTGCTTCTAATTACTTGTCTCTATTCACTATTGATTTTCTGTTTTTAATTTTTTTTCTTTACGTCACTATAGAGGTCAAAAAGTGGCATGAACTTAACTATAGCTTGTTGTTACAAACAAAATGAGGACAAAAATAATTTTAAAAAACCCCTTTCATCAAATAACGTATGCTAATTCAAGGTGACATGCAGCAGTACACCAACTTGTACAACCTTCCGCTGAAAGTTAACATATTCATATGAACATGAAACATAGCTGCAACCAAGTCAGTGGAAAAAAAACTCAGGATGGTCTAGCTCTCTCTGATTATCTGTTCAGAATTACAGCACTGTACATATAAATGTATATGCGTGGATTATGAGCCCGTTTTATTGTTGCTAGATATTCAAGGTGCTTACTCTGTCCGCTGCTTGACGTATTTTAACAAATCCATCAGCTGAAGCCCTTTGCAAAGACTGTATTTGCTATTCTAATTTTTGAATAGAGTGCTAAATGCCTAATATGGTGCTAGTGAGTTATCAGAGAATATATCAGTGAATCCCCACGCTCACACCTGAATTTCTTCTACAAAGGTATACGGTCCTAAATTTTGCTATGTAATAAAAGCATGCAATTTGATTTGGTATTTGTGCATAGTATGTGCTGCCTGCCTGGTTTGGGTGGAAAACACGAGTAATCAGCACTGTGCAGCTGTAAGTTCTGTTTCAGTGAGCACAGCCATATGTGTTCAACTGAAAACACTATATTTCTCTGATGTCAGCAACCTCAAAGATCTAAAAAAAATAAACTGCTTGGCAGGAATTCATGTACAGCTTTGAAGGGCAGGGTTTTATGTTATATAACAGCAACACAAATAAAATAGGTATAACTTTTTTCCCCATGGAATGGTGTTTTCTGGAAATGTCATTGTTACCAGTTGACCAGTTAAATCTGATAAGTGTAAAAGAATATTGGATGTGGAATATATTTGATAATATCAATGAAGATAAAAGAAGTGTCAGTCAGTCTTGTGGTTGTTCTTAAGAAAACATCTACATCCCATTACCTAACAGATATAGACAAAAACGTTGATTAATGTAAATGTAATGTTTCCCCTTTTATCTAGCTAATTGTCTGTAGTGGATGTTAGCAAAGTTTTATGAAATGTGTTTTAATGTTTATTAATAAGAAAAGTGAAAATGATGAAATTTCTTCTACTTCATTTCTTAATTTGTGGTTGCAGATTCCCTCCAATGCAGTATTTTTCTCTTTGCAGTCTGTTTTCCATTAGTTATTTAGGGCCTACTCTCTCTCCCATTGAATTCAATAGCGAAACTCCACTTGATTTCAGTGGGAAGAGGAAAGGAATATTAAATTGACCATATTGTCAGTGTGCATGTTAACAACTATACTATTCAGTATTTCTTTTATGGTGGTAGGTGAGGATGGGAAGAAGAAGGATTAAAAGAACAAGCTTTCCAGGAGGTAAAAAGAAATTATAATATGTTTATCTTCTTTTACAGTGTTTAAAGAGCTGCTTAGCAGGATAGGACAGGAGAAAAATGGAGTCCCCCATATTCCAAAAATTGCAGAAAAGAAAAGTAATCGCTACTCCATCCCAGATATGCCCGGAGATATGGAACAGATGTTTCCATGCGAGAAAGGAAACAAGAAAATCAAAGCAAACACTGTATCTGGTGGAAGAAACAGAATCAGGAAAATTTTAGACAAGACACGATTCAGCATCTTGCCTCCCAAACTATTTAGGTAGGTTAGACTGTTCTGGTAGAAGAGTAACCGTTGTCTAATAAGCTGTTGTTTTCTAAGTGGCTTAGAATGTTCAGGTTTATGTGACTATTGTTTACATAGGTATAAGAAAACTGCAGCAAATATGACTAGCAACTGTAGAATTAGACCAAAATAGGTTTGAAAATGCCCTTTCCTTTATTGTGCCTAATTTCAAACCTGCTTTGCTCTTACATCATTTTGAATGCCTATCCACAATATGTAATTCAAATATCTGATTGATTGTCATTATTCTCTTTAGCACCAAGTGTTATAGTATGAATATGAGGAACTACCTGTGCAATCTAGGCACTGGAAAGCATTAATTAAGTAGCTTTCAGTTTAAAATGAGTGGATATGTTAAATCTGTTCAGGTGCTTTTGTCTATAACAACCCATTTATTTTAACACCTTTTGTAACTGTATTTGGAAAAGTGTTTTACATAAGGAATTTTTTTTCCTTATGCACGTGGTTCAGTACCTGCAGTTGAATGTGCAATATTTCTTTAATATTTGTTCTGTGATTTACAGTTCAGAAAACTCAACTCAAATCATACATTAATGACTACTAGCCTTCCAGCTACCAACACCCTGTTATACTGTGAATATATTTACAACATATTCAAAGACTAATTGTTTTAAGTTCTAAGAATTATTCTGGATAAGACAAAATATTGAGTTTGGATTTGCATTTTAATAAATTTGATGTTAACAAAAGTAGAACAACATTATTTCATAAAAGTTAAACATGGAAAAGACCTAATTGGTCAACTCATTTACTCCTTTTCCACCTTTGTTGTTATTCTTTAGTGCTTTGTGTCCTATGTTACTGACTCAAGCACTGGCACATCAACAATTTGCCTTGGGAAACTATTTCAGTAGACTAATAGGTCTTATTGTTATGACACTTGTCTTGATAGTCAGCTACATTTTTCTAGTTCTCACTTTCATCCTATTCCTCCTAATTATAAACAAGTTGGACCATTTTCACCCCCACCCCCCACAAATCAGTATGCTCTTCTTTTAGTCCTTAAGTACATAGAATATATATAAAAATGACAGAAGTCTTTTAATATAACATGAGATCAAAGTGTGATTCCATTTTAAAGACTAAGAAACGTCCCTGTCATAGTTCATTTTTTCCCCAATGTTAACTCATATTCAGACATCAGTTGTCAAAGTGGAATCTTCATGTGTTGTTTGTGTATTAGGTCTTTGCATCTGCTTGATTTTGTTTTGGTTTTTTTGTTTGTTTTTGTCATCTGGTTTTCTCTCTGCACTTCTCTCTCTCTCTCTCTCTTCTGTATAAACCTTGTTATTTATGTTCCTCAGTAGAATCATAGAATTGTTGAAATGTTTACAGTATTTTCCTTGTGTTTTCAACATTGTCTTCTTTCTGTTACTGCATCACCTTCTCAGGGGATTGTTTTGGTAAGAAATTGCCTAATTATATGTTGTTGTGGGGTGTACCAATACAGCTTCCTCACAAGCATGGATGCTTTTTCACTTCTGTGCAGTTTCTTTGGTACTGTTGAATAGTATATATAATTCCAGTACTTTTCCTGCTATAAACTCAAAAGTCTTACCATTAAGTTTATGTCATCTCATGGGATTTATAGTACCATATGCTGAAAAGTATTGGATCACCCCATTCCTGCCCCTGGGCAATGTGTGGGATGCTTCAAGAATTTGTAGAATTTTGTCAGGTTACTGCACAATTACATTGACCCCATTTTGGTGATCCAATAATGTGATTATAAGCAAGTCTACCATGCCTCTCAGCTGGTGGCCCTATACAGCAAAGAAAAACTGGCACCAGAATTTTGAGTACTCCACTTGGACTAAAAAATTAGGTATCTTGAAAATGCTCACAGTTTGTGGTATGTTTTTATACTTACCTTTGTAAAACTGATGCCCAAGTTGATATTCCCTTTGGTGTTTCATTTCTTTTCTCACATCTTCTCCCTTTAACCTTTTCAGTTCCAGTCTTTGGCATAAATTCTTTCAGCTCAATAAATCAAAACTGTTATTGCTAAGAACACCGCCTCCCAAATCATAGTATCTGCTTCTCCCTCTTCACCTTCATCCTCTAATTCACCCCACACTTTGACTTGATTTTGGCCACCCACATTTCACGAATCTATCATTTGTTTACATTTCCATCAGATCCTACACTCACTACTTCTCTGCAGAAAAGCTTAGTCTTATGTTCATTTCCTCTCACCTAAACTGTTGTAATTCGTGCTTCCTTTTCCCTTGTGTCGTAAAGTTGCAACCCTTCAGACCTCAATTTGTCCAAAAAGTGACTCATCTCATTTACTCTGTCTACCCAAAAGCAGAAACACAGCACGATTGCTTGCATTCTCAGAAATCTTCACTGGCTTCTCCATTTCTAAATCAGCACAAAATTCTTTCTTTGTTTTCAAAACCCTTTCCCCCAGTCTCTAATCCATTTTTTTCTGATCCTTAGCCTGTTTCTGAAGCTTCCTTGGTTCTCCTCTTCCTTTCCCCCCCTCCCCACAACAGTCACTGTAACCTCACCATCTGGAGCAGAACCTGATGTACTCTCTCTATGCAAATCGTATCTTAAGATCCATCTTTCTTCCTTGTTCTGAGACTCTTAACCTTCTTTGTATAATAATTTATCCCACTCTTCTTTTGCTCAATCATTCTCCCTGAAACTTGGCCATTTTCCCTCCTCACCTCTGTCCTATTACATCTATAGATGTTGCCTCTGGCATATTTTAATTTACCTTTATGAATTGACTAGAATAATATGTGCTGTCATTAATGATGCTTTTGTATGAGCAATGCTGCATAAAATTGTAGTTATGTATTTTATACAGTACTATAAATAGAGGTGAGATGTATGTAAATACCATAATTACATTAAAAAGGCTCCAGTGGATACATTAAAATGAGAGATGAGGTAGTTTTGGTTTCGTATGGATAGAAACTTTGAGAAATTAAAGTAACCAAAGTGTGTTCTGCTAAATAAACCAAAGGGATTTCTTCTTCCTATATCTTAATGCAGAACTCCTCCCTGACTTCCCCGAAATCGTACTTAAGAAAAAGTATTTTACAAATAAATATACACAAAACCATCAACTTAGTTGATTGTTTTGGCAGAGGTGCTGCTAAAATTCCATTTAATAATGGGTAAGACTTTTAAAATTCTTTTAACTCTCTGCCACAAGTGAATTATGTTCTTGCTTCCTACATAGAAGCATGACCTGGTGGCTAGATTTTTTTTTTCTTTTTTTTTGTTTTTTGATGAGTGGCCAAATGCTTACAGTTTGTGCTTTGGGCTGCAATTTTCTCAGAGCTGCACCTCTTTCTAGCTTGATG
The DNA here is from genome assembly GCF_002925995.2 of Terrapene triunguis. NCBI lineage: Eukaryota > Metazoa > Chordata > Testudines > Emydidae > Terrapene > Terrapene triunguis. The sequence goes on from NW_020664980.1 coordinate 6,486,183, forward strand.
CACCACTCTGCCTAATGCTAGTCACCCTTTATAGTTCTTCTTGTGCTTGGGCCTCTCCTTTACCTTTTTCCCCAGTTGATTTGTGTTGCTGCAACACGAATCAAGAGAAGCAGGGTGTGCAAACCAGGTAAAAATATCAGCAATTGCTCTTCTTGGAAATGAGAACTTTCCCTTTTTATGATCTTGTAACAGGCCCCAGGTTCCCTGTGGATCTTCCACTTACCTATTGAGAGCCCAATTTGCAGGATTAAACAGGTCTAGCAGTTTCTCTGCTAAACCTCAGGTGCTGCTTCATTCAGCTCTTGTGTACTTTGTCATGTAATACTCTGGAGCATTTCTGACTGGGGAAGAACCAGAGAACAGGAAATGTGAAAGCAGTAGCATCCAGGTCCCTTAGAAAAGCTGCTGGATTCAGAGATGTGTTCCTCAATGGCAGTGCCCCTGTATGGGAGGAAGACAAAGGCAGTTTGCTTCATGTTGCAGAGAGAGCGGAGGTCCTTTGGAGATCGCAGCATAATCTTAGTTAGGCAACCATATTTTTAACTCACACGATTAACTAAAAAAAATTAATCACAGTTTTAATCACACTATTAAAAATAGAATGCCAATTTAAATTTATTAAATACTTTGTATGTTTTTCTACATTTTCATATATATTATATTCTGTGTTGTAATTGAAATCAGTGTCTATTTTATTACAAATTTTTGCACTGTAAAAATGATAAAACAAAAGAAATAGTATTTTTCAATTCATCTCATACAAGTACTGTAGTGCAATCTGTTGTGAAAGTGCAACTTACAAATGTAGATTTTGTTTGTTTGTTACATAACTGCACTCAAAAACATCAGCATGGACGCATGTCCCCTGGAATGATGGTTGAAGCATGAAGGGACATATGAATCTTTAGCGCATCTGGCACGTAAATATTTTGCGATGCTGGCTACAACAGTGCCATACAAATGCCTGTTCTCGCTTTCAGGTGACATTGTAACAAGAAGCGGGCAGCATTATCTCCTAAAAATGTAAACAAACTTGTTTGTCTGAGCTATTGGCTGAACAAGAAGTAGAGCCTAGAAAGTCCACTCAGTCCTAAAGTTTTACATTAAGGTGATAAGTAACAGTCAGCATGGATTTGTCAAAAACAAATTGTGTCAAACCAACCTGATAGCTTTCTCTGACAGGGTAACAAGCCGTGTGGATGGGGCGGAAGATGTAGATGTGGTATATCTTTACTTTAGTAAAGCTTTTGATACTCTCTCGTGTGACCTTCTTATAAACAAACTAGGGAAATGCAACCTAGATGGAGCTACTATAAGGTGGGTGCGAAACTGGTTGGAAAACCATTCCCAGCGAGTAGTTATCAGTGGTTCACAGTCATGCTGGAAGGGCATAACGAGTGGGGTTCCGCAGGGATCAGTTCTGGGTCCAGATCTGTTTAATATCTTCATCAATGATTTAGATAATGGCATACAGATTATACTTACAAAGTTTGCGGACGATACCAAGCTGGGAGGGGTTGTAAGTGCTTTGGAGGATAGGATTAAAATTGATAATGATCATGACAAACTGGAGAAATGGTCTGAAATAAATAAGATGAAATTCAATAAGGACAAATGCAAAGTACTCCATTTGGGAAGGAACAACAAGTTGCACACATACAAAATAGGAAATGACTGCCTAGGAAGGAGTGCTGCGGAAAGGGATCTGGTGGTCATAGTGGACCACAAGCTAAATGAGTCAACAGTGTAACGCTGTTACAAAAAAAGCAAACATCATTCAGGGATGTAAGCAAGACACGAGAAGTAATTCTTCCGCTCTACTCTGCTCTGATTAGGCCTCAACTGGAGTATTGTGTCCCGTTCTGGGCGCCACATTTCAGGAAAGATGTGGACAAATTGTAGAGAGTCCAGAGAAGAGCAACAAAAATGATTAAAGGTCTAGAAAACATGACCTATGAGGGAAGATTGAAAAAATTAGGTTTGTTTAGTCTGGAAGAGAGAAGACTGAGAGGGAACATAACAGTTTTCAAGTATGTAAAAGGTTGTTATAAGGAGGAGGAAGAAAAATTGTTTTTCTTAACCTCTGAGGAGAGGACAAGAAGCAATGAGCTTAAATTGCAGTAAGGGAGGTTTAGGTTGGATATTAGGAAAAACCTCCTAACTATTAGGGTGATTAAGCACTGGAATAAATTGCCTAGGGAGGCTGTGGAATCTCCATCATTGGAGCTTTTTAAGAGCAGGTTAGACAAACACCTGTCAGGAATGGTCTAGATAATTAGTTCTGCTGTGAGTGCAGGGGACCTCTCGAGGTCCCCTACAGTTCTATGATTCTATGATTATTTTATTTTTAAATGTAGTTTTTTTTGTACATTACTCTACATTTGTAAGTTCAACTTTCATGCTAAGAGGTTGCACAATGGTACTTGTATTAGATTAATTGAAAAATACTATTTCGTATGTTTTTATACAGTGCAAATACTTGTAATCAAAAATAAACATGAAGTGAGCACTGTACACTTTGTATTCTGTGTTGTAATTGAAATCAATATATTTGAAAATGTAGAAAACACCCCAAAATTTTTAAATAAATAGTATTCTATTATTGTTTAACAGTGCGATTAATCACGATTAATATTTTTGACAGCCCTAATTTATATAATAAAAAAGATTAAAACGTTTGGCCATGACTAGTAAAGGCATAGTCAGCTGCATTGTTCAGATGAAGTGCATAGGGCCACCCATATGGAAATTTCTACTCCAATGTTTTATGCTGTGCTGAGCAACACTTTCACCATCCCACTGGTTATGCTGTAAATGGGCATGAATGCCTTAGCCTACAATGTGTATTCACCTGGTCTCTCTTTATATATCACCAAGCTAGTATGTCAGATACAATATTTAAGTTCTTCTGTATTGGGTAATTTTATAAGGTGTTTTACATTGTAGCTGCTTTGGAGCTATAGTGCTTTTACCTCCAAACATTTCTTTGCACTAAGTCACAACCTAATATTTTTACTCTTATGCAGAATATTTTGGTAATGTTCAAAAGTAATCAATTAAGAAATGGAGTTAAATTAAACCAAAAGGACAGATTTATTCTGTGTTGAGATCACAAGGATTTTTTTTTTTTCTGGAATGTACTGTGTTTTAATCTGTTCGATCTTGTGTTGTGCATCAGATTGTTGTTAAGGAAGCTATGACTTAGAGAAGTTCTTGTTTTGCATCATTGCACTTACAAAGGAGAAATGATTTTTACTTTTGCCTGGGCTAAATGTAGGTAATTTTTAAAACTATTTTACAGTGATGGCAGTGTAAGCCAGTCACAGGATGACAGTATTGTTGGAACAAGGCAGTGCAGACACAGTTTGGCCATAATGCCTATCCCTGGAACACTCTCATCAAGTAGTCCTGATCTGTTGCAGCCTACAACCAGCATGCTGGATTTTACTAATCCTTCAGGTAAATAATACGTCTCTCTATGTTGTGTATGTGTAATGAACTCTGTAACCCACTGGAGCACTCAGTCTGAGAATATATTAGTTGATGTAGCAAGGTCTATTTACAAATCAATACACAGAGGTTCTGAATGTTTACATATTTTAGTAAAACCTAATATAAAGCTAATTTACAAAACTACATTTTTATTTACTGGTTCCTAACATTTATATAGTGTTTACAATGACATTGCCACAGTGAATAAAGGCTCCACAGTGTTAGTTTACTTTTAAGCTTTATTTGCAACTTACTAAATGTACCAATTTGGGGGGAAACAATACCTTCTGCTGGCACTAAACATGTCAGCTGTACTCACCTGTTCATGCCATGGCCCTATTAGGTCCCAAACTGGAGAGAAACAACAAAAAAACCCCAAAAGAGCCTCACCTCTTAAACCTTCATGCCAGGTCTCCTTTGCCGTAACTTGAGAGCTCGCTCTTCTCTCTAAGCAAAAGCAGAACCTGCCATCTCAAGTGCCCTCCATTTAGAAGCTCTACCACTATTTTAGTGAGAGTGGCTTGGCCTTGTCTGCTCCCTCACTACTTCTTTACCATCTCCTCCCAACGCCTGTGCCCCGCCTACTGTAGCTTTTGTTCATGTGCAGTCCATGAAAAAACACTCCGAAAGCATATCGGGTAAGGGTAGGACCTGTATGGTACCCGAGCTAGTGCTATTGGTCCCACACCTTGATGAGCATTTCATTCATTCAAATATATTTTTGAAAAACAAAAATAAAACTTTTTAGTTTTATTACCTATGCCCCTCTGTTGCTGCTGCTATAGGAATGGAGTGGCTGCGGGAGGCAAATGTTGATCATATGCAGCTGCCGGTAAACATGTCAAGCCAGAATCATGTGTTTCCTTATTCTATATGTAAATTCTAAGCGTAATTATACATTCATTACCTACCTTTTGGCTAAGATTTTATAAATGTAACTTAACTTTATCTTCATAACTTCTCTTGTAAAATAGATGTACATATACATCTTATACATAAATATCCATGACAAATCACTTCCCTTCTTGCTGCAAATTCATTGTTTTTCTATATGTAAAAAACACACTTTTCTAAAAACCTTGATTTAATGTTGGTGTAGGATTTTCCATAGTCATTAGCTATGGCCAGTTAATCTTTCTTAACCAGTATTCAGTTTAATAGTATGCATGTGCAAAGTCATTTTTGAATGTAAGGAAGTATAAAATAGCTTTTTGGCAGATCAGCATATTACATTCATTTGACTATTGATTATTCTTGTAATCTGTAGATCTTATGTTTACATAAATGGATTTATTTTTGTTTTTGCTGCCTGCAGCTGTTGGTTTTTACTGTAAGTATCCTGAGTTCTGGCAGTCTAATCTTCTTTGTATTGCATGTCTTGTATGTTGAAATGAACAAATATTTGTTTACAATTTTTTATTTGCCTCATAAACTTTATTATTAGAATTATTGTTGTTGCTTATTGGACATTTGCATGCCCTATAACCCATTTTTAACTAAACCAACTATTTATTTTGTGGGGGAGGTGGTGTGGCTTAGTGGGTAAAGCACTGAACTGAGACTAAGGAGACATGGATTCTATTTTACTAGCCTATTGGGTGACCTTGGGCAAGTCACTTACCCACGCTGTGCCTCAGTTTCCTCATCTGTAAAATGGGGATAATGCTACTGACCTCCTGTAAAGCACTTGAAGATCTACTGATGAAAAGTGCTATATAAGGGCTATCTGGTGGTGGTATGTTTGATTTTTTTGTAATAAAACTTTTTGCTTGCCAACTTGAATGCCCACTGTTTGTTTTTTTCCTACAAATTGAATCATGAATGGGAAAATAGATTTTTAAAAATACTGTTTACGTTTAAACAAAAACAAACAGAAAAACCAGCAACAGAACCCAAACCAAAGTGGTTGGTATCAGTATGTCTCTCTTTGTGACTCGTAAAATAAAGTAATACATTTTTTTAAAATGTGCATTCCTATTTATAGGTTCTAACCCATGTATTTTGTAGATTTTAACAGTTATATCAAGATAAGATTCTTGGTAAATTTTCAAAATTGCATCAAAATTGTTTGCTTTAAACATTGAATTTATAGGTATTTTTACATCAAATACTGTTCGTAAGAATCAGACATTATAATGCTTGTTTATTCAGTACAGACAGATTGTTTTGTAAGGTTTCATTACTCCTTTGAGGGTTATCGATAGATGGCCCTTTGTTGGTTTCTGATTCTTCTTATCAATGTACACACTTTTTCATAATAAAATATTTACCCTGTTCGTTCTCAGCTTTTCCCCTTCAAATTAATACTTACATAAAAATTATTTTTACTTTTTACTGTTTTACTCGAACAGTTCTTTCTGAGTACCCTCCCCCCACCCATATGGGAGATCTAAATTTTAGTGGTCCACCATTCATCAATATGACTGAGGCGGCTTTTATTATACAAATAGTGAAAAAGTTGGTAGAATCACAGTTTTCGTTCACCACATTATTTAGGCCCGCATTTTCTTAATACCTTGTTTCGTCCCCTCTTCAACTCAGCTACAGCTGCTGCGGGGCTACTTTTTCTTCCAACTGGGAAAGGCTGCTGGCAGCAGATCACAAATTACTATTCTTTTCCCCTTGAAAAAGGGACTTCATCTTGAACGGGCCCTTAGAATATGTGCTATCTATTCATGCTAAACTATTTATTCGACCTTGTATTTACTAGCGACATTCTGCGTAACTTTCCCAGACCTGAGGAAGAGCTCTGTGTTGCTCAAAAGCTTGTCTGTCTTACCATCAGAAGTTGGTTCAATAAAAGACATTATCTCACCCATCTTGTTTCGCTAGTATCCTGGTACTGACACAGCTACAACAACACTGCATCCTGTGAAAGTAATTAACTTTTCTTAATTATGGAAAAAACAGGATGGATTTTTAGAAAAAAGAGAACAAATATTGAGAATTTACTTTTTATCTAGACCTAGGTATTTCCCACCCCATCTGACAGATGAATACTTTTTTATCCTTTCAAGGGAAGTAGCAGTTTTGCATTTTAAAGGTGTTTTTCTTTAAATTTAGATATTCCAGATCAAGTTATAAGAGTTTTCAAAGCAGATCAACAAAGCTGTTACATTATAATAAGCAAAGACACTACTGCAAAAGAAGTTGTGAGTCATGCAGTGCACGAATTCAACTTGATAGGAGCCCCAGAAACCTACTCTCTCTGTGAGGTGTCTGTTAGTCCTGAGGGAGTCATCAAACAGAGAAGGCTTCCAGATCAGTTCTCCAAATTAGCAGACAGAATCCAGCTCAATGGAAGGTAAAATTGTACTTGTTTTGTTTTGTTTGACTTTGTCTTTAAAAGTGCAGCATTTTGAAAGAAATATCAGAGAACAGTGTCCCTATTAAAACTGGAGAAGAAAGTCTAGAATTGTCTCTTATATTACTGAGAATTGCTAAAGATGTAAGCATTTATTTCAGTGTACACAAATATTCTAACAGAATTGTTGCCCTAGGCTATGTGCAAATAAGCTGAATTATTTTAAACTGTAATTATAGTGTTTCTGCTTGCTGTGCTTATTTGACATGTCTGCTCTCTTCCTGCTTTTATGGCAGAAAAAAATATTTTATGCATCCACTCAGCATGTAATTATAATCTCAGGCTTTCTTGGAGTGGGGAAGGGAGATCATTTCCACCTGAAGTTGATGAGAACTTATTCCTCGCATTCTGGTACTTATGATCTCTGATGCTGTCCATCTGTAAAATTGTATACTTACACTGAATTCCAGTGCCATTAATCAGCACTAGAAGGAAGGCTTCCTACAGCTGCCAAGTATGTTTTGCTGGGAGGTGAGGGCTAAGGTTTTTCCTCCATAAATGCCAATAGCTCTCAGAACTCTCTTGTCTAGTGTCTCAGGAGTTTGCAAGAAAGCTTTCCTGGCCACTGCAACTTTTTCAGAGCTCTCAAACTGAGTTTAAGTGATGGTCATAAAAAACACTTTCACCTTGGATGTAGGAATGTGAGTTCCCCTACAGATATTTTTAGTCACTGGTATGGTGTTATCCATCACTCTAAAGGAGGAGAGGTTCATGACAAGTGGTAGTTGGATATCTGAATATTAGAAAAGTATAATATCTGAGTAATACATGGCGGATAAACTTTAGTGTTTAAAAAAGTTTGAAATAAGTTCAGTCACTAGATAACTTAATTCAGAAGGTCAGTGCAAGATATACAATGGTTTACATTAAAAAGGAATAATATATATACTCTTGTGATGTTTACCATATTTACCTTCTAATCAAAAGATACGCTAACTTTCCTTTCCTAAAATGTAATATTACAGCTAGTTGATATTAACTTAAGATACGTGCCTCAGCTTTTATGCAAATCATTGTGAGTTGTCTCACAAACATTAAGGGCTTTAGCACATTGCCTGATGATCTGATCCAGGCCAGAAGATATGTTAGAAAGTAGAAAATTCTGTTCAATTCTCCTTACAAGGCAATAGAGAATTTATGAAGGAGAGTCATTTCTATATCTGTAAGTGATCTCCTTTGGACCATGAAAGTGATTTTCTTACATGCCTTTTCATTTCCTGAGTACTGTGTGCTTCATGTACATGTTAATATATTATGCTAATTTTTCCATCAAAAATGGGAAAATACATTTACATCAAGATTTCAAATATTTCTCAGGATCCAGGGCCATTCAAAATGTTAATTTACTGCTGCATTTGCAAACAGACAAGCTACTGACCTTTTACTGAAGGGCAAGGCTATTATCTACACTATTGCAGGCTAGTATATAGAAACTAGTGATTAATGAAGAGGAAGAAAATATTATAATGGCCTCATAGCATATTAAACTTTTTCACTTTAGTAATGACAGCGTTGTGCAGTGGGTAGAGTAAGAAGCTGAGAGTTGGAACTCACCTGAGTTCCATTCCCAAATTGCCTCTCACTGTTAGGTGCTAGGCGTGTCCATTACAGTTAACCTCGCCAGTTGGTACATCTGTCAAGTGGGGATAATGCTGAGGCATCAAGGGGTGATGTTAAATTTAATTGTATGTAAAGTACTTTCAGAATGTCAGAGGAAAGCTGCTCTAAAGTTTATTATTATAATACAATTTACCTTTAGGTATTATCTGAAAAACAATATGGAAACAGAGACATTATGCTCAGATGAGGATGCCCAGGAGCTGCTTAGAGAGAGTCAGATTTCTCTTCTTCAACTGAGCACTATTGAGGTGGCTACTCAGCTATCAATGAGGGACTTCGAATTATTTCGCAATATTGAGCCTACCGAATACATCGATGACCTCTATAAGATGGACTCCAAAACAGGAAATGCTCACCTGAAACAGTTTGAGGATGTCATTAACCAAGAGACATTCTGGGTTGCCACAGAAATTTTAACAGAGCCCAACCAGCTCAAAAGAATGAAGATTGTTAAGCATTTCATTAAAATTGCCCTACACTGTCGAGAATGCAAGAACTTCAATTCCATGTTTGCCGTTATAAGGTAAAGTACTATTATTTTGGCAGATATTGATCATCTGAATTTTATATTTTTTACTCATATTAAATTAGAGCTGAATATGATTGTGGCATCAAATGCAATTTTAATAACTTCCATTGTAGGGAAGAAAAGAGAATATTTAGTCTGACAACAACTTGTGGGGGTACAGTATATTTTAAAACAAATTTTCAGGTTGCACAGCATACCAGTCTATACAAAAAGGTATAAATTCACTACATTTCCCCCCCTCCCTTGCCCTCAGTTTTTTTTAAGTGTTTGTACTGTGGTATTTGTCATTGCTCCTTAACTGTTACCTGTGTATTCTTAGCTGTCCATGAGGATAAGTAAAGGAGAGAGAGTGTTTGGACGAGTTGTGTTCTTGGTTTAGAAACCTGCTGAATATTGCTGCTGTTTTCATTGGTTGCTCTGCTTCTCTGATTCCTGAGTACTTTGGGCTTTTGAGCATACTTCCTTTCCCCCCTTTTCTCACTCATCATTACTTTCTCCCTGTGTATTTGAAAGAAACCAGAGATAAGGCGGTTACATAATTTCCCCCCCCCCCCACTCTTGTAGACTCTTCCCCCACCCGTGCTCCAATCTGTCTCATCTTGGTCTGCTAGTTTAAATTTTCCTCCATTCTCTAACCAGTCACTCAGCACCTTTTCTGTTCTCTCTACTTAATATATTTGGGTTCTTTCTTTGCATTTTGGGTCTAATTCTGATTTATACCATATGCAACTTCATTGACTTGAATAGTCTGAGCCAAACAAATGTCCTGTTCTCAATTGCTTAGACCCCATCATCTGTCAAAAAGACAGTTCTTCACAATAGGTCTATCTGGACTAATTTTTCAGCCAATCAACACTAATACTATTTCTGAGAATTATGATATTTGAAGTTTTTTCCACCCTTTAATTCCCTTAGCCTGATTTACAGAACATGTGTGATTCTGTTTTATTCGGGGCTATCCATTTGTGAAGCTAATCCTGAAGAGATCTGTACTGTGCATGTAGATATGCAGAAATAGACACCCTCATCGCCATTTCCTAATGCCTAGTTTCTCATGGGTAGGAGCTATTCTCCCTGACTATATTTTGTCTTCATCAGGCCCTCTAGAACTGAAGTCTTGTTTGAGAAATCAGCCTTTGTGTTTTTACCCTTATTTCTAAGGGAACATGCCTTTTTTTGGCTGTGCCACAAGTAACCCATTTGCAGTTTGGCATGCTGTGTCTGGATGATGCCTTCCTTCTCTTAGCATAGTTATTTCTGCATGTGTCTGTTTGGAGGGCACATTGTTATGACTGGTAGCTTTTGTTTATAAGAAGACCATGATTTATCTGATATGCAAATGATTTGGCAATAGGATTAGGGGAAAATTGTGCCGATTTTGTATTTAGATTAAAATTAACCAGTTTTGATGCTTTTTGAATATGATATTTATACAACTGTGTACTTGGGTTAAACAAAATTTCTAACACATTTTTTATTCCACTAATCATGGCAATGGTGAATTACATAACTGCATGATATTAAAATGCACTTCCTTTTATCTTTGATATATAGAGCGGTAATCTTAGACTTGAGTTTACAAATCATTTTATTCTGGAGAGTTTTTTTTTTAAAAATCTTATTGTGGGTGATTTTATAAAGTAGTTACTTTTTTCCAATAAAATGTTAATTCATCCTTTCATACAGAGATGTATGAGCTGTTTAAGGTTGCTGATACAGTAATTGCAGAAATTGTTTGCATGGCATTCCGTAAATGTTGTGCTGATGGGCTTTATTGAAACTAAAATTGTCATGCATTTCCTAAGGTCCATATAGTCAAATATATCTTGCTACTTCAAACCATTCCAATAGTGGCTCACAACGTTGCCCTTACTAGTTCTCTATAATAAATACTCCTATAAAAACTAAATCCTCTCAAAAATTGCTTTAGCACAGGACACCATCCCTGCTCAAGCTTTTCTTCCCTTATCTTGTGTATGTTATAAATCCTAAGAGGCAGCATGAAACCATTCTGGTGCCTTCAGGAGTTTGTAGGACTCAGTGAGGGTCCTTCCTTATCTGCTTTTTTGGTGTGTGTTCAATATATTCATCATTTTAAGCTGCTTTTTTCTAAAGGATATAGATTGAGTTTCTGTAACCTTGTAAACTAAGACCCGTAAATCCCTGTATCATGTGGTATTCTTGCTTGTATATTTTCTGTAATCTCCTTATAGTATGACCAGAATGGTACAAATGTTTTAAAGTAACTTCATTTGTGCCTTATTTTCCTGCTTAAATCATTTCCTATATTATATTTTTGAATGTATTGCAAAATGACAAGTGTTTTCTACTTATCTCTGTACTGATCTGCATAGAATATTTTCACTGTGGGAGTTTAACCTTTTTGGATCAAGAATGTCTTTCCGTGTTTAATATTTGTGGGTACTACGAAAGACTAATAATAATGTCCATGTTACGTTAAAAATACCTTCTCTACAAGTGAGTGGCATTAAACCAGCAGATTAGACTAGTCTGAGGGTTGATGCAAGATTAGGCTTCATAATCATGACACTTTAATCTGACTGTAAATTTAAATTGATATATTTTGTTAGATTTGTTTTTACTCTTTCAATCTGTATCTATATAGATACTGATTCTGTTTTAAGAAAATTAATAATACAGTAAAATGCCACTAGAAATATGTACTTTGTCTTAGGGCCAATTATTTTTTAATAAGAGTCGTCAAGCACCAGTACAACCCTGCTTTAAATAAAGTGTACTAAAATATACTGGATATTAATCAACTTATTTGTGCACTATTATTATTACATTATTACTGCAGATACCTCAATGTATATTGATTGAAAGGAATTCTGATTTCACCTGTATATAACATCAAATGCTGAAGTATTACTTCGAAGCCTTTTCATTAATAATCTGTGAATCCAAATGCCTTCTACAAGAAGGAGCACGTTAAATGATATTCTTTTCCCTTCTTATCCAGCACTGGAAGCATATGAGTGTCATAAAAATCCTGTAGGGATTGAGCTAATACAAAATATCAAGTACGCTTCAAAATTAGTAGGCCAGAGATGAAATACTATTACCTGCTAATCACACTCTGTACTGCCAAGTTAGGGTTAACGGCAAAAGAAACACCTACTAGTTTTCCTAAATGTAAATTCCTGGGGAAAAATACAGCATTTAGAGGATTAAATTGCTTCATTGACTTTATTATTTGACCTCTGCATTATAATGGAAGGTTTAAAAAAGTTTTATCATGGAAAACCTTATTGCAGTTGGAAAATTATTATCTGTGATGTTTAACCTCTCAAATTGAAAATATTATATTCACATTCGAAGTATTTAATGTGGTAATCATGCTAAGAAGTAGGCATTTTGTGGATGTTATCTTCTCTGCAGGGCTGCCAAATTATCTGACAAACAAAAAAAATCAGTTGAACTGATTTTCACATGTCATGGTCATTAGTTTTTTGTGGGGCTGGAAAATGTCCTGATAACATATTAAAGGCCAGGTTGTAGCTGGGATTGAATGAGCACACACAAGGAAAGGGGAGTCAGACTGCAAGGAGCCTTTCTCCCAGTTTGTCCCTTGAGTAAGGCCAGTTGTGATTGCTATCCTTGGTCTCTTTGAGGCACAACTCCCCCTAAAGAGGCAACAGGAGGAAAGGACCATGACCAACCCTGCACACCAACAGCCACTGTATCTGGCTGGTTACACCAGGGAGCTCATGATGCACCCTCCTAAGGGAGCATAGCAGGTGCATTTCCTCTTTGCATTCCCCTCAAGAAGAAATTGTCTCTTTCAGTTCCAAAGCTTCCTTGTGGCTGCCCTGTAAGCAACTCTATCCCCTCCCCCAGTGTAGGGCAGTACTTAAGTCCCCTAATCTGCCCCTAACAATAGTGGATAAGCACAGTGATGATTTTATCAGAGGGGAAAAAAACTCTTCCAAATTTTAGTTGTTATATTTCAAAAGAAAATGAGACATTAATTTTCTGCTGACGAGGAAGTTTATCTTCATTTCTTACTTTCTGTGGTAGCATAGACAAAATGTAATAAAACAAAATGATATCTAATCCCTATCATGTCATATTAAAAAGAGGCTTATTTATTTGCTGCCTTTCAGAAAGGACAATTGTTTTGGTTTCGTAGAGCAGTGTCCTGATCAATAACAGCAAATCTTAGTTTAGTGATTTAAGTGCAACATAATCTAATATTGACTGTTCTGTATTGCTAATCTATGCAGTGTAAATGTTAAAATCCTAGGTCTTGTTTTGGGTTGCAAACATGAGCAAGCCAGTTGTGACTGAGTAGAAAAATAAGGGGTGCAGCTGGATTTAACTGACCTACCTACCCAGCTAATAATATGGACAGAATGCACAATTGGAACCCAAATCTAATATCTACTGAAAGAAACTTCCCATAGAAAGCAGGTGTGTGAGAGAGGATGATGGACAAGCTATCTTTTTTTTTAGTAGCTATAATTTTTTAAAAGTCCTTCTACTTAGTGTAACTGACCTATTTTTCCTTTCTTCTTTTGTTCAGTGTACATATCAAAGCAAGATTTTTCTAACAGCTGGTTGCATTTGCACTACTGGCAATCTGAATATCAAGCTGTGTGTGTTCTGCTTCTTAACCCATCTATAATAAAGATTCTGGAGAATCAGAATTCACGGAATAATTTTGCTGATGCATGATGCAGAATAGAATGCATCTTGCTGTTCTGAAACTCTATAAGGATCCATAGTACTGATGAACAAATTCATTAATCTAATGACTGTAGGATTCTTATGCAACTTTTAATTTAGTGGATGGAGATTTTTAATTTGATTTATAAAATGTGCACCTGTCTGTAATGTTTGGTGCATTTTTCAATGCTTAAAAAGAGTCAGATGTAACAAATTTTTTGAAATGTCTGCCTCTTTCACTAATTTGCAGATCAACACTGCCCATTATAAAGGTTCCCAAACTGTTCCTCCTAAGATTCTCTCTGCTTGTGTTTGTAATGAATGTTCTGCTCACTCCTCTTGCCTTCTTACTGTAACTGTACCTCCTAATCACTTCATTAACTTTTCACCCTTGATATCTTTTCTTTGGTATAGAATCTCACTGTCAAAAAAATGGTTGTTAACTTAGCTGAACACAGGTAATAGATTTGTCTTGGAACTATATTTTTTAATTGGTGTACTATGACTATGAAAGTGTTGTCCTACTCTTCATGTCCCATTTTCAGTGTTCAGGAGAGTGCCCAGCAGTGGCTTATTGGTAACTTATTTGGCTGCAGTGTGGCAAATACCCAGATTTAAAGTTAGCCTTTTAAAAATCCATTTTCCCTTTAAAAAAAAAAAAAGAAGAAGAAGAAGCCTTCACCACCTTATTAAATGCAATAGTCCCCATTTAACAGCTGATAATGGAAAAAAATATCTTTTACAGTGGGCTAAATCTGGCACCAGTAGCACGACTCAGAGGTACCTGGGAAAAGCTACCAAGCAAGTATGAAAAGCATCTTAGAGACCTTCAAGATCTTTTTGATCCATCTAGAAACATGGCAAAGTACCGCAACATTCTTAGCAGTCAGAGCATGCAGCCTCCAATTATTCCACTGTTTCCTGTTGTCAAGAAGGATATTACATTTCTACATGAAGGTAACTCCCTATGTAGAGAAGTAATAAATCAAAACATAGAATAACATTTTAATCCTTTCTTCTTTTGTGTCCAGTGTTCCAAATTATACGACTAAAAATAATAAGTAATATAATGCAAGATGTAGTTTCCTCTTGATTAAAATGAAATATAATGAAGAATGCATAATAGCAGAGGCAGATCCTAGACAAAAATTAAAAATTCAGTGGAGATAGTAAATATTTTAAAAACTGCACTTAATCTTCATTAAGTACCTCCAAGATTATGATAGAAGAGCTTTTGACTGTAGTAAACAATGTTCGGAACACTTCAGATATGTTTCTGTCATAAAAACTCATCATTACAGTATTTGCAGAGTTAGTTTCATGTAGTGGCTTGCAAAGGGTTACTTTTGCTTTAAAATATTTCTCTTTATTTAAAATATTTCCCTTTTTAACAGTTTTCCATTCTTCATTAGTAAAGGTTAAAGAGTTCTAAATATGCCAAGTTTTCAGATCTGTTGTCTCAGAATTGTTTGAACTAATTTAAAAGGGGAAATGTTGTCAGTTTCATATTTGCACCATTTTAACATATGAAAATAAATCTGTGCATAGTCAAATTATTCCATTTTCCCCCTACTGACAGCTGCCACTTTAGAGTTAGATTAACAAGGGCAGAGCAAGCATTCCTATCTACTTTGAGTGGGCCTGTCTGGCATCTGTATTCTGCCACTATACTACTTCCTGGTTTTGACTGATACTTGAATTAAAGGCTTTTGACATCTGCTGAAGGGTGATATTATGGGAGACAAATAACATGTCAGCCTTAGAAAAGTACTGCATATTGCTTATATTTGTTCTATATATTTCATTGCACAGGAAATGATTCAAAAGTGGATGGCCTGGTAAATTTTGAGAAACTTAGAATGATTGCCAAAGAAATTCGACAAGTCGTCAGAATGACCTCTGCTAACATGGATCCAGCTGTAATGTTCAGACAAAGGTGTGCAATTAAACAAGGAAGTAGAATTAAAGATAACTCTTATACAGTGGGTAGAGTGTGGGTTTGTGTGCATGACCAGGTGTTTATGTTCCATTATGATTTCATTATCATTAACATTTATCATTAGAGTGAAATCTGTAACAAAGGGGGTTTGTAAGATTAAGGAATATATTTTACCATAGTTTTAAAATGGAAATATTCCTGTTTATTTTTCATAATCTGGCTAGCACTTTAGGGTATGTTAGTACAAACATTATTTATTTTATTATGCATCACAGAAAAAAATCACTACACCTGCATACAGCCTGAGTATAATCAGGCTGTATGCAGATGGAGTGCAGGGTAGAACCACCACCATCTCCAATCTGGGACAAGACATGAGGCTACTTGTAGTCCATTGGCTGGAAAAGAAGCAGCAGCTTTTCCATGTCAGGTGTGCAGGATGTTAGAGCCTCGAGATCCATGTAAATATACGTTCTGTGGGCCCGCCATATTGCATCTGGTCGAACAGTACAGAGGTCCCCTACCCCCCACCCGCTTCACCCAAGGTCCCCTTGCGCAGCCCAAGTGTAGGACTTTAGTGTGGTGGCCTTGGCAGCAGCTGAGTCAGGGTGATGCCCCATACTGAATCAGTAAGAATGTTAGTTAAGGGTATATCTTCACTAGCAACGTTAAAGCGCTGCTGCGGCAGCACTTTAACGTAGCTGTGTAGTTGTAGCACCAACGCTGGGAGAGAGCTCTCCTAGCGCTGTAAACCACCATCCTCCACCAGGGGAGTAGCTGCCAGCGGTGGGAGCCCGGCTGCCAGCGGTGTCTATACTACTACTTTACAGCGCTGAAACTTGCAGCGTTCAGGGGGGTGTTTTTTCACACCCCTGAGCAAGAAAGCTGTAGCGCTGTAAAGTGACAGTGCAGACCAGGCCTTAGCCAGAAGGAACCTAACTTGGTATTCAGTTCACATGGTGATTTTTCAGGGTTGGCAGTTAGAAAAAGCACCATTTTACTTGTAATGTGAGCAAATTTGGTATGTAATTATTGAGCTACAAATGTGGCATACCACAATGTTGTTTTAGCATAGTCACTTTTCAGAGAAGGATCTTGCTTTCATAGCAGTATAGATTATACAAGCAAAAAGTCTACATTTAAAATGAAATCTGTAAAATATTCATTTGATGATTACAGTGGCTCATCAGAAACCATTATAGTTATATAGGTAAATCATATATTTACAGATCAGTTCTGTCTAAAAATCTGTCTATACTTTAAATGCTTCACAGGAGACAATGAAGTCTAATTGTTACATTGATTGAATATCAAATAAATAGTTCACCTGTTATATGCCTTTTAAACTTCCAATATGCATCTTAAGGGGCACATCAAACACAATGCGCTCATAAAATGCTTTGTCTACTATTGTTGTAAGTAGCACCTGTGATTAGAAGGGGAAAAGTCTTTTTTTCATTTCATTTATAGTCAGTTTCATTGTTTCTCCTGTATAGTCAATCAGTTTCCTCTGTTATTAAAAACTCCAATAAAAAGTTTTTGATTAAAAAGACAAATGAACAAAAAAATTTTAGTGCTCACGCAAATACTTTGACAAGTTCATTACTAATTAGAACAAAGCTTCTAATTCTTTAGACTATATTTGTCAAATAACATATTTTTCCACAAGTAATCAAAATGAAAAACACACAAATTTATAATGATCCCATTTCTTAGTATGTTTCTTATAATTACAATCCTAATGCATTAAATGCCATTAATCTCATAATACTTCCCACAATGTGAATTTTTCTAAAAGATATAAAGGTTTCATTCTGTCTCTCAAAAGTAAATAATAACAGGTAAGCTGTTTGAATTTGATGATGCAACATCTAAAATTGATTTTTCATGTTAAATATTTCCCACAAGTTAACTGGAGTTTGGCTTTAAATTTGTAGGTTAAACATAAAAACATGCAATATGTTCTTCTATATTCATTAAAATATTGTATGGCGTTCTCCCCCCCCACATTCCGTTAAAACCGTATGTTATTCTTTGAGAAGAATGTTTGCCTGATAGCATTTTTTCTTTTCTATACTTTCCTGTCTACATCTTTTTCTTCCTGACTGTCAACTGTGATATTTTTCCTGTGCTTTTCTGTTCAAATATATGCTTCAATGTATATGGCTCTTGCTTACAGGAAGAAGAGGTGGAGGAGTTTGGGGTAAGTGTAGAGATGAATGCAACTAAGATAAACAAAGGTTATGCAACTTTTAACATACTGCATCCTCCTCATTAGTGCATGCATTTGAAATACAGCATGCATTTTATTAACCCTGCAATACATATATTTGGTAAACAGATTGAGAGAAAATCAGGAACAAACACTATTTCCAGTCAACTTTTGTACCCTTGAGTTGATTTTATGTTCTAGATAAGCTGTTTCAACTTTAGTTTAATGTAGAAAGATAAACTGTTATCTAATTACAGTGTAATGCAGAGTATTTTTGAAAACAAAATAACTTTTAAAACCTATCTCAAAAGTTCAAACTAGTAATTAGTTTTATACTGCAACTATGTATTGGGTTATTGTAATTATAATCCTCTCTAAACTTTGAGTCCAAGTGTAATTCTGAGTTGCACAATATCTCACATTTTTTAACTGTACTTAAAAGGATCAAATCCTGCATTTGGGCACATTCCAAAATTCTCATTGACTTCACTTGGAGTTTTGGTTGTGCAAGGAATGTAGAATAGAGACCAAAATGATGAGGATTGAGAGTGCAATATGATTGGTTAATAAATATTCTAACCAATGCCTGCATATTACAATGACTTAATATATTGGAGCTGATTATTGGCATTATTTGGCTTCCTAGATCCAAATAATCCTTGATCTTAGAATTTCCATTAAAGAAAAAAGAACTAAATGGCAAAAATAAATAAAACAAATAAAATAAAAACTAAAAATAAATAAATTTAAATAGGAATTATGATCAACATACCTCTTCTATTATTTCTTTCTCCTGAGTAGTATGAAGGACAATGACATAACTTACACGTTCCATCCTTGGGATTATTGTGAAAACAATTAAAATGAGAATGAGAAAATGTGTATGATTTTTAAAGGGAATTGACTTTTTAAAAACTCTGTATGTACATAAGAAATAAAACCCATAGGTCATTAACGATTAAGTGTAAAGTTGTCTAGCCATCCACCTACACGTCTCCAGGTGGGATTACCTTATGCAAATCAGCACAGTAAATTCTCCCAATAACGTCTCCCACTCCTCGCAGAGATCTCGGTACCTGTTCATTGGCTGTCCCTCTTTCCATCTCTCTGTATGTGATACTATAGAGAGGAGATATAGCAGGTGGTGCTGTGACATGAAAGTCTAGAATACTTCAGTGAGGACCTACGACTGTGAGTTCAGTTCATGCTGAAGCCAGTTTCTTTTCTTTTTGTTTCTTTTATATTTATTTAAAAACCCATATACAGTCACCCTCACGTCTATGCTAGAAAGCCATTAAGGAGGGGATGGGTGTAAGCATAGGCCTTTAAAGGTGAACTGCAAATAATTTTTTTAATTGTTTGTGCCCAGTTCTACTATTTTATGATGCAAACAGGCAAACTGAAAGCTTGTCTCAGCATTTTTTCCTCCTTTTTTAAGTTGAAGGATGCGAAATCGGATTCCCTATTTTTGCTAGATTGTTGGGGTCCGAGATGTGACTTGTGAATGCTCATCCCTTAGTTGCAGGGATGTTGAGTTGCGAACACAAACATCTTTTCTTTTTTATGTGTATTAAGGTTTGGATTTAAATAGATTTTAAAAATTCTGCTTTTGTTAACAAGTCTGACTCCAAATAGCTTCCCCTCTTAATTGCTTGGCTTTTGGTCTTCTATGATGATGAAAAATCCGCTAGTTCACTAGTCATCCATTGCATTCCAGGGTGGACTTGAATCTCTAATGTAAAAAACAGGAGAGGGCAAATAAATATTTTTGGCTGCCATCGCTCACATTCAAGCAAAAAGGGGCACTAGCTCAATTTTTTCTCTATTTTAGGTCATGTTTAAAACCGTACATGAGATTCTGGAAGCTAGTTCCCATCCATGTGTGCTTTGCCTGTGGGCAAAGGAATAGATTCTAATGGGGAAATCTGTTCCCTCACCCCCACTATCCAGGGAGCAGAGTGAAGTTTTCAGGGCTTCACGGTAGCTACCACCAATATAAAGCTTGCTAGAGAGCTTTCATTTGGTACTGTGCTGTTAAAATATCAGCGAGCATCATGGTTTATAGCATAATATGTGTAGTCTTTCATTATTCCTGACCATAATTGATAGATATGTATCTACTTTAGCATTGAATGTATCCAAATGCTGAAGATTCCACAACCTCTCTTGCCATCTTTTGCCATCCGCATGGCTGTAATAATGATACGTTTTCCATAATTAACCTATATCATCTTGATGTATTTGAGATTATTATTATTTTGAATTTGACATGTGTGAGTGATTGATCCAAAAATTTATTAAACTCCTTTTTTTATATAGTGGACAGCTGTCTCCCTCCTTCATTCTTTCCTTAAGTTCAACATGTCCAGTTCTATTAACTTTTCCTAAAACGTTAGGCTTATATTCCACCTCTTTTACTATTATGGTTACTCTCTTCTGAACACTTCCTGTGGATTTTGTGAAGCATTGTTACTTGGGATCCTGGATCATTTGGGCTTTTGGCCTTATGCCTTCTTGTATACCTGTGAAATATGTATATTTCCAAATAATGGTTGCATATCCTGCCACGTGTGATTTCTTTAACAAGTCAATTACCTTTATAAATATGTTTACACAGCATTCACTTTTAAAAGAAAAGTTATACTTGTGAATGCTTTATTAGAATATTCAGGCATCGTTTATATGAGTTAGATTTAAAGCTTACTTTAGAACTTACTGTGTAATGCAGCTATCATGATGAACATTTATAAAATATTTTCTTGATTTTAATATTGACCAAGATAGAGTTCTCGGCCATACCTTGACAATTGAACAAGAGGTGGATGGCAGTTTGAATCTACGAGAGACTTAGTAAGGGATTAATAGAGCCTTTAACCTTTAGGTCAATAGTTCAAAGCTAGCAAAGTTGGATAGTGACCAACAGATATAACAGTGGATGCTTAAGTTAAACTATTTGATGATCTAGCTCTAATTCCTCAAGGAGCAAGTGAATCTAAATAGGCAGCCCTTTTGGCAATTTCAGAGGCCAAAGATTAAAGGGACATGGAAGGCTTACGTACTCCTCCATAGACAGGGTATCCCCAAATCAGGGTTTAAGCATATTGATAGGCCAGTAAGAGCAAAGCATGGACTGTCACTGTCCTTCTATGCCTGCCATTTTGAGAAATAGAAGACTGCAGTTTCCTGTGCTGTCAGTCCAACAAAAAAAAAAAAAAAATGCTTTGTTGTGGCCATCATTTCTAGCTGGCAAAATAGAATGAGGATTGAGCAACATAATGCACTTCGTATATATGAGACTGCTTTTCTTTTTATCACAACTTTACCAGTTCTTCAGACATTTTGGGGTAGGATAATTCAGTAATAGTTCACCTCTGCAAGAAATTAGGTTTTCAGTCTCAGATAAACATATGCTAAGGACCAAATTACTTAAACCAACTTCAACACTGTCGGTACTTCTGTCTGCCAGCGTAACCCAGAATTGAAATGGTAGGGGTTTTGCAGAACAGAGCTAAATTAGCAAAGCTGTATAGGCAGCTTACACAGCATTTTGCCTGGTTCTTGCCAGTTCCACACTTTCACGAGTAATCCTTTCTAGACTCAATACACTCTTGTCATTTTACCAAATTACTTTAAGACAAATGCTGTTTTAATGCTATTCATCTCTTTAACTCATTTGCATCAGCATGCACGAGCCATAACTGAAGTGTGCTGGTATTAATCTGCTTCAGCATATGCTACTGTAGCACTTCATTCTTGAAGTGAGCCTGAAGTTTACTGATTTGCCTTTTCATTTTGTAGGTCTCTGAGCCAGGGCAGCACAAACTCAAACATGCTTGATGTTCAAGGAGGTGCTCACAAAAAACGTGCTCGACGCAGCTCACTCCTTAATGCCAAGAAGCTGTATGAGGATGCCCAGATGGCCAGGAAGGTGAAGCAGTACCTTTCCAATCTGAATGTGGAAACCGATGAGGAAAAATTCCAGATCATGTCACTTCAATGCGAGCCTGCATATAGCACTTGTAAGTAAAGCAAACTCAGTTAGACAAGGTTGCTGGTGGAGAGGATTACCCTCCTTGCCATACGAACCTGGTTACGTATGCTGTTGTGCTAGAAACATAACAATATGTTTGCATAGAAGAAGACCCTTTTAAAGGACTGTCACTTCTTGATTATGTACAGTATTTTTAATGATGGCCCTACTACTTCAAATATAAATTTAGGAATGTTTTTAACAAAAAAAAAAAATGTCAAGGTACTAAGAAATGTAACTGTCATTGCAGACACTAAAAAAACCCTGGCTGATACGGTTTCAGCAACCCAGCATTTGTCTTGGATTGCACTTGCACAAGTCTGGAGTGACAGCTCTTATTTTTGACCTTTAGTTGTTAAGTTGTGCGTCATTTAATAAGTCTGCCAAAGAATCCTATAGTACATTTGATCCATTCTTGCTGCACTGTCACTTTACAGAATTAAGGAAGGATAAAAGTAACATTTACCATATGAGCTGCAAGGAAATGAAAAGACACAAAACCAATATAGAAACTAGCCATGGATAAGGAGTAAATAAGCAATTCTTGCATTATGGCTTACAATAAGAGTTGAACAGCAGGGAGAAAGTTATGCCAATATTGCCAGCGTTGACTGATGAGACTGACATGGTTTGACAGTCAAAAATGAAGGGCAGCAGCAGGAAAAATCTTGTAAACTAAATTCCTTTGAGACTACCTTACTAAATAAGCTTTAGTCTCATCTATATTTTACCCTTATATACTACACAGTTCAATAAATTCCTATTTTTTAAAATTAACAATTATAATTGCATGTGGTTTTGATACTTAATTATTTTTGTAAATAAGTTATTGACACCTTAACTAAGGTGAGCTAGTGGGGAAGGAATTAAGATTGTTTGGTAGAAAGAAGGAAAGGTATATACACCTCTACCTCGATATAACGGTGTCCTCGTGAGCCAAAAAATCTTACCACGTTATAGATGAAACTGTGTTATATCGAACTTGCTTTGATCCACCAGAGTGCGCAGCCCCGCCCCCCCCACCCCCCCACCCCCCGGAGCACTGCTTTACCGCGTTATATCCGAATGCGTGTTATATCGGGTCGCATTATATCGGAGTAGAGGTGTATTTGCAGAAATGATCACTTTGCACTTAAATACTGTCTTTTATCTGAGGATTTCAAAGCCCTTTCGATTAATTTAGCTAAGCCTCTGAAATTCCTCATGACATAAATAGCATTATGTCCATTTTATAGATGTGTTAACAGAGTACAGAGAGTAAGTGAATGACTTGCCTGTCTTGGAGTCATTTGCAGAATGAAGAATAGGACTTGAGAATTTTGATTCCCAGGATGAATACTTAGCTCTTCCCTTTAGGATCACAGTAATGAAATGGATGATAGATACATCAAGAATTAACTTGCTTGCTAGGTATCCTCCCTGCTCTATTAACGTGGTGTGTGATCTTGCCATATTGTCACCCAATATATTGGTTTGTATTCAGATATTTTCCATTTCCAAAGCATTGTTTTCCCCACTTTCACCTCCACAGGCAAGTGTGGTGTACAGACACGTTCCCTTGGTCATCTTGCAAGGTATATAGGCTCTTGTTTTTGTGTGTAATTTTTCTTCCCCTCTCCTTCCCCCATCCCCAATGAAATTGTTTTGTGGCTACATAATAGAGCGTTCTCAAGAAGTATGGAGTAGCAGCATTTATAACAGCAGCAACCCAGGGAAGTCTATGTGGGAGGGATTTGGGTGTTTGAAGGCAGGTTCTGGAATGGAAAGCTCATGGATATATAGCCAACAGGGTTGTCTTCTCCGAGTTTAGAGCTGAAGTTTGGCTGGACCTCAGAAAGTCAGTGTTTTGGTACTAGAGCAGTGGTTTTCAACCTGTGGTCAACCCTGGTGGTCTTTGTCTAAGGCAGCGGTTTTCAAACTTTTTTTCTGGGGACCCAGTTGAAGAAAATTGTTGATGCCCACGACCCAGCGGAGCTGGGGATGTGGCGTTTGGGATGTGGGAGGGGCTCAGGGCTGGGACGGGGGTTGCGGTGCAGGGGTGAGAGCTGCGGGGTGAGCCAAGGAATGAGGGGTTCAGGGTGTGGGAGGGGGCTCGGGGCTGGGACAGAGGGTTGGGGTGCGGGAGGGGTCAGGGCTCTGGGCTGGGGGGTGCAGGCTCTGGGGTGTGGCCAAGGATGGGGGGTTTGGGGTGCAGGAAGGGGGTTCTGGATTTGGGGGGGGCTCAGGGCTGGGGCAGGAGGTTGGGGCATGGGGTTGGGGCGTGGACTTACCTCCGGCGGCTCCTGGTCAGCAGCGCAGACGGGGTGCAGAGGCAGGCTTCCCACCTGTCTTGGCACCGCAGACCACGCGGTGCCCCGGAAGCAGCCAGCAGCAGGTCCAGCTCGTAGGCAGAGGCACATAAGCAGCTTTGCGCGACTCCCGCCGACAGGCACTGCTCCACACCCCCAGCTCCCGTTGTCCAGTGCTTGGGGTGGGGGCAGCGCATGGAGCCCTGTGGCCCCCCTACCTAGAAGCCAGACCCGCTGCTGGCTGCTTCCAGGGCACAGCGCGGTGTCGGAAAAGGTAAGCACTAGCCTGCCTTAGCTGAGCAGCACCGCCGGCGGGACTTTTAACGTCCCGGTCGGCAGTGCTGACCAGAGCAAGGCGACCCAGTGTCTTACATGCCCCGACTCAGTACGGACCCACGGTTTGAAAAACACTGCTCTAAGAGGTCTGCGAAAGATTGTCGTTATCATAGAGCAGTGGTTTTCAACCTGTGGTCCGCAGACCCCTGGGGGTCCACAGACTGACTGAGATTTCCAAAGGGGTCCGCACCTCTGTTTGTAATTTTGTAGGGGTCCACAAATGAAAAAGAGGTTGAAAAGCACCGTACTAGAGTGCAGTCTTGTTTTATAGGAAAGTCTGTTAAGTAGTCGAGTGTCTGATCTACCTGTTGTTACTGTCTTCACTCCTTTTTTTTTTTTTTTTAATGTCAGAATCCAAGTTGAAGTGAGACCTGATCATCAAGAAATATGTGCCAGGTTTTACATGTCTCAAAGTATCTATGGGTAGACTTGGCAGAATTCAATTTTTATTTTTTTTATAATTTTGATGGATAATACCAATGTTTGTTTATAAGCATTTTAATATTTTTATCAATTTAAATGTTCACAGTTGTGGAAAATTAAGGGGGGAGATTAGACAATAGGAGAATCAGATGATAATTAGTTAATGATAGTAGACACTGGGTTTGAGAAAGTTTAAAGCTTTATAACTATTAAAATACAAAATGTCAAAATTATACCAAGTATATATCCTTCAGTCAAACTCCAAGTTCTCATCAGCATTTTTTCTTTCTTTGGCTATCTGCTAATTTCTATTATCAATGGAAATATTTTTTCATTGGTATTTGTGCATACAGTGAAATCAATGTTTACTGATAAAAATCGAATCCTTCCAAGCCTATGGGTGTGTTTTTAAGGAATATGCAGGGACACCATTACCAGTGAGTGTCCAGTGCTGTTCCATTTTAGTATTGAGAACAATCTCAGAAATACTCATTAATTTTAGAAAGTCAGTTTGTGATTAGTTTCTTTGAGGCCCTTTTACCACCTTATAATTTTCTGTTAAATGACACCTGCCTAACAGATCATATTTCCAATTTTTTGACAGTATCTCATCTGTGAATTGTAGAGGGCTTTCTTTTTAAGATTTCTTGTAGTGTTGTTGCTTATACAAAACATTTATTAAAAGTTTTCTGTAATGGAAGTGATTTGGGGCTCATGCAAATGGCCATGCTTGAATCCAATTAGTGATTTTGAATTTCATGTTGGCACTGTCAGAGAATATGCCAAGTAATTTAAAAAAAAAAAGAGTAGCTTGCATGAACAAAGAAAGCACAGCATGAACACAGCCTTTTTTCCTGCTTCTTGTGCTGTATGTTTGGCAAAGTATGGTAATAACACAGTTTGCTCACACTTGGAGGCAGAACCATGCACTACATTTTATATTCAGTTTTCTTCTTTAGTAGCAATAAAAGAACATATAATGTGGAATTCTCAGTGTATGATTTATGTGCAAACTTAAAAGATGACCCTATCATGCCCAAGTGTCAGACACGTGAGTGTTACAAGGTTATCTTTCAATTCTTTTAAATAAATCATGACATCCAGACTTCAAATACTGTTTATCCCGTTTGTGCAACACTACCATTATGTATTTGTTTAGATATAGAGTCTATACTGACCATTTTAATTCCATGTGCTACAGCAATACAAGTCAGATTTTTGTGATGCTTTTACAAGATGGTATTAAATGGACACATGAATAAATATAGTAGAGAGAGAGCTGTACTAATATAGCTGACTAGCTCAAATAACAGAGGAAAGCAAACCTTATAATTCAAGTAAAAAACTAGCAGCTAGTGGGAGTTGCTTAGGAATCTTGTACCCTTTCCCTAAACCTTAAAAAACACTTTCACAATTGGAAGACTGCAAAAATGAGGACAAGGGCTGCTCTCTTCTCAGCTATCAGGTTTAGGCCACAGCCAAAGTTTGACCACAGGAACTAGTGTTTTGACTTGTTCTGTTATGGCTAATCCTATTTTCTTACTTTAAAACCATGGCGGAAGTGGAAAGAATTGTGAATGAAAAGTACACAGTGGCATAACCTACTATGGCCCTAATTTAGCAAGGTACATAAACATGTACCTAATTCATTTAGTCCCACTCCAGTCAATGGGATTAGTCCTGTGCTTAAATTTACACTCATGTTAAAGTGTCTTCCTGAGTTGGGGCGCATATATATATATATATGGATTAACAAGTGGATAATCTTTCTGAAGAGAGAGATTCAGAAATGCACAAACACACTGCTTCTCAGCAAGGTGGATTGAATTAAATCAAGGTGATTTAAATCACCGATTTTAATCATGATTTAAATTAGTGTATTAAACATTGATTTAAATAATCAATTTAAATCTGTTTTCACCTGTGTACTTTGCTGTTATTTTCCTAAAGAGAGGTTGATTATCATTGATTGGTAACCACTAAAATATGTTTGTTTGCAACTCACTATAGCCTTTGCATAAAACTTGGTACTTTTTTCCTAACCAAGAGAAGACACTATACACATTTCTTTAAGCAATTAGCTATTCAGATTCTTAATTTTTACATTTTTAAATTTGTTAGAAAATGGTGAATGATGCATTTTTTATTTACTAGAGGGTTAATTTTTTTACTTATGATCTGTGTCAAGCTCTAGATGAATGGAATTTGGAATTCAATTAAATTCATAAAACAGCATTTTAAAGTTTTTTATTAAAACTACCTTTAATGTGCAGTGCAGGCTTCATAAGAAAAGTAAATTTGTAAAATGTGTTTTGCATTTAAAACTGATTTATTAAACAAAGGAAGTATTATCAGTAGTTAGTGAATTGAACTGATTGTTTCTGGTCAACTTGTCCTTCAAGTTTTTAGAACTAGTAGATGTCATCTTCTCACAAGTACAGTAGTTTTAAATTCATGGATTGAAAGAGGAAAACATGCTTTCCTGCCTTTTCAGCTCCCAGTCAGTTTAACTGTGAATGAACTAGTCATTAAACCAGGTCCGTCGAGAGAAATTTGGAGCCCCAGTACGTCATGTGAACTGGGGACCCAACCCCTCCCAAATCCCTTTATTTATGCAAATGTTGCAGACGTTATGGGGGGGGCTAGTATTATTTTCCCTTTTCCCTTTGCTCTCAGCGTCCCTACATTGAACTGAACTAGTTGAATAAACTGAAATGAAGAAAATATTCTCTCTGCACCTGCAAAAGAGGCTGTTTCTGTCAAAAGCTGATTTAGCACTTCAACAATCTTGTTCCAGTGACTTCCACCAGTTCAGTGGTTTGACTTTCTTTAAAAGTTTGGCAGCAAACATGTACTGCTTGAGTAGTATTATTTTTATTTAATTTAAATTACGTTAACAGATAATAGTTTAGACATTAGCATAAGTTATTATAACAAAATTAATTTTATATGTTTGTTTAAAAATACATTAAATTTAAAATAAAAAATCTGATTTAATTTTTTTTTAGTCAGTTTTTATTTACCTGGCTCCTGAAGCTGTTGTCTAAATACTAAAAATTCTCCTAGTTTTGCTTGCAGCAAGACTTGATACTACCTGGACTCTAACATGTAATTCGGTAATCCTAATGTTGCAAAATTAATTTAAAGAGAATAAGTTAGACACATAAATGTCATTAATATCAAAAACATATCTGCTACAAGTCAAGTCAGCCTGATCACAGTGAAAGAGGGCTTCTCTGTAGGATGACCACTGATGACCACTGACTGCTGATCAGTTGGCAAGAGCAAACGGGACAAATGCACAGTTTTGTCAAACAAGTAGGATGCAATCCCTAGTGGGGTGCAAAGGAACGTGGGAGCGGGGTGGGAATTGGCAACACCAGCCCCACATGGGAGGGAGAGCAGCCCAGGCTGGGCCAGCCCCACGCAGGAGAGAGAGCTCAGGAGAGCGGCTCAGGCCTGTGCCGGCCCTGCACG
Organism: Terrapene triunguis; assembly: GCF_002925995.2. Lineage (NCBI taxonomy): Eukaryota > Metazoa > Chordata > Testudines > Emydidae > Terrapene > Terrapene triunguis. The sequence continues at coordinate 6,514,582 of NW_020664980.1, forward strand.
TGGGAGGACGGGGATCGGGCCAGCCCCATGTGGTATCCCGTTTTCCTTTTGGGAAAATACAGTCACCTTACTTCTTTGGAACTGCCCAGGATATAAATACCTGGTCACCTGGAAGGATAGTGCCCTCTCACATGCACCTCATCCAGCCACTTCCTGTTTCTCCCTGCTCTGTCCAGGTAAACTTTCTCATTCCTTCCCTCTGCCACCAATTGCAGAGGGAGCCTCCTATAGGGGAAGCTACCTCTTTTTTTCCAGCTAGCTGGACAAAGGACCCACTGCGTACAGTTGCTGTGAGGACACTTCCTGTATAGTTGCGATGTTCATGCTTTTCAATGTTGTAATTTTGCACTGAAATCTAAAATATGCTATTAGTGGAGTTCAGTTATAATGGGAGTAAATCAAATAATTTCTCATTGCATTGTGTGCCTACATAACTATTTGAAAAAATATTGAAATATTAGGAATATTTTTAACTTGTTTTTATGTTTTTGCCTCTGAAATCTAACAAGACTGGAGCGCCTTGAATAGATATTATCTACGTTATAGTATAGACTGCTGTTTAAAAGGTGGCTGTTGTCTGGTCAGTCATTTTCTTCAATATCGCTAAAATAAATCTTGCAAATTAGAGTGCAAAATTACTAATATTCCTTTTTTTCCCATTACAGTGACCAAGAATTTAAATGAGAGAAGAGGCGCAAAATCTTCAGAAATGTCACCAATACCCATGAGGTCAGTTGGTCAAACCACAAAAGCCCATCTGCATCAACAAAACAGAATGAGCCAAGTTCTCCAAGTTCCAGCTGTTAATTTGTACCCTATTAGAAAAAAAGGACCAGCTAAGGACCATGTCACCTTCAGTGAGTATCTGCAATTTGTATTTCCAGTATTCAAAGTAAATTGTGTGGTTAGTAAGTTTGAGAAGGGGAGAGGGATTGGATTCCAAATCAACCAAATATTTGAAATATTTATTATGGAAGCATTGCAATAGTTCAACCTCAATAGTTCAAGGTTTCATTTACCCTTTTCATTTACAACATGTCTCAAACTCATTTCCATTTAGTTATGTATAAGAAAGCATAATGTTTATCCCACAAGAAAGAACAAAACATACCTTAAATTATTTGCACAACTAAGTTTCTAATACCTTTTTTAGTTCTTAATGTTTCTAATTACAAATCCCATTGTATGTAAAGATACTTTCTTGCTTTAGTTTCATAGGCCTCTTCTATAACATATATATTGGCAAGAAAACAACCATTGCCTCAGAGAGTGCTATTTGAAAAAGTAGAACTAGTTCAGTTTCTGAACCAGGCTAATTAAAGTAACAAGCCTACCATCATAACAGGGCAGGTAGCAGGTGATTCACCATTGTGCCTAACAGTATATATTTCTATTCTTCTGAATGGAAATCTTACAAACTGAGTAGAATTACATTCCTTTTTGCTTTTATGACATGAATATAATACATTTTACTGAGTGTAATCACAGAAATAAATCACAGGAAATTTAATATTTCAAACTGTGGAGTACCATTGTAATGGCATTATGGTCAAACAGAACAACATATGTTTTAGTGTTATTAGTAACTCTTAGTAAGCATCAAAAAATTTTATTTGTTTCCCGTTATCTAAATTTACCAATGTCTGAGGCTCTCAGGGTTCTATATTAAAATGCTGTTAAATAATATCCCTTTGACCTATTTCCATCTCTGAAATGTATGTTGCTTGCTTTTTTTTTTGTCTTCATGACTTTGAATGATACATAATATTTTAAAGCTAAAACAATTTTAAATGACATTAAATTATTCAATAAAACATTGAATAAAGTTAGTGAATAGCGTAAAACAATTCTGCATCGATTTCCACTTCAAAACTTAAAGAAGACATCAAGAAAGTTAGTTCAACTTCACAAAAGTTGTTTTCCCCTTATTCTTACTGTTATTTCAAACATGGACATAGATTTGCTTTCTAACTTCCTATCTTTAAATTGGCCAACAGAAATTGATTCCTCTCATAAATTGTTTTATCCCTGATTGTTTGAAGATGCAGGTTCTGTCAGTCACAGATTTTAGCACTGCAATGTGAGTGAAAAAAACAAAATACTAAGCTCTTTATCGCACGTCCTGACTCACTGCCTCTCAGCTTCTTAACCAACACTATGGCACATCAAATGTTTTTGCCACATCTTACATATCTTTCTTTAAAATCTAAATCCAAAGGAATAAAGTAAAGTGTGTTAAAGTGATGTCTTTCAGGGAATATAACTTTTTATAGTAAGCTTATTTTCCATCTTCTTCTTATTCCCTCTCCTAGTTGTAGGAAGTAGAGTAAATTGCGGACTTAAATAGCTGTTAAATTTTATTCATCCACCATATCATTTGAAGTACTCCAGCTGAACAGACTCAACTTGGTATTGGAGCTTGACTGCCAGAACTATGTGGGTCTGTTTTCACTTACTCTTACCTCCTTTATGAAAAGTGTTTAGGACACCTGTTGAACTACTGGAGCTCAGGCTCCAACAAACCCTCATTAGTCAGATCCTCCTTTAACCAGTTTTTTAAACCTGACATTTCACCTCTGCATATTTGGATGCTTACCACCCGATATGATTACTAATAACTGACAAAATACATTGGTGAGGTAGAAGTACAATACTTGACTTAGTCTATAATACCCCTTAAGCTTCCGGAAAAATAATCTTTCTGAGGAAGAAGTTGCTTGGGGAATAAATCTCTCCTCAGACCACTCATGGAATTTAGTAAGAATGATTTCCAGGCCCAGCCCAATTTCTTCTGAACTCTGCGGGGTATGAAGGCCAAATATTTGTCCTTCCTCAGGCTTGTGTGGTGCAAAAGGCGGTACTAGTCTTTTACTGAAAACAACTTTTAATTTATCTATTCTTTTATTGGTTTATATTGATAATAAAGAGCAGCCTCATTTTCTTATGTCATGAGCAATAAAAATACTACAGCAATTGAAACATCAAGTCACTTGCACAAATACTGAATTTTAATTTTCAAATAAATATGAGGCTAAAATTTTAATGGTTGGCAATGTAATCACCTCTTTTGTGCATATAGATGACTGTTTTAGCACCTAAATATCTATTTTCATACACAATAACCTGATTTATATGTGGAATAGTGGTAATTTCCCAGGCACGTAGACATGCAATTGCAGTGCATTTTTCTGTGCAGACCTCAGGCCTCCTCCTTTAAAAATCTGGCCTCAGTGTGTTCTCTATTAAAAATGGCATATGCTTCTACTTTAATCTACTTAAGTGTCTGTGCAATTTGAGTTGTGCTTAATTCATGGTGTAACTGCAAAGATGTCTTATTTCTCTCCTGGATGTTTGAAAAGTTCTGTGTTTCACTAACAATGTATCAGGAGTTTAACTGTAATATACTACAGTACATAGGACTTACTAGTGGAGAATGAGAAAAGCCAATTTCTATGTTTTGCTTCAACTAAGTTCTCTATATGCTTTTTTTGTGGGGGGCGGAGGGGGTTAGTATGAATGTAGAAATTCAGAACAAGTGCTGGAATGACAGCCCTGGATACAAAGTTCTTTATCTCCTGAAGTGGTGTGGTATGGACAGTGACCGTATACACTTCCCCATGCTGTCATAACAGTGTATTGGGAGGAGATTTCAGGCTTCATAGCGTATTCAATCCTTAATCTTTCTGCAAAGGCTCTCTAACAGGGTGTCGATTGTGATGGTTCCTATTGCCACCTGAAAGCCACTAAACTCGTTTGAGATGGAACACTGAGCAATCATCAGATAGCAAATCTTTTGACCACTTTTGACCTGAGTTAAATTTGAAATGTCAACCCACTACTGCATTACTAATCTCCTTAAACAATCCAACGCCTCTTTCTGTTCATGCTTTTACACTAGCCATTATGCAACTTCACCCTTGGTTGTAATTAAAACAGATATCAAACATATTGCCTTGAAAGTAGAACAGTACAAAGTAAATTTCTGTCATCGTCATAGGTACGGGTTCTCCTCAGAAGTCACTCAGTTTGTCTGAGGAAGTAAGTAGTAAGAAACAAGCAGAAGATAGTATATCTATGGCATCCTCTTTGCACTCCAGTCCTCCTGCTTCTCCTCAGGGTTCTCCACACAAAGGTAGGAGTATATGCTTCTATACTATACTTAAGCTTCCATCTCAGGAACTCAGTATTTTGTTATACTATAAAGGTTGTTATGGATTTATCATTTATTTAAGTGATTCTGTGAGTATAGCAACTTTATGTCAAGAAATGTGTTTTTTTATAGTAAGGTGGATGAACGTATTTCTGTAAAAATTAATATACAGTACACCATTTTCCAATTACAGTATGTACATTTTTGAGATTTAAGTCTGAAATTAGACCTTGTTAAAATTTTGAAAAGCACTTAAGTCCAGTTTTCAAAAGTGAGTTAAGCACTTAGAAGCCAAAGTCTCATTGACAATCTATGTGATATAGGCTCCTGAGTACCTAAATTACTTTCACAGATGGGATTTAGGTGCCTAAGTAATTTAGGATAACATTTCCAAAAGTTTCTCTGTCTGAGCACTGCTTTTGGTGAGTTAATGTATGTATGTCTTGAGCACTACACTGTTAAATTAATCTTATACCTGGGACATTCGACCTCTCTTGAAGCTTTTCCCTAATCATACTGTAAGTCTTTGTTTTACTAGCTTTAATGTATTTTTATTATTAAAATTGGCCTTGCAAAAAACATTAAATACTTTTTTCCTCCATCCATCAAAAATAAATCTAGCCAAACCCTGGATTTTTGCTGAACTACTGTGCAGACATGCTGTGACAGGAGATGCAGGTGCAATGCCAGATAGAATTCAGGATCTTGGTGAAAACTTTGTTACTTACAAAGGTGTATTGGAAAATAAGTAATGCATCCTGCCGAATCCTGGGTCTCACCATTTACATTTTTGTGTTTGTATGCTGAGTTTTCCTTGCTATCATGATGTTCTGTAGGTCCACTTATTTTTAAACCCTTTGCCTTGAAGGACCTACATCACAATATTCACTAGTCACATTTGGATGGGATTCCCTTGGAAGCCGGCTAACATCACACTTACTAGTCGGCCAGAGTGGTCACTGCTGAATAGTGTAAGGCATTTGTCCCACCTTCCTTCATTCTGAACTGTTGTCTCTGAATTATTGACAACCCTGAGAATGAGGGATTGGATTGGGAACCGTGCATGGGAATTTATTGATCATCTTACACTTCTCAGCAGGAGATCATGCTTGGCAAGATCTCATGAGAATTTGCTTCTGGCACCACAAGACACTGTTTCTTTTAGGAGGGTGTCATTAGTTTTTGTTTTATCATCATAATACATATATAAAAGAAGTGTCTGTGTGGCCTTCTTATTGAATCCTGCTGCCAATTCTTATTCTGATGGGGTTTTCAAGCCTTACTTTTGCTTGTATGTTTCTGTAAACATGTGATTTACATTAACTTTCATATGGTTCCATGAGAATCATATTTCTTTTCTTCTGGATGATTTCATTAGTTTGACTTGCTTTTATCATGTGGGGGTTTTTGTTTGTTTTGAGGGGGTTTTTTTAGCACCAGCTTGTTTTGATCAAGGTAGTTTATATCCCGTCTTGTATGTTGTAGTAACATTCATTACTGAATTAAAATTCAAAATATACTTCACGAATGACTGAAATACCCTATCTCAGTCCTGAACTTCAGTTAGTTCTCCTATTGCAGGTTTTATTCTCTTTATTCTCTGAGCTCTACCCGAAGAAGGCCTTATGCAGGATTTAAGAAAAAAGTTTTTATTAGGTTAAAATCAAAATGTTAATTTTGCTGTCAGATATTTTGTCATTTACAAAGATTTGTACGTTGTGTGTTTCTTTGTAGTTGGTAACATCCAGAGGTCTGATAACTGTGGTCAAATGAATCTCTCTGGTTCCTCCTCATCGCTTGCCAGTGAAACCAGCAACAAGAACAGTGGGCAACGCAGCTATGGAATAGGTGGGATTTATTTACAAAAGAAAATTCAGGAGATCACTGGCAGAGCAACACATGGTTCTGGCAGTAGTGAAAAGAAAGAAAGTGAGGATGATAGAGACAAGGCAGAAGTTGAGAATAAGCACAGGAAAAGAATGAGATCCCCATTTGGAAGACATAGGGAAAGAAGTTTCTCCAGGGAGAGACCAGCTTTTACAAGTAAAAAGGAGGCAGATTACATTCAAGCTACAGAAAGAAATGAAAAACCAAAGGACATAGACAGTGATGCCTTAAGTACAAATAGCCATGGCAACAGTAATACACTTGTCTGGTTCTGTCCACAATTGAGGCCCAAGAGGAGGAAGACTATATGATGCACTTTCTCCATTTTATATCAGGCATTTAAATGGTATCAATATTGTACATATGCATTGATTCATGTTCAAGTGTGTATATATATATTTTTAGTTACTAACAAATACCCCTTCACCGAATCTTTTTAAGGGCAGTTCTTCACCTGAGACTGGCATTAGAAATCATTTAAAATATTTGAATTAGTGTACTTTAGTGCTAAGGTTAGAAATTCTATGTAAACATACAGTCCTGATTTATTTACATTACCCCGTAAATTTTAGTTTCTTGAAATCCACAGAAATATTAAAATCTGTAACATATTATTTAGACTTAAAAATACTCAATATTTCTGCAAACTCCTGCAAATATTGCTTAATAAAAGCAGCCACTGTATTATGCTGCCTTATGTTTCTGTCAGACATACTTTAGTGTTCCTTACTGGTGACAGGGTAGTAATCTTGATTGCCCAAGAACGTACATTATGATATAAATCAATCCCTTCCTAATTTTCAGATAGCGCAAGTCTGTTTCACAACAACTACAAGAACTCGTTTGTAAAGCTCTTTGAGATTCTTAGATGAAGAGTGTTTTTTTTTTTAAAAAAAAATCCACTATAGTGGTGGTGTTTGTTATGATGGTCTAATTGTTTAATTTCAGGAGTCAGCGTCTGGATAAAAGGTCTCTTAAAAGTTATACGTGTGTGTAGGTTGGCTTTTCATTAAGAGGAAAAAGTAATAACGATACTTAAATATTTAAATTCATGAAAGACATGAACAGATGAAATTTAGAAATATATGGTGTTGCATATTAATATACTGAAAAGTAAAGAAATTGAGTTTAATCTAAAATGCCAATCTTAAATACATTTATTTACTCTTAAAGTTACAGTTACTCTAGTTTGATAAACATGAGCGTATCTGTCTCAAAGTTTAATTTGTGTGCCCAAGCTTCAAAAACTGTAAAAATAATCTGTAAATATATGTGAGTTATACAGCATGGCCATTGCCTCCAAAGTCAGGTTATTTGATCATTGTTATCTTGGTATGCAGGGCATCAGTCATCATGCTGAGTCATACATGTCACTTAAATTGCTTTCATATAGATGGGTCTGTTCAGATTTTTCTCTGATTCTGAAGTAAATGTTTCACTGTCCAGTACAAAAGTACGCCATGTAGATTTTTACTTAAAGATGAAGTGAGAAACTGTTGATTCATGCTAGTACAACTGGGAAAGAATCTTGATCTGAGAACAGCGCATCAGCTGCAAGCTTTGTATGGTCTCCTGTGAAGAAATTAGATAGTGCTTTGGTTAATTTACCAGGAAATCTTAACAGAGGCTAAGTGAAGTCTCTGTTCTCAAATGTCCCACTGTCCTCATCAAATGAAGGGTCAATTCTTATGTGCATGTATGTGTTTGTACTCACAATAGAACGTATCAACTCTAATACTTAGTAAGCATTATCTGTCTCAGTGCAGGCAGGAGAGACTGCTCAAGTCTAGCTTGAAATAGAGTGGACCTTGTCCAGTCACTCTGTAGGAACCCTAAAGAAGGATGAAAATCTAAATGTTAAAAGAAGGTAGAAGCCTTAGTCTAAGGCATGCTTCCCTCAATCAAAGAATGACCCACAAATGGTAGGGGAGACTGTTATCTTAAACAAAATGTTAAAGAAAGCAGATTTGAGAGAGAGCTGCTCATTAGTTAATTTTATTTCTGATTTACCTCTATTTTAATTCCAAAAGAAGACTATCATAGTTGGACAGAAAAACAAGACCTGACCTGACTCACTACAAGAGGCCACTATTTTCTGCAAATCAACTCCTAGACCACATCAACCCAATTATTAATATAAACAAAAAACTTCAGCGATCCAGCCAAATTTCCATTGACAGCTTATAATTTATTATGAAAAAGAGCTCAGAGGGATCAGAAAACCAATTGCCATAATTTTCTTTTAACAGAGTTTCAGTTCAGAACGAGAGAGCAATTTAACTGTGACAGACATTGCAAATGATATGCTATTGAAAATGCATTCTGTTCTGTACTCAGAGGGAAAGCACAGAAAAGCTGCAGGAAGCCAACCAGTAAAACTGCTATCACTAGTACAAGATATCAGCTGCTAGCAAAACCATAATAAGCTTGCAAAATATGTTACTTCATTTTAAATAGATTTCAGAGTATGTTGGTTACGATGTAAGGTAACTGAGCTGATGTATTAGGAATAGTTCCACTCAGAACCAAAGTTTGTTTTGACATCCTGTACTTTCAGTACCTTTTTTTATTTTTGCTCATGCATATCTAAAAGAACAATGTGTCAGTCATTAAATGCCAGGCAAGTACCCATAGCACGTTATAACTAAAGTCTAGGCATGCAGGGTCCTTGTTTGGTAGGTAATGGACTTTTCTGTCACTTGTTTTCAAAAACAAAACACAAGCTCGAGGGAGTGTATTCAGTTTGTTTGAATTTTACAGTGTACCTAACACAGCAAAATTGGTCGGAGTGAAAAAGAAACCTCTGTGTATTTCATAGTAGTGTTCAAACTTTTTGTTTGAGATGTACCTACAATAAAGGAAGCAAACAGGAGCCTAATGAAAGCTGGTGTAATTGACTTCAGGTCTGAATCTGATTCAATGAGTCTAGCGCTATAGCGCAATCCCAGAACCCACTGGTAGACAAATTTACTAGAAATGACAATCTCGTAACATGACAAATGACACCTTTTGGTAGTCCATCTCTTAATTTTGGTAGCCCACATAAACCTCAGTGCAAAAATTATGCATGTTACCAAAGCTAGGAAGGAATGATGTGGACCACTCTATTGTCTTTCCTCTTCCTCCTCCTAATTTGTCTCAATCCATCCCTCTTCTCTTCCTCCCCACCCTTTGAATCTTTCTCTGTATTTTCCCTTTCTACTCCAGTTCAGGCTGGCAGATAACGATACAGAATTACTAGCAGTCCTTCACTATGCTAGTTCAGCTGTAGTGCCTGCTGTGATTGAAACACTCACCATCCCAGTCATTTTACTCTCAGCACGTTTGGTAAGCACGTCCATGGAGAAGCATTAGGCTACACTCCAGCTTCCAGCATTGATTGTCAAAAATGTTAAGGGGCTCCCATGACACACCGATGAGGTTCAACTTGCACTTGAGGACCACTAACTTAAACTGAAAATTAGCATTAGAGTAAAAAATTAAGTATTTATATGTCCATTTACCCCTGTTTTCACCAGAGTTGGGAAGCTCAAAAGTTAGAGCCCATTCACCTAAAACTGATATATTCCCTGAGCTGTTTTTGAAAGGGTGATGTGTGTTAAATTTAAAAACAAAAAAGGAGCTCTAATTTGAAATCTAGCTGTTACAGGTGATTTGTGCAACTCTTACCATATCTTGGACTATGCTATTTAGGGATGAATATTGTTATGTATCCCATAAATTAGCCTCAGCATATGTAAGCACTTACAAAATATCTGCCATGGAGGAGACCACAGACATAAATGTGCAATCATTCTGATGGCTGCGCTTTTTAACTCTTATACCGGTACCCTCTGTCTGTGGTTGACAGTGTCATTAACATGAACATCCTCTCACCTAAAACTATCGGGAAACTCTTTTATGAGACTAGTTGATTCAATAGGGACCCACAAATACAGGTCTTCAGGAACAAAGTGCCTCGTCTCTGTGCTCCAAGATCAGGATAATTTTTTAATCCATATTTCACACATGGCATAACAGTACTCTGGCACTGAACTGGTAGAGCTGACTTTCAGTTACAAATGTTTTTTCATGTGATTTTATACAGTAACTGTAGCAACCCTTGTATTAAAATACAAGGCAGAATCTTAGCTGCTTGACACAGGTTTTTGTATTTATATTTTTCACGTAGCATCCAGAGTCAGGATTGCCAGTGATGAGAGGTGAAAGATTAGGTTTAAACTTGTTTGAAGTCCAATCACATTTGACAAGAAAGGAGTGTTCTGTTGCCTCTTGAAAAGAACAATTTAGTGCTCCTTAAGTCGTATGGGATTTTTCTAACTTGACAGCCTTCCATGCTGCCGCTTGGTTTCTGCAGCAGTGCAGAGTGGGTAGTGAATTAGATTCCTGCACTGAATGCAGCTGTGAATATTCCTCCTAACTTGTCAAGGCCTGAGGTAGAATTAAAATCTACAAACAACAAACATAAGAAAATTAGCTGGAAAAGAAATATAACAATTTCTGATTACATTTACTTTAGTTACTATTCTTTAAATTTGTTTGTATTAGAGTAGCATCTAGAAACCCAAATCAAGGATCAGGGCATCATTGTTCTAGGTGCTGCACAGACAAATAACAGAGGACAGTCCCTGCTGCAGAGAGCTGGCAGTTTAGGTGTCCAACAGGATACAAGAAGTTGACAGAATAGACATACGGGGTGGGTGTGGGGGAGGTGAAAACCTTAACAAAATCTCCCCCAAAGCTATTAATCTCTTCTTTTCCCTCCCAGGCTGTAGAAGAAAAGACTTGGTTGGTTTATAGGGGTTGTATTGTTTATGTGTGTGTGTGTGAGAGAGAGAGAGAAAAGAACATGTTGAGAGTGGCCCAAGTAGAAAAAAATAAGTTGTACATTTTGTTCTGTAAGTGGTGAGCTTACCGTGGGAGTGCGTTACACAGTGCAGGTCCAGCTGCTGTAAAATTTCTACCTCCCATACTTGTGAGCTGCCCACTTGAGTTTCCTGATTCATAATGAGGTAAATAAGAAAAGTGAGATGGAGCATATGTCTTATCCTTCAGTGTGTGTAAATTTTGGCAATGATCAGCATACCCTCATTACACCACATGTCTACACCTGCAAGTGGGGGCATGATTTCTAATAGGTAGGCATACCTGTGCTAGCTTTAATTTAACATGTACTCTGGTTGCTAGCCCGTTCTGAAGCCTGCCACCACATTTGGTGTTTTGCGAACCATGTTCTTATGTCTAAACTACTATTATTGCCTAGATTAAAGCTGTGCTACAGACATGCCTTTGCTTGCAGTGGAGACACCCCCCATTTTCTGTTGAATTTCACGCATAATAGGTGGTACAGGAAGATTGGGGGAAATACATTGTTTCACTAGCTAAGGTTGTTTTATACTTGTGGCTAAGTGGTTGTAGCCACAAGTATAAAACAACCTTAGCTAGTTGTATAGCCACAAGTATAAAAGTATATGAACTAACCTGGCACACCAACCTGGTATTCCTGGGGCAATTTGCTGCCATTGCTGATTATATGTAATGTTAAGTTAACCTCTTGGTTTAAGTGGGTTTTGGCTGTAAGTACCAGCTGATTTTGGTATTAGCACGTTGTACTGATAAATCCTGATTCCTGTTATGAAGGGTAGTGGCATAAAACGTACAGAGAAATGGGCATGAGGGAGAAGGATCTTTCTGAATAGCCTCATTGAAATATTTTTAGTGCTTTCATGTGGTGGTGAATAAATAGACTTCATCTTCTCTTTTTGATGTTTTTTCCTATTTCCTGCATGTCTTATCTCATTTAGGCTATGCCCTCATACCATCCACTAAATCTGATAACTTCTCAGACTCCAGCCACAGTGAGATCTCATCGCGGTCCAGCATCGTGAGTAACTGCTCTGCCGACTCAATGTCTGCAGCCCTACAGGATGAGAGATGTTTGCCTCAGTCTCTTATTGTGATGGATTCAACAGGAGCAGCAGAAAGAAAAGAAGTTCCTCAACCATCGGCTGAGTATAGTCAGCCTAGCACTGGGTGAGAAGTGTTTGTGCTGTGGTACTTGGCTGACTGACGTAAGGAAAAGGAGCAAAACACTTTAGTCAAGACACAGTTAAGGGTCATGCTGTAATTATTATTATTAACTTGTTGACAGCAATCAATGTGCTCGCTGCTTTAAAACGTAGGGGAAGACATTTTTTTCCGCACAAGGAGTTTGCAGTATAATTTAGACAGACAAGAGCTTCTCTGCATCAGCAGGTTTTGGATAAATGTCTCTTGCAGGAAAATGCAAATACACTGCGAGCTTGAAGGATATTTAACAAATTCCCTCCTGTACAGTGCTGAGGAAGGCAGCTGAATGAGAAGAGCATTTCTAGCAGTTATCGCTGGCAATCAGTAATACCAGTCACATCGGTACTTTAATGTTTAATATGTAACCCAAACATTTTGTAAGTTGTTTTTATGATTGTTGAGGCTGATTAGAAACCAGTTGTTCATCTTTTGCCTCCTAAGGTTCCCATACCAGACATTTTGTTGCCTTCTTAGTAAGATGGCTGCCACCAGTAGCTCATTCAAAGATGCCACATATATCTAAAAATGTTGGGCTTGATCCTGTGACAACTTCTATTGAAATCAAGGGGCTCAGTATCTCTTGAGATCAAATGCTGTCTTTTCAACCACAATGTATTTTATTCAAGGAGAGAGATTCTCTTTACATTTGAAATATCAAATACCTGGTCTGAGCTAGTGGTCAGTTTTTAAGGAGTCATATTAATGCTTGATATGCCACACTGGCAAAGATCTGCCCGTGGAGCGAAGTGAATGAATTTTTCTTATGAAAAAACACACACTTTTCATTGTTGAATACTATGAGGAGCTGTGTCTACTTGTGTAGCCGTGAAACCCAACAATAATGCGAGAAAGAATAATCAGTATTTTGTAGTGCTTTCTCCTTATCAATGAGACTATTGGGGAGAGAGAGAGAGAGCATTGCTAAGATAATATAACTTCTGAATATTTACCAATCCCAGTTTTTCCAGTGTGATAAAATTGGAAATAGTAGACCTATTTAAAGGCGCATTTTATAAACTAAAATAATTCTTTTCCAAAAAGTACAGCACCTTCCAATTTCGTCAGAGATGCTGACGTTTATTTACCACAGACATAGAATAGTTAATTAAATACCCCAATGTGCCAGGGTATTGCACCACATAAAATCACAGTTTTTCAGAACGCATACTGTTGCATTAAGGATAGTATTGCAGCCTGAACTTGGTATTTTCTTGTGTTTTATAGTTTAAAATCAAATCCTTCCAACTCTGTATTATTGCTATGTTTTAGTTTCCATAATTTTTTTGTGAAAGAAATATTTTTTGATAGAAGAGTTCAAAAGATAGAAAGGCAAGGGAATAAAAAATGCTTCTAACGTGATTCTGACGTGTTCCTAGATTCCATAACGTGTCAATATACTGTACATGTTAATGATGAATTTTATATATTATCCTTGATACTCATTTATAGCACAATCCAGGTTTTGAATGGTGATTAGCAATCATCCTTTCTGTATTCTGGATCCATATAAAACCAAGCTTAATCGTGCACTGACAGCATTAATACAATTTCTCATTGAAATAAATAGGTGCTAAGTAGCTTCCTTTTGAATCTTAGTATTTCTGCCATTTAAAATCCTCTCTACAAATGCCTAAGCCACTTTGTCACAGTCCCTGAGTAGGCTGCCCCTGAGGCCCTTTTGCAGCCCGGAGTGCTCTCCTTTCAAGTAGAAGGCTTATGCCTCCACTTCTTTTTAGGGTGAGATCCTGCAATCCAACCACGCTCCAACTGGGTCTCCAAGGTACACTCCTGCTTGCCAGCCATGTTATGTCACAGGCCCAGTAGGCTGGGAGCCCATAACATATGTTTGCAGTGATACAGAAACAGCTTCTTCAAAACAAAGCATGATTTATTTTGTCAAAAGGTACACAACACTTAGAAAAGTGGATATATAATAACAAAGAAATCTACATGCATATTTCCTTACATAAGCTTAACCTCTCTGTCCATAGCTTAAGTGAGTCTGGCTGATTCTAGCTCTTGGAGTTGGGTGCTCAGCTTACAGCATATTCTCTCTGTCTCTGTCTGTATGTCAGCCCCTCAGTATGCCCCTCCCTTTCTGCCAGGGGCACCTTTTAAACCAGTCGGTGTCTTTTGATTTTTTTAGGATCTCAGCCTTTAGCAAAGTTAACAGGTTTTTTTCCCTCAGTACCTCAAAGTAGCATCTCCCAGTAATGGTCTAATTGATTTCTTAGCTGCTCTGAAGGCGTGCACCTGAAACTGTCTTGGGCTATGTCTACACTACAGCTTATATCAGCAAAACTTATGTCGCTCCGGGATCTGAATATTCCACCCTCCCTGAGCAACATAAGTTACACCAAGATAAGCACTTGTGTGCACAGCACTATGTTGGCGGGAGAGCTTCTGCCGCTCACAGAGGTGGTTTTATTATGCCAATGGGAGAGCTCTCTCCCGTCAGCATAGAGTGTCTTCACCAGACACACTGCAGAAGCATAGCTGCGCTGGTGCAGCTGCGCCGCTTCAGCACTGTACATATCGATGTGGGCTAAGTTCTTGTTTTGTTTCTTGTCTAGGTCAACTCCTAGCTGCAGTCTGGGTTGAGTTCAAGAAGGTAGCAATACAAAATTGAGCAGGGAAACCAAGTCGCACATAATATTCATGAGAAATAATGTAGCCATTTTCCAACTTTATCACACACATTAGGGATCTACAGCCTTGCAATACTTTTATCTTAAATAACTTCGGTTGTAGTCACTGCATACAAACACATGTCAGTAACAGATCAATTTCAATAGGTGGGTTTTTTCTGCATTTCTGAAACATAAAAAAATCTGGTTTTGTTTATGGAAGATTCATTTTATTTTTTATTTTATTTGTATGTATTTTTACTTTATTTTATATTACATTTAATACTATATTATCCAGGACTGAAATGTAATCTGAAATGTTAATGGTTGGAGCTATGACTGTCCTCGAATAGCCATGTTATTGGGCAACACCATGGTACGTTTTTGATCCTTCTACATTCCAGACCATATTTTAAACCTGGATAATGTTGTTTCTGAGCACTTTGGGGTAAATGTTATTTTTAGGGCTGTCAGTTAATCGCAGTTAACTCACGTGATTAATTCAAAAAAAGTAATCACAGATTTAATCGCACTGTTAAACAATAGAATAACAAGTGAAATTTATAAAATATTTTGGATTTTTTTTTATATTTTCATATATATTGCTTTCAGTTACAACACAGAATACAAAATGTATATTATTTTTTATGACAAATATTTGCACTAAAAATGATAAAAGAAATTTTATTTTTCAATTCACGTCATACAAGTACGGTAGTGCAATCTCTTTGTCATGAAAGAGTAACTTACAAATGTAGATTTTTTTTTGTTATATAACTGCACTCAAAAACACAACACTCTAAAACTTTAGAGCCTACAAGTCCACTCAGTCCTACTTCTTATTCAGCCAATCGCTAAGACACACAAGTTTGTTTACATTTACGGGAGATAATGCTGCCCTCTTCATATTTACAATGTCACCAGAAAGTGAGACCATGCATTTGCATGGCACTTTTGTAGCCTACATTACAAGATATTTACATGTCAGATATGCTAAACATTCGTATGCCCCCTCATGCTTCGGCCACCATTCCAGAGGAATGCTGATGACGCTCGTTAAAAAAATAATCCATTAATTAAATTTGTGACTGAACTCCTTAGGGGAGAATTGTATATCCCCTGCTCTGTTTTACCCGCATTCTGCAATATATTTCATGTTATAGCAGTCTCGGATGATGACCCAGCACATGTTCATTTTAAGAACACTTTCACTGCAGATTTGACAAAACGCAAAGAAGGTACCAATGTGAGATTTCTAAAGATAGCTACAGCACTCAACCCAAGGTTTAAAGAATCTGACGTGCCTTCCAAAATCTGAGAGAGACGAGGTGTGGACATGCTTTCGGAAGTCTTAAAAGAGCAACACTCCAGTGTGGAAACTCCAGAATCCGAACCATCAAAAAAGAAAACAATATTGAATCATAGACTAGAATAATAGAATATTAGGTTTGGAAGAGACCTCAGGAGGTCATCTAGTCCAATCCCCTGCTCAAAGCAGGACCAACACCAACTAAATCATCCCAGCCAAGGCTTTGTCATGCCGGGCCTTAAAAACCTCTAAGGATGGAGATTCCACCAGATGGTGGCATCTGACTCAGATAATGAAAATGAACATGCGTCAGTCCGCACTGCTTTGGGTTGTTATTGAGCAGAACCCGTCATCAGCATGGACACATGTCCCTGGAATGGTGGTTGAAGCATGAAGGGACATATGAATCTTTAGCGCATCTGGCACGTAAATATCTTGAGACGCCGGCTACAACAGTGCCATGCGAACGCCTGTTCTCATTTTCAGGTGACATTGTAAACAAGAAGCAGGCAGCATTATCTCCTGCAAATGTAAACAAACTTGTTTGTCTGAGCGATTGGCTGAACAAGAAGTAGGACTGTGTGGACTTGCAGGCTCTAAAATTTTACCTTGTTTTATTTTTGAATGCATTTTTTTGTACATAATTCTACATTTGCAAGTTCAACTTTCATGATAAAGAGATTGCACTACTATAGTACTTGTAATAGGTGCATTGAAAAATACTGTTTCTTTTGGTTTTTACAGTGCAAATACTTATAAAGTGAGCACTGTACACTTTTATTCTGTGTTGTAATTGAAATCAATATATTTGAAAATGTAGAAAACATCCAAAAATATTTAAATAAATGGTATTTTTTGTTTAACAGTGCGTTTAATCGCACAATTAATTTTTTTAATTGTTTGACAGTCCTAGTTATTTCTCTACAAACCTGTGTATTATCTTTCTAATTTATTTTGTCTTCAAATTTAGTTGGTCACTAACTAGACCTGCTATAATCAGAGGGATGGCTGTCACATCTTCCATGAGCAATGAGGAGATCTCCCACGAGCATATCACAATAGAAGCTGCAGACAGTGGCCGTGGAAGCTGGACTTCATGTTCAAGTAGTTCTCATGATAACTTTCAGAATATCCAAAACCAGAAAAGTTGGGATTTCTTGAATTCTTACCGCCACTCTCATCTAGATGGACCCATTGCTGAAGTAGAACCCACAAACTGTTGCTCTGAAGAGACTTATTTGTATTCTGAAGCCTTTTCCAAAAATAACCGACAGTCAAAAGCCAGCACGGAACATGATCAATCTCGGCAAAGCTGGGCCTCCTCAAGCTCCCTGTCAGACACGTATGAAACAAACTATGGGACAATTAAACGGAGAGGGCTTGAGCACTCTACAGCGGAGCAGACTGAGGTTTTGGACTCTAAGCCAGCCACTGATGCAAATTATAAAACTGTTACTTCAAGTACAGAAAAAGGCCTGATAGGTAAGCCAAGCCAAAAACCTATGGAAGCTTCCACATCTGTTTTGCATTTTAATATTAAGTTGTTAAGAAATTACATCAGCAGATCTGGGGGCTGGGTTGCATATTAAATCCAGTTTTACATGTGGTTTTAATCATAGTAGTACCCAGACAATGTGTTTTCAAACCAACTTTTTTTTTTTTTTGAACTACGAAAATTAAAAGAATAAAGCAACATGCTTCCTTACAGCCTTATGGAAATGCAGGAGGCCCATGTTCAGGGAAGTGTCAGGCATTTCTGCATATGCTCTGTGTTCCTTTATTTCTCGAAACTCCTTTGAGATCACCTTTTTTTAACCCCCCTCTTTTGCTTCTGTCCCACACAACGCTTATTGCTGCACATTTTCCTCTGGCAAGGAGGTCTGGACATGCCTCCCGTGGGCATGTCCTTCCAGCAACCAGTAAGGGAGGAGGTTGACTAGTGATGCAAAGAGACTGAGCACACTGTGTCCATAACACTCCTGTCACAGGGAGCCCAGAAGCTATGCAGATTCCCTTCATAGCATCACGTTGCACTGCCTGCTGTTAGATTGCTTAGCCAACTGACGTTTGCATACTACTGGAGAAAAGCACACTTTCTCCTCACATAAAATATGCCTTTCAAAGGCATATTTGATTAATGTGCACATGCTCTTTCAGTGACTTAGTGAGTAGGGTTGCCAAACAACCAAGACTAAAGGAGTTGGGTAGCAAACAAGATTAAACATCAAGTAAAACTTTCTAAAAAATTGCTGAAGTTAGGGGGTGAAACTGAAACCCAATTTAATTCCTGAGCAGTTTGCTGGAGGGACTTACTTTATCATCATAGGGTAATTGCCTGAGCAGACTTATCCTTAGGTCACATGTAGGGTGGAGGCCTTCTCTTTTTCTGGCTCTATGGAAAAAGTGAGCTTGTCTAAGAGTGTTTTCGCAACCCCCCTCCAATTTACTTTGTATGCATTTCCTTCCAGTACATGCATACACACCCTGCCCTAGCCTAGTAACATATCCTAACTACTAGTTCACTCTTCATCAGCTCTGACATTCTGGCATGTGAGTCACTCAATGCAGTCTTGTTTATCTCTTACTAGGGTGACCAGACAGCAACTGTGAAAAATCGGGACGGGGGTGGGGGGTAATAGGAGCCTATATAAGAAAAAATCCCCAAAAATCGGGACTGTCCCTATAAAATCGGGACATCTGGTCACCCTATCTTACTCCTTTCTCTCTTGTTTCCAATTCTGTTTATGTCCCGCATCGCACACTTTTCTTTGCATGCAGCCATGTTGCTGAACTGTATGTATTCATTGTTAAGAAGCATTCAGCAACATAGTTCAATAGAACATGCACTGCATCCTATTCAGTGAAGAGGAAAAATAGGTGGATGTGGATCTTGGGTCACAAGTAGATGTTTAATTTTGCAAACCCTTCATCCACACTTCATTATATACATCACGTCAAAGATATTCTAGTTTTAGTTCACCATTTGTTTAGTCTGTTCTGGGGTGGGAAGATGGTTTCAGAGATGAGACTTTTGAAAGAAGAGAAGATCTCAGTGGGAACAAGACAGAATAAGGGAGTCTCTTAAGGCAAAGGATCGATTCAGTAGAACTCGCACTTAATTTCTCACGAAAAGCTATTAAACAATCAGTCTGTAAACACTTTTCACACAAGGAACTCATGCGCTTTTAAAATGCTCATTAATAGGATTGTTTTATATGCAGAATGGGAGTGGGGGTATTGAACCTTTTCTTACGTGGTATCTTAGTGTCCTGGTTTCTAAGTGATTTATATTGTGAGAAGTTACAAGAATAATGGAGATGTAACGGTGTGGATGCTAGTATTGGTGCTACATCCAACTCTACCAGTGGATGGCACTCTCTTGCAGTCAATATTAGTAGATAGAGGCACCTTTGGGAATATAATAAGAAAATTAAAGTAACAGTAATAATATTTTGCATTCAAATGTTTCTTCTTCAGAGCGCTTTACAAATACCTGAGTAAAACATGCCAGATTATCCGATAGTTTGTACTTTTTCCCCCTTAAATGAGGGGGATGTTAACACCTTTCACTTGCTGTAGGGATATTCACTTTCCTTCTTATCTGTTTAATAGCCACCATTCACGCGAGTGAGGATGGCTGGTTGGGACTTCCGGTTCCTTTGGCGCCAGAGAGCCAACTCATTAATTGGTTGGTGGCATTTCTCTTGAGGTGCTTGAAGACCATTTGCTGCAGGAGATGTTTGCTGCATCTAAGACATCCTCTTTCCTCTTGAAATTCATGAATTGGTCCCTGATTCCCACACATGGCTGTGGGAATAGCACTATCATTGATCTTTTTCAAGTAAAATTTTAAGGCATGTTTGATACTGTTTTCTTGAAAGATAAGAGTCATTTTATTTATAACCCTTGAGTTAGTCGACATACTTCACAAAAACTAGGGGTCACCCAATGAAATTAATAGGCAGCAGGTTTAAAACAAACAAAAAGAATTACCGTACTTCTTCACAGAATGCACAGTCAGCCTGTGGAACTTGTTTCCATGGGATGTTTGTGAAGCCAAAAATATTATGTACAATCTGTCTCTTAATGAGAGCTTCATACAGAGCTTTTGATTTCTTCCTGCAGCATAGAGAAGCGTAGACTATGTACTAGTATCATACTGCATATCAGCAAGTGTAGTAGAATCTTGTTACAATAAAGTCAGTTGTTTAAAGAACTTCTCTTTTGGTTCATGAACAGGGCTGGAAGTCAAGAGGTCTGCTTCCTATGCCTGACTCCACCACAAACTAATTGTGACCCTGGGCAAGTCAGTTAACCTTTCTTGTATTTCAGTTTCCCAGCCTGAAGAACGGAGGTGAAGAATATTTACCTCCCAGGATTACTGCAGGGATAATTGCATTAATATTTGTAGAGCGCTGTGAAATCCTGTGATGGATGTTGCTATAGAAGTGCAGAGTATTATAACTACTGTAATTGTAATCGGAGTATTTCAATGCATTTGAATAACACGAGACCATAGTTCAATTGAACTTCAATTGGCTTTTCACCATATGAGTTCAGTCAATTTGCTATTACAATGACTTTTCAAAATAAGTATAAAGTGTAAGTTAAAAGCATAAAAATCTGCTGCTGCTGTTATAACCAGTGTTTCTGCATTTGCCTTTTGTTATCAGTTTCTGTTTTGTCATTGTAACACTTCAGTTTTTTTTTAATGTTTTGTTTCCTTTGTTTTCTTCATTAACATTTCCATTGCTTATTTCTTGTACCAGTGTACTGTGTCACCTCACCTAAGAAGGACGATAGGTATAGGGAGCCTCCGCCCACCCCTCCAGGATATATGGGGATTTCTTTAGCGGACATAAAGGAAGGATCACCCCATCACCCACACTTAAAGCCTCCAGACTATAGTGTGGCAGTGCAGAGGTCAAAGATGCTACCTAGTGACCTCTCTAGACTTTCATCAGCTTCTCTCAGTAGTGAACCAGTGGCCTGTATTTCATCGAAGATGCCTCAATGGCATAAACGGCAACCGTCCCATCCTAAACTAGCAGATATGACTGACGCAGATAGTGAAGAGGATGGTATGTTAACTAACTTGATAGATGTTAAATGAACTGCTATGTAAATCAAGTCTCAGTACTGTGCTAAGTGTTACCTCAGAATGATGTTCTTGAGTTGTTCTCAGTAATTCTTTGAGATTGAAACTGTTTTTAAAGAAAATGTATATGTTCAAATTAAGTGTGCCTTTGTGTTTTAAAAAGCACATGTCACTAAATGGGTTCTTTATCAAAATGTGTGAGATTTACAAAAGTGTAATTAAGATACTCATGATCAGCGGTTCTCAAACTGTGGGTCGGGACCCCAAAGTTGGTCATGACCCTGTTCTAATGGAGTCGCCAGGGCTGGCGTTAGACTTGTGGGGCCGGGGCTGAAGCCAAAGCCCAAGGACTTCAGCCCTGGGCAATGGGGCTCAGGTTACAGGCCCTCCACTTGGGGCTGAAGCCCTTGGGCTTCAGCTTTGGCCTCCCCACCCAGGGTGGTGGGGCTCAGGTGGGTTCAGGCTTTGGTTCCCCCTCCTGGGGTCACGTAGTAATTTTTGTTGTCAGAAGGAGGTTGCGGAGCAATCAAGTTTGAGAACCCCTGGGCTAGATTCTATATAGTGCTATCTTCCCCTTCAATTCTATATCTTTTATTTGAGCAATTCTGATGCCTTAAAAGGACACTGTCAGGTTAAAAATTATATTTAAAAAAATACCATCTTGGGTTATTAATTCTTGCAGAATATTTGAAATCCTAATTATGATTCACTTCTTTGCATTTCTCTCAATCTGGACAGTGGAAACAAGGTTGTTCCACTTTTGGTTTTTCTTCCATTTCTGGTTGGTTTACATTGCAGTTGTCATGTGAAAATGTTGCAAGAGAATGTTTTAAAGCATTTTTGGAACAAAATAAATTAATGGAAACTTTTTTGTTGCTCTTAGGTTTTGTAAAAGTTTGTTTGGGCCAAACTTGAGTTGACAGTGCCTTCTTAAACTAAATTCTTCTACATCCTTGTTTGAAGTGACTGTCAATACTGCCATAAACAATCCTTGCTGCTTTCAACAATATACACTGCTACCTCAATATAATGCGGCCTGATATAACACAAATTCGGATATAATGCGGTGAAGCAGTGCTCGGGGGGGAGGGGGGGGCTGCGCAGTCCAGTGGATCAAAGCAAGTTCAATATAACGTGGTTTCACCTATAACGCGGTAAGATTCTTTGGCTCCCGAGGACAGCGTTATATCGAGGTAGAGGTGTATATGTAAAGTATTATGCTTCAGAAAGCTGTTCCTGTATTTGTAAAAGATCACTCCATACTAATGTATCGGTGCTATTCTTTCAATCTCCCAATGTGTTATGCATTAGTATTACCAATCCTTTCCCCCACTGTCAATGAACTGAAGCTTTTGAATTAGAATATAGTACTGACTTGCTTAAATTTCCATCTGGCTTAAAAACAACATGCATTTAGAGTCAAAGCCTTTGTGATATAAGGCAATCCTATTTTTGCATTGCATGATATTAGATCATTCTGTGGTGTATATTACTCTCGTATACCATGATGCCAACTCATGAGCTATGAGATAAAAAGATAATGATACAAAGAGGCCAAGCAACATTTTCTTCCAAATTTTTGCAATGAAACTTATTGTACAGGTCTAGATATTTTTCCTTTTTAGTTTTAAAATGCTTGGATAACTTTTATCATTTTAGAAAATTGCTTGCTCCTCCCCCCGTCCCATTCTGCATGGTTTGGAGTCACTGGAATGCATTTTCCAGTGCATTCAAAGTAATATTTTGAGAATACGCAATTTCATCTTTTTCCATGTATCTTCATCAAATGGCTAAGAAACGTGTAGGATGGTAGAGGAACTTTTTGAAGAAGGATATTTATTTCATTCTGGTCATTAGATTCTGAAAGCATTACATGGCAGTACAATCTCCAGTAAACGGTGGGGCTTGGTCAACATATTGAATAATGTACTGTATGTTCATGGCAGATGTCTGATGTAACAATTTACAATGTTTTTCTTGTTTTACAGAAGATGAACAAGTATCAGCAGTCTAACCATTGGGCTATCTATGAAAACCACTTCAAATCACAGGGGACATGGGAATATGAACCATATGATTGTTAGCTAATGCTGACAACTTGCTGCTACTAACCTCAAAAGTTGTATTTGCCTCAGTCGTGGACAATGTGAACCTGGCTGGATCATAAATCTCTCTAACTTACTTCACTCTACCACAGTCAGCTACCACAGCCTAAGAAAACTATTTATGCCTGTGATATAAATACCAGTTTCCAAGGAGTACAGACTACCTGAGGACTGAAATCAGTATGATGAGAAGGACCAATCTTAGTACATTGGGACCACCAATTGTCAAGAACCACTTGAAACTTGGAAGCATTCTTCTGTATAATACCTTATAATCCTTTGGTAGATTTCTGTGATGTATACTTTCCACATGACCATTATAATTCTAAAATTAAGAATGTTATTTTACATACATAAGCAAAATTGGGGACACTGCGGCAGTATCTGAAAAAGTAATTTATTTATTTGGAGTTTATGGAGGGTTTTCTTTTATTTGTACTGGGAGTGCTCTTGTTGGCTAGTGTGAACACTGACAAAGAAAATGGGTACTAACTTAGATACATGTCAATATTCTTTGTGCTATTGAAACAGACACAGGTAATGGGCCTACTAACTCATTTAGAAATACCCGGATTTTGGGTGTGTACTTAATGTAAATGGAATAAAGAATTTGGAAGTTAATGTGCATACAGCAATGAAACACTGCCATCTCTTGGTCCTGCTCTAGAAAACCCTAAAAAATATCTGTGGAAGTCTTTAACTATCAGCCTGCTGGGAAAATAACTGGAGTTCTTCTCCCGCATTCCCCCAGATTAAAGGTTTGAAACATGGAGGCTGTAGTTCCTGTGAAATTATTTGGTATGTTCAAAACTTTCCAAGTAGGACGGTAAACAAATGTTGTACTGCATAGTGCAGCATGTAAATCCATTGTTAGCAATAGAAAGGAAAATTAGTGCTCTGTGGGTTCTGTGATCATCCTATATTTTTTTTTCTACTTGTACCAAAATTCAAGTATTTTAGGTACTGGAATTATTTAAAAGGAAAATTGTTACCACTCCCATTATGGAGTAGGTAGAAAGTTTATTAATATAGCATTTTAACCATAGGCCATTGCACATAATACAATAAATAAATACAAATTTAATATCAACACAAGCCATTATGGAATAATATTTGTGAAAGTGAACATTTGAGATATAGTACAATATAGTGTATAACTGATTCTGAAAACCTACCGCATTCATCCAATGAATTAGATTAGAATGTTTCAAGTTTTAGAGTGAAATGCTGGCCCAGTTGTAATCAGTGGGGGGGTTTTACTTGGATGGAGCCAGGATTCATGTTCTTTTTGTACAATTAGGGTAAGCTAAGTTGCTTGCTTTAACTTTACTTAGCCAACCAGAGCACATGGGGTAAAACTGGAAATACCTGCATTTTCTTTCTCGTTCTAGCACAGGATAACCCAATCAAATAATATAATTGGAGATGAATGTGTGGATCTGTGTTTTAACATTTTACTTGTAAATCTTAATGAGGATGTTTACAGACTAAGTTAGATAGATGTTTGTCATTTTACAGGTGCCTCAAAGAACGTATATATTACGTTATGAAGAGTTTTAAAATTTCTTTTTTTGTTTTTCCTGGTGTAGGGCAAATGCAGCATTTTCTAAAAATGACACAAGTACCAAAAACAACCCAAAGCATTTGATGTGCATCACCCATATCTACTTGGGGCTGATGTTGACAAACATGAGAATGTGTTCGATCAAACTTTTGCTTGTGTTCATGTGTGTGCCAGATTTAATATTATTCTGTGGCTGGAATGTACCCTGTATTGGTCCTTGTATCCTGAAGTCCTAAATCAGTCGAGAGCAGTAATGTGGGGAGAGGCTTCCCAATTCATAATTAGTTGATTGACTATATGTTAGATTTTTTGGTATGAATATCTGAGTAAATAGCTGAAAAATCATATTGAAAAGCAGATTAGCTGTTTCTTAAAGGATACTTTCTTCTTTGTCAAGGCCTTAATGTTTACAATGAACTTGTGTAGGCCTTAATGAATCAAGATTAATATAAGTGTCAAAATGGTCTGGGGCAAAATGATTACTTTCAGCATATATAATGTTAACTTCTTAATCCTTAAAATGATGTCTTGCAGGATATAAATTGCAAATTCTAGTAATCCCACAGTAAACTGTAATTGTTTGTTAGCTTTTAAGCGGCGTGCACAATAGGCGTACCGTTTAATCAGAAAATCATGTGTTTTGTGCCACATAAATTAAGTCCTAAGGTTTCAGTGACCTCAGATATTGATTTGTAGTTTATTTCAGCCTGTTGAACAAACGTAAAGGATTAAGTCTTTGTTCTTGAGGTGACCTCCTTCCTATCTAAGGGCCTGATACTGCTTCCACTGATGTCAGTGGGAAAACTCCCAATGACTCCCATGGGAGCTGGATTGGGGCCTTCATCTGGTCCATTAAGCCAGCCATTTGATATTGATTACCCATTTAAACTTGGTGTTTGCACATCAACAGCATCAATCTGTTCAGCAGTACTTTTCAGGACATTGTTTTTAAAGTGAGTAAAAGTCTTGCTAATAATATTTTCCTAATAGACAGTACAACTAGTGTAAATAAATCATGCATAAACTATTGATAAATGAGCTACTTTTTCTGCTTCTTCTGACTTGGACAGTGTGGCTTGGCTCTGCTTGTCCTTGCTGTGACTTCGTTTGTTTTTTAATTCAACTGATCACATTGATCGGGGACAATAGCCAAATGTAGTGTGTCTTGTATGGATTTGAAGAGACATTATCCCTTTTTTCAGCTTTGAAAATTGTGAATTAAGACTGCTTAATTCGGGTTTTACGTTGTTTCATGTAAGTGGTATCTCATGGAACCAAAAAATGTGAGCTGACTTACCTGTACAGCACTCTGTCCCTTTTGATTTCTTTCTCTTACACAGACCTAACTTCTGCTGAGCAATTCATGTCCCGACTAATATTCTTCCTCCATTAACATTTTGTTGCTTCCTCTTTCACTAATTGTTTGTTTGCTCGCTCATAAGTGATGAGTGAAGGATTTGATTTGATTAAAACCAATTTGATTTTTTTGCCTGCATTGTGATATTTCATTGTGCTATTAAAAGCTCAACCTTCCAAATCATTCGGAAAGAACCTTCCCCAATCGTAGAACCTTTAACTTAACTGGCCTCCACATAATGAAATTAGACAACTGAGCTTCTGTTATATTAGTTTGCCTATCCCATAAATACAATTCAGTAAACTAAAGGGGAATTCCTTCAAATATTTGCAATATGCTTCCTTTAAGTGTTGGACAATAAGAGGAGTTGAATGATCAGCAGTCATTACCTGAGTGGGAATATGAGGCCTTTTCTTACTCGTGCTTAATCCAAACTCACTGAGTAGTCATTGGGGCCAGTGAGGCTTCTTATGTGGGAGATGATTGCAGGGTGAGATTCATAGCTTCCTTCTAATTCTTACAGGTCGTGATTGTGCAATGTGCCGAGTGTCATCCTTGCCCATTGAAGTCAATGGGAGATGGAGGTTGGCCAGCACTTCCAAGGATTGAGCCTATAGGAAACAACCTTTGCAGAAAGACTCTGCTTTCTATCAATAATTCTCTTGCAAAAGATAAATCTGAAAAGTCTTTCTTCATTCTTTCTCTCTCAGATCACGTGGTTGCAGACAACAATGCAAATATATGTCATGTTAAGCTTTTATATAAATATTAGAAATAGTTTTTTAAAAAAGATATACATTACTTACGACTGCCTTCAGAAAAACAGATTAGAAAAAAGGGATACTCTCTCTTTAGAAAAGCTTTATACATTATATTTAAAAAAGGGGAGAAAAACCCATCTTGAATTCCCAATTCAGCTTTAGCTTATGTTGTGCTTTTTTGTTTTATCTTTATTTTTATATACCTGGAATGCAGTTTAGCTTGGTATTAATAAAATTCTAAATATATGAGCATATTGGCAAAAACTGCACAGATGTAATGATATTCCAATAGCAATTGTACTGCACAAGTCAGTGATTGTAAAGTATTCCGTAACAAGCAATGTGTCTCCTATTTTTTGATACCTCTTACACTTATGTCTTTTAGAAAGACAGTGCCTCTGTATGCTTTTTGTATTTTTACTGAGTGATTGTAAATATTTGTTATATTTTTGGTTAAGAGAATGTTTAAAAGTACTGTTTATTATCCAATCTACTAATATGTTGGAGTCAATAAACAATCTACATACATTCATTGTTTTTAAGCTGACCTTCTTTGATCATAAAAGTGTGTAACCGAGCAGAGGATTCCACTGAGACAGAGTTCAGTCCTAGGAATATGCAAAGTGTGCAGTCAGAAGTGGCATTTTGTTGTCTGTGGCACCACCTTCAGCCCTGGTGAGGAACAGCAATTAAGTGAGTGTTTCTGTTTTAAATAGGAATAAAAATAGGACAGAGCAATGGGATTGAGGAATTTGGCACCTTCGGTGTTGGTCAGATTTTCTTGACAAAATGCTTAACCTTGGGTATGCAGGCAGAGTGACTGAGACTGAAACACAGAGCTCCTTGCTGTTCTGCTGCATGACTTCTCCCCTCTTCCACAAATGGGCAGGCATCTGTGGCATTGGGAGGTGGTAAAATGTTGCTGCTGGGGGCTGTAGGACAAGGGCCTGCAGCTCACATCAGGCCACTAGAAGTTTTGCCTCCAGCTGTGACACAAGTTAACTTAGGTTCAGTTTTTCCCACTAAGGGCTTGTCTATACTTACGGCTAAATGGGCACTGCTGCAATTGATGCAGCCGTGTCGATTTAGCGGGTCTGGTGAAGACCCGCTAAGTCGATGGGAGAGTGCTCTCCCGTCGACGTCTGTACTCCAGCTCCCCGAGAGGCGGAAAATAAGTTGGCAGGAGAGCGTCTCCCGTCGACACAGCGCGGTTGTGTAACTGAGGTAGTGTAATTTAGGTCGACTTACAGCTTTAGTGTAAACCAGCCCTAAGTTTGTTTTCCCCTTTGAATTTGCATTGTTTTTTTCTACAGTAGTGACCTCCTTCCAGCCTCCCGTCTCCCTCTCCTCAGTGGAGCTCACGTCTCCCTCTACTCAGTGGAAGCCCTGAGGCACTAATCCTCTGGATCCTCTGGTGCAGCACCTCACTACCAGGTGCCCCACCCTCACAACCACGGAGGTGGTTCAGGAAGTGCTATACTTGTACAGCAACTTTCAGGAGCAGCTATGGGCGAGCTGTGGCCTGTCTGCTTCCAACCAATCCTCATTCGCCCAGGGCATATGGTTTTGTGATCAGACAAGCATGTTGGGGCCTATTCCCCCTATAAAGCTGCTATGGGAAAGTGTAACCAGGAGCACCAGTTTTGCAAATGAGGGACCCCACACAGTCTGCTCAGGGGTAAGTCTTACCTGTTCCCGAGGCACCATGTCCCAAAAGAAGCAAGTGCCCGCTTAAGGAACTAATTTACAACTTCGATGAGTAAGTCATGTAAAACGGGGTCTCAGCCTTTCTCCTGTGTGGTGATTTCTAGCTTTGCTCTGCTTCAGACTCCTTTCCCCTCGGCCTGCAGATAAACGCTCCTGGCTTTGCCCTACTGCTTCTGTGAAGCCTTGTCTGTCAGTATCAGAGCAGGGACTGCCCCCAGACTCTCACTGTGCTAGGGAAAGGGCTCTGTCTCTCCCAAGCAGGAAGGGATCTCCCCACCTCCCACTCCACAGACTAATCTCCATGCTCAAGGGAGCACTCCAGGCAGGCTGTGCCCACAACAGAAGTCCATAAGGACTCCATTTCCCATGTACCTGCTCTAGCATGGGATTACAGCAGGGCAAGTGAGAAATGCCCTCCCATGTACAAAACACCCTCTGTTTTACTTAGTCAAGGCCAAGTGGAAGTACTGAAATGGGCACCAGACAGGTTGGAAAAGCAAGCAGGCTTCCTTCCAGACTCCCAGGGCCTCCTACTGTGCACTTCCCAGGTATTTGCCCCTCTTCAGTTGAATAGCCCCAGATTAGGACAAATCGTGTTTTACCTGCCTTCTGTAATAAACCACTGGTGGAAGCACTGCATTTAAAGAATAGTGGTACAAGTCTCCCTGCGCCCACCTGCCACTCCCCATGTGTACTTCCCTTTGGAACAGGAGGGCAGTGGCTCATAAGCTCAATATCTCAGGAGGGCAAGAGGTTCCTTCACTGCATGTTGTAATAATATAACCAATAAGACAAAACCCTTAACCAGTCAAAACAGAGGTCTCAAAAGTACAGGAAAATATCTTCCCTCCTAGATCCTAATTCCTACAGCCACAGTCTCCTGTTCAAGATTCTGGTCAGCCAGGCTCTTTCCTCAAGATGGACGCATTATTTGCTCTTCCTCTTCTTCTCGTTGAGCTTGAAACACCCAGCGGCCCTTTCCTTGTTTGGAGATTGCACAGAAGGGCAAGTGGATTATGTGGGTGGTTTTGCGCTCTCTGAGGCGAGAGTAAGTTGTGTCAGACTAGCTTCCAGTGCTGCAGAGCCATATCTTTTTACACAAGCTGATGCAGTGTTGGATATTATTTATTATCTGTAATTATTACAGCAGATAATACCGAAGTCCAAGTCATGGACCAGAATTCCATTGAGCAAGGTACAGGACAAAAAGACAGACCCTGCCCCAAGGCTAGATGTACCCAATCAGTGTCTGCACCATGGCTGAACATTCCCTGGGCCCTTTCTTTCCATACAGGGGAAGCGCTCACACTGACTCACCATCCACCCGTGAGGTCTCTCCTGGGGTTGAGAAGGAGCAGGCAGAGTCTAAACTTTTCTGTGTCGATTCTTGCTCTGCACTCATCACCATAATATCTGAGCGCCTTCCAGTAGCGCATTAAGCGATGCGACTAGCATCTGTCACGTGTTTTCTCAGTCCAGTCCAGGGAAAGAAGTGGAGCTCTTTCCCTTCCCTACAGTGAATGTGTTCTGTCATGAACCCTTTTTGCTTTTCAGACAGGAAGGAGATCCCGTTCCCCTTCTTCCTGTACTATTCAAGGTGACTCAGGAGAGGGCAGGAAAATCCTCAACAACCCAGGAGGGTTCCCACAAACAGGATTTTTTGAGAAGTCCCCCTCCCACCTCAGGAATTGTCAAGACCACGTAAAACACAAAAGGCCCAGACTCTGTTAGGTACAAGTGCCCATCCCTTGCCTTGTTCCTGGAGAAGAGTAGTTTTAAATATAATAAATTAATGCATCCACCACTTTCCTTGGGAAACTATTGTACAGATCAATAGGACTCATTATAAAGGAGGCTCCTTTTCTCTTGATATTCAAGGTAAATTTCCCTTAATTGCATCCAGTTGTTTCTAATTATACCCCCTTTGTATGCTAAATAAATCCCTCCTGTTTCAGGTTGCTTATCCTGCTACAACCCTTTCTTTTGTCCCCTTGATGTGTAAGTGACACCAATTTACACTCATTTAAGCAACATATAACATACAAAACAGTTATGTCGCCTCTTCATTTTCCCCCTTTCATTTAGTTATTTATGGATCATCTGAAGGGTAAATTCACACTGACCCTTAAGAAGAAGTAAATAATTTTCAAGACTTGAGGTTGTAACCATAGGAACATAGGAATTGCCAGACAGGATCAGACCCAAGGTCTATCTGGTCCAGCGTCCCATCTCTGACAGTGACCAACACCTTCTGTCAGACAGGATACTTCAGGGGAAGGTGTGAGAACCCCCACAATCAGCAAATCTGGATAATCTTCCCCTCCCCCCAACTCCACAGGTCTCATTCTGGTCTCTGATAGAGATTGGTTTAAACCCTGAAGCATGAGAGTTGAAGCTCTGAAGCATGAGGTACATGAGTACATACTGAGACGAGACCAGCAGCATTCGCTATCATAGGCAGAAAACTACTCTTTCCATTGGCAGAAGTTTTCACTCAGCCTGTAGAGCACAGGAAAAGACTGAGCCAGCCAGTTAAACACAGGAAAATTATGCAACAAGTGGCTACGGCGCTTCTGAACTCTTTCTGTTAATTATAGAAGACTAAGAATGCTTTAAAATTGGAAAGTAAAATGCGTCTGTTTTCTATTTCCCAAGGGTAGCTGTTTTCTTCTTTGACAGATTACTTCATAGCATGTGCTTCCCCTTTGATCTCTGGCATCCCAGCATGGCAGACTTCCTGTATCTTGATCATATTGGGTGTGTGGCTGATCTCAGAGACACCCTACTATTTCAAATGGCGGAATAAAACCTGTTACAGCCACGTCTAGGGAACAAATGCAAACCTCTTAACCCTAAAAGAAAAGAAAAATGCCAGGGACCGGTCTAGCAGTAAATGGGGATTCGTGCCCATCATTCATATCTAGTCGTAGGATTTAGAAGACAGAGGGTGGGGTTCTCAAAAGGGCTCAATGTTGGCTTTAGCTCTATTCCTATGTAAGTCAATGGTGAAAAACTCCCACTGGTGTCACTTGGAGCAGAGTTAAGCCACTGTTGAACTTCACTGATTTCACCATTGAAAATCCCATGTAAAAGGGCTCATAACTCTATCGGGAATATTGTTGCTGTAGAGGATCACTGAGGCGTATTTGTTTGAAATTTGGCACAGGATACGTTGGTATTTAAAGAAGCTGCTGAGCAATCAGACACAAGCTTTTAATCGGTTTGTCAAGCGCTGGCATATCTTATTTTGGTGTCAGAGAAACAAAGTATTCCGCAAAGGAAATGGAGACAGACGCTTCTCCCCCGCCACACACACACACATTTAAAGTATTATATTTATGACTTATTTTTTAAGCCCTTTGGTTCTTTTGCCTGCGCTTCTGAGCTCCCTCAGAAGAGAGCTCAGATCTGCATTCAGATCTATATCCTTTGTAAATCCAGAAAGAGACAGTATCGGTTGGTCTATTTGTAACATGTCAGACAACATCATCCTGCTGTGCAGTAGTTTGATCATTGAGCATTAAAAAGGAACCACAACGCAAAAGCTGAGGAGTGTGAATTAAATGCAGTGGTGGTGGGTGGAAAAATTGCCACCAGAGGGTAGCATTGCATATCATTTTAGCTGGTTGCTTTTGAAACTCATCCTTTTGAGAATCCAGGCTTGAGTGCAATTAAGTAGGGCAGCCGCTGTCATGCAGGTTTAGATGTGCAAATATTCAGCGCACCAGTAAGGAAAAGGCTGTGTTAAAGTCCTTTTAAAATGTTTATGCCCGAACAATGAACATCCCTTTGTGCTTGCAGCCTGAGTCACTGGGCTATGTGCAGGGAACTAGCAAAGGTCTGAGGGATGGATTTTTACTCTCTCAATCCATAGGCAGGTTGCAAGGCTTCACTGCAGCCCCTCTTCCATGCTATAGGCTGAAGTACCAGCTCCTGCCTTTCTGCCTCCCCTTTTCAGGGAACCCCCAGGGTCTCATCCCCAGCAGATCTCTAAACTGGCCTATTCAGAGCCAGTACCAAGATAACCTCCTCTGCACAAGGGGTACAGAGACTTAAATGGGTCAACACTATCCCATGCTTCTCTGCACCCGAACCGTCTCATGGCTCTCTACGCCCTTGGCAACCTATATCCATCTCTTCAGCCTTTGTTTTATAGTGCATCCAAAAAATGAAAACGAATGGAATTTTTGAAAACTTAAAATAATGAAATCCTAAGGGTAAAACAGTGGGGGGGGGTGTTTTTTTCTCTCAGTGGTGAAGGGGGCATGGGTGAGTTGTGGAGGGGCACAGTTCTCCCAGCGGCAAGGGGTACGTGTGTGCAGGGCAGCATGGTTCTCTCAGCACTGTTCCATAGAATCATAGAATATCAGGGTTGGAAGGGACCTCAGGAGGTCATCTAGTCCAAACCCCTGCTCAAAGCAGGACCAATTCCCAACTAAATCATCCCAGCCAGGATCTCGAAGGAAGGAGATTCCACAACCTCCCTAGGTAACCCATTCCAGTGCTTCACCACCCTCCTAGTGAAGCAGTTTTTCCTAATATCCAACCTAAACCTCCCACACTGCAACTTGAGACCATTACTCCTTGTTCTGTCATCTGCTACCACTGAGAACAGTCTAGATCCATCCTCTTTGGAACCCCCCCTCAGGTAGTTGAAAGCAGCTATCAAATCCCCCCTCATTTTTTTCTTCTGCAGACTAAACAATCCCAGTCCCCTCATCCTCTCCTCATAAGTCATGTGCTCCAGGCCCCTAATCATTTTTGTTGCCCTCCGCTGGACTCTTTCCAATTTTTCCATATCCTTCTTGTAGTGTGGGGCCCAAAACTGGACACAGTACTCCAGATGAGGCCTCACCAATGTCGAATAGAGGGGAATGATCACATCCCTTGATCTGCTGGCAATGCCCCTACTTATACAGCCCAAAATGCCGTTAGCCTTCTTGGCAACAAGGGCACACTGTTGACTCATATCCAGCTTCTCGTCCACTGTAACCCCTAGGTCCTTTTCTGCAGAACTGCTTCCTAGCCATTTGATCCCTAGTCTGTAACAGTGAATGGGATTCTTCCCCTAAGTGCAGGACTCTGCACTTGTCCTTGTTGAACCTCATCAGGTTTCTTTTGGCCCAATCCTCTAATTTGTCTAGGTCCCTCTGTATCCTATCCCTACCCTCCAGCGTATCTACCACTCCTCACAGTTTAGTGTCATCTGCAAACTTGCTGAGAGTGCAGTCCACGCCATCCTCCAGATCATTAATAAAGATATTGAACAAAACTGGCCCCAGGACCAACCCTTGGGGCACTCCACTTGAAACCGGCTGCCAACTAGACATGGAGCCGTTGATCACTACCCGTTGAGCCTGACGATCTAGCCAGCTTTCTATCCACCTTATAGTCCATTCATCCAGCCCATACTTCTTTAACTTGCTGGCAAGAATACTGTGGGAGACCGTATCAAAAGCTTTGCTAAAGTCAAGGAATAACAAATGCACTGCTTTCCCCTCATCCACAGAGTCAGTTATCTCCTCATAGAAGGCAATTAGGTTAGTCAGGCATGACTTGCCCTTGGTGAATCCATGCTGACTGTTCCTGATCACTTTCCTCTCCTCTAAGTGCTTCAGAATTTATTCCTTGAGGACCTGCTCCATGATTTTTCCAGGGACTGAGGTGAGGCCGACTGGCCTGTAGTTCCCCGGATCCTCCTCCTTCCCTTTTTTAAAGATGGGCACTACATTAGCCTTTTTCCAGTCATCCGGGACCTCCCCCGATCACCATGAGTTTTCAAAGATAATGGCCAATGGCTCTGCAATCACATCCGCCAACTCCTTTAGCACCCTCGGATGCAGCGCATCCGGCCCCATGGACTTGTGCTCGTCCAGTTTTTCTAAATAGTCCCGAACCACTTCTTTCTCCACAGAGGGCTGGTCACCTTCTCCCCATACTGTGCTGCTCAGTGCAGCAGTCTGGGAGCTGACTTTGTTCGTGACGACAGAGGCAAAAAAAGCATTGAGTACATTAGCTTTTTCCACATCCTCTGTCACTAGGT
The DNA here is from genome assembly GCF_002925995.2 of Terrapene triunguis. NCBI lineage: Eukaryota > Metazoa > Chordata > Testudines > Emydidae > Terrapene > Terrapene triunguis. Next base: position 6,549,259 of record NW_020664980.1, read on the forward strand.
TGCCTCCCTCATTCAGTAAGGGGCCCACACTTTCCTTGACTTTCTTCTTGTTGCTAACATACCTGAAGAAACCCTTCTTGTTACTCTTAACATCTCTTGCTAGCTGCAACTCCAAGTGTGATTTGGCCTTCCTGATTTCATTCCTGCATGCCTGAGCAATATTTTTATACTCCTCCCTGGTCATTTGTCCAATCTTCCACTTCTTGTAAGCTTCTTTTTTGCGATTAAGATCAGCAAGGATTTCACTGTTAAGCCAAGCTGGTTGCCTGCCATATTTACTATTCTTTCTACACATCGGGATGTTTTTTTCCTGCAACCTCAATAAGGATTCTTTAAAATACAGCCAGCTCTCCTGGACTCCTTTCCCCCTCATGTTATTCTCCCAGGGGATCCTGCCCATCAGTTCTCTGAGGGAGTCAGTCTGCTTTTCTGAAGTCCAGGGTCCGTATTCTGCTGCTCTCCTTTCTTCCTTGTGTCAGGATCCTGAACTCGACCATCTCATGGTCACTGCCTTCCAGGTTTCCATCCACTTTTGCTTCCCCTACTAATTCTTCCCAGTTTGTAAGCAGCAGGTCTAGAAGAGCTCTGCCCCTAGTTGGTTCCTCCAGCACTTGCACCAGGAAATTGTCCCCTACACTTTCCAAAAACTTCCTGGATTGTCTGTGCACCGCTGTATTGCTCTCCCAGCAGATATCAGGGTGATTAAAGTCTCCCATGAGAACCAGGGCCTGCGATCTAGTAACTTCTGCTAGTTGCCGGGAGAAAGCCTTGTCCACCTCAACCCCCTGGTCTGGTGGTCTATAGCAGACTCCCACCACGACATCACCCTCATTGCTCACACTTCTAAACTTAATCCAGAGACTCTCAGGTTTTTCTGCAGTTTCATACCGGAGCTCTGAGCAGTCATGCTCCTCTCTTACATACAATGCAACTCCCCCACCTTTTCTGCCCTGCCTGTCCTTCCTGAACAGTTTATATCCATCCATGACAGTACTCCAGTCATGTGAGTTATCCCACCAAGTCTCTGTTATTCCAATCACATAAAAGTTCCTTGACTGTGCCAGGACTTCCAGTTCTCCCTGCTTGTTTCCCAGGCTTCTTGCATTTGTGTATGTATTGGGGGGGAAGGATAGCTCAGTGGTTTGAGCATTGGCCTGCTAAACGCAGGGTTGTGAGTTCAATCCTTGAGGGGGCCACTTAGGGATCTGGGGCAAAATCAGTACTTGGTTCTGCTAGTGAAGGCAGGGAGCTGGACTCAATGACCTTTCAAGGTCCCGTCCAGTTCTAAGAGATAGGATATCTCCATTAATTTTATTTTTTATGTTCAGGGCCGGTGCAAGGAAGTTTCGCGCCCTAGGCGAAACTTCCACCTTGCGCCCCCCCCCCAGCCCTGCTGCAGCTCCCCGCCCTCCCCTCCGCACTGAGGCGCCCCCCTCCCTGCAGCAACTCCCCCCCCCGGGGAGCCATGCGACAGCTCCCCACCCCAGCTCACCTCTGCTCCGCCTCCTCCCCAAGCACATTGCCCCCGCTCTAATTCTCCTCCCCTCCCAGGCTTGCGGCGCCAAACAGCTGATTGGCACCACAAGCCTGGGAGGCGGGAGAAGTGGAGCAGCGACGGCGCGCTCAGGCAGGGGGCGTAGCAGAGGTGAGCTGGGGTGGGGAGCCCTGCGGCAGCTCCTCCCCCCGAGGCACCCCCGCGGCAGCTCTCCACCCCCCCATCCCGGGGAGCCGTGCGGCAGCTCCCCACCCAAACTCACCTCTGCTCCGCCTTCTCCCCGAGCACGCCGCCCCCGCTCTAATTCTCCTCCTCTCCCAGGCTTGCGGCGCCAAACAGCTGATTGGCGCTGCAAGCCTGGGAGGCGGGAGAAGTGGCGTGGCAACCGCACGCTCGGGGAAGGGGCATAGGAATAATGTAAAAAAAAAATTGGGGGCACCGCTTTTTGGCGCCCCCAAATCTTGGCGCCCTAGGCAACCGCCTAGTTTGCCTAAATGGCATACACCGGCCCTGTGTATGTTCACATGTTCACAGCCCCAAGTTCCTAAATGACTAATCTCCCTATAGTGTTTCCTTATCACTGAATAGCCATTTAGAAGTAGAAAAAAATGGCACGTAATAAAAATAAGTGTTACTGCTATAGAAATCAATACAAGAATCTTCTCTTATGGACTAAATGGCTGAGATTTTCAAAGCTGCCTAAGGGATTTGGCTGGCTGATTCCCATTGAAATTACTGGAAAATGGTTGTTGTAATCTTCTAGACACCTTTGAAAATGACAGGTAAAAACCACTGTAAAACTTTTTTAAAAGTCATGGAATGCTAGAAATGTAGGGCTAGAAGGGACCTCGAGAGGTCATCTAGTCCATCCCTCCTGTGCTGAAGCAAGATCAAATAGACCTAGCCTAGACCATCCCTGACTGGTGTTTGTCCAACCTGTTCTTAAAACCTCCAGTGACGGGGATTCCACACCCTGCCTTGGAAGCCTACTCTAGAGCTTAACTAGACTTACGGTTAGAAAATTTTTCCTAATATCTAACCTAAATCTCCCTTGCTGCAGGTTAAGACCTTTTACTACTTGTCCTACCTTCTGTGGACATGGAACGCAACTGATCACTGTCCTCTTTATAAGAGCCCTTAACGTATTTGAAAACTTATCAGGTCCTCCCTCAGTTGTCTTTTCTCAAATCTAAACATGCCCTGGTTTTTAACCTTTCCTCATAGGTCAGGTTTTCTAAACTATCTCTTCTAAACGTATCTCTGGTATGTCTCCAATTTGTCCACCTCTTCCCTAAAGAGTGGTGCCCAGAACTGAACACAGTTCCCCAGCTGTGGCTTCACCAGTGCTGAATAGAGCAGGAGAGTTACTTCCCAAGTCTTATATATGACACTCCTTATATATACACTGCAGAATGATATATATTTTTAACAGCTGCAGCAGCTTGTTGACTCATATTCATTTTGTGATCCACTGTAACCCCCAGATCCTTTTCAGCAGTATTATTGCCTAGCCAGTTATTCCCCATTTTGTAGTTGTGCATTTGTTTTTCCTTGCTAAGGGTAGTACTTTTCACTTGTCTTTATTGAATTGCACCTTGTTGAATTCAGACCAATTCTCCAATATGTCAAGGTCTTTTTGAATTCTAATCCTGTCCTCCAAAGTGCTAGCAGCAGTCAGTTCAATACTAATAAACTCAGCAAACCCGTAACAACAACATAAAATAAAATAGATTTCATAACATAGGTGTCAGCCAAAACTACAGCTGAAAATCCTGTCCAAACAGCTATTCAGAATACTGATGATGTAGTTGTTGTTGAGTTGTCCTGCAACAATTGTATCAGGCCACAAAGTTCGAAAATGACTTCAGCAACTCATACGTGGTCCTTTGTAATGGCTTGATCCAAGATGTCCCATCAGAAAAGCTTCACTTTCCTTACAATATTACATTCAAAAACATGGGAGGTGGTAAGCCGGCTCCTGACGCATCTTACAGAGTATGGACATATCTTCGTCCCATTGCTGTTGATTTTCATTCATGCAGTGTGCCCGGCCAGCAATCCACAGCAGTGGATATTATTTTCTGAGATTCTTTTATATCAATCACAGGATCTGCCCTCTTTTGACCTTGTATTTCAGCTAATATTTTCCTTGTTAGGGCATCAATATTCTCAACCATTGGCATTCTGACCTGTGTTTCCGATCTTCCAGTTTGGGCCAGGTCATCAGGTATCTCACTCCTGTACATACCAATGTGTGATGGAATCCATTGACCAAGTCACTTTCTTGTCTCACTGTTTGATCCTTTGAGCCTCCTTATGAATTATATTTTGTTGATAGCGTTCTGGTTTCTTCTAAAGGAACCAAGGATCATTGCCCGGCAGTCAACAAACATCACACCATCCACCTCTTTGTGCTCTGTGTATTTCTTGCAGTGTAGTGAGAATAGGTTTCAGTTTGGCCACACAGCTCAAGCTGATATAGCCTGAACTGGGGCTCTTTCTTGTTCTCGCTCTATAGGCCATGGGATGAAGACCCCACAATCACCGTTCTTGAAGGATTTGTTTGATGAACCATCCGTGGACACAAGAATCTGTTACACATACTGGTGTACTGATCCCATGTTAGGTCTGTAATGCTGGTAGACCAGGTGGCAGCTCATGTCAAAGTCCCCAATTCTCAACTGAACACTGGCAAATACATAGCTGGAATCAGTCTGGCTCACTTGTGGGTTAGTATTGTTAAAATAAGTAGTAGAATTATAAGAATACGTTTAGTGTTTAGACTTTATTGAATGCTTGTGAGTTGCTTCATGCATTATTCTCCCTTGTAATCTCACTGTATCCCAAATGGTAAGATAACATTTGAGAGGTTGTATTTTGAGCTTGTGACTGTAAGACAGGAGAGAGACATTAACTAGTGTGATGTGCTCATTGCCAACAAAAGCTGTTACATTTGTTGTCTTGCCCTCCCACTGTGAAGATGAGTCATGCAAGTGGATTCTTCCCACCAGCTGAGTTTACAGCCCAGATCGCATGGTTGGTGGGGGATAAAAGCCCCAAACAAAAGGAACTGATTACCTCTATGCTGCTTGCACTTTGGGCGTGGGTAAGGTTTCTAAGCATAAGCAAGAGATCCCAGCTGCTTAGCCTGCATTAGCCCTAAGAGACAGATAGAGCTTGTTTATTATAGAAGCTCCTATTTCCTTTTGAAACTTAAGATAGTAATTCATTTGTGTATGTATGTTTACCTGCTTTAACCTTGTAAATAACTCTTATTTCCTTTTCCTATTAATAAATCGATACATAGTTTATTATAGGATGAGCTACAAGCATTGTCTTTGGTGTGAGATCTAAGATGCAACTGACCTGGCATAAGTGAGTGGTCCTTTGGGGCTGGGAGTAACCTGAATATTGCTGTGATTCTTGGTGTAAGAGACCATCTATTACAAAGGTACGCCCATGTGGGTGGCCAGATTGATCGGAATACCCAAGAGGATGGTCTGTGACTCCATGTTAAGGCTGTTATAATGCCTCAGGCATTTACACTTGATAGCTGGTTGGTGAAATCAAAGCATAGAAATCACAGCCAAGTTGGGGTTTCTGCCCTGCTTCTTAACAGTCTCCCTTGAGGTTGGTATTTATGCTCTTGAGCCACTGCAGGCAGCATTACATGGTCATAACCTTCCAGCCAGCCATGCCAAGAACTAGGTGTCTTGTATTTAACTGCAGAAGGTCAAAATAGGTGTTCATCCCAGTATCTATGCACGGAGCAGATTTAAGCTTCCAATTGCTCAGGATTAGCCTTTGGGCCTTCCTGGCTCATCCCTTTTCCAAATGGCCAGGTATGGGCAATGATCGAGTATTTCTAAAATAAGTGCCATTGAATCCCAAGAGTCATGATGGTTCTTCTCCATAAAGCTCTTTGGGACCTACAAGATCATTCCCCATCATGCTGTCCCAAAGACTTTACAATCTAAATAGACAAGTCAGACAAAGGGTGGGAGGGAAAACAGGTACTGAGAGGGGAAGTGACTTGCCCAGCATCCATCACACAGCAGGATGGTGGCAGATAGAGGAGTAGAACTTGGGTCTCCTGATACCTAGGTCAGTGCGCTATCCACTAATCCACCCTGCTTTCCATGACAATAATGCTGCCACACTTACTCATCCTGGGACCCCCTTCGAGGGTGACTAGATGTCCTGACATTATTGACTTTGTCTTAGATAGGCAACTATTACCCCACTCCCCGTCCCGATTTTTCACACTTGCTATCTGGTCACCCTAACCCCATCCCGCCTCTCTTGAAGCATTACATTTCCATCCAGCTGTTTATGATAAGGACGCCCGTGGCATGTCAGTGATTTTTACTAAAAAATCCATGAGAAAATATCCAGGAGGCTCTGGGGTCCCCACACTGCCTGCAGAGGCTGGGCAACTGTGAGGACCCACTCTGATCTCTGGAGCTCCAGGGTCCCCCACAGCCAGCGGCACCCGGGAGCTCCAGGGGTGGCCAGGAGCTGCGGCCCTGTAACCTGCAGTGGCTCGGAGCTCAGGGGCCCATATTCTTCCAAGTTTTCTTCTCAAGTGTCTTTTATACTCTGTCTTTCATTTGTAAGACTTATCCTACCTTTTAATAGTTAGGGAGGCAGATTAAACGTTTTGGGCCTTGTCTTGACTGCTTTTTCACACTCTTGTCTGGCTCTGTATCTGATTTCCATGGTAGAACGTTCTAGTAGCGCATTCCCTAACTGATGAATGGCTGTAGAGTTTTCCTGTCCTACAGCTCTGTTTATTAGAGACACAAACAAACCATTAAGAAAATTGGTAAGTGCTTTTCCAGCGCAGGTTTTATTGAAAAGTGCAGCGCCGTTATTGTCATATTGCAGTGAGGAATTTGTTTTCTAAAATCAAATTAACAAGAAGCAGTTTCATTAGTGAGTATTGCCGCTTAATGAGTTATTTTGATTTCAGGCTGTTTTTTTTTTTTTTTTTTAAAGTGTCCTTAAAAGCTATTTGGAACAGCCTGAAGAGTCGTCGTTTATTTAACTAAAATTGCTTTAATTAGATAACTGAGACCAGAATGTCTGATAACACCATAAATATAGTTAAAATGCCACAGAGGCATCATGAGTTGGGGTTACGGTTCTCTGTCAGACCTGAGTTGGATTCTACTTAGCCCAGAGTGCGTGATTTGAACAGTGCAGTGAGGGTGAATATAGGACAAACACCCTTTCAGCTGCCCCTCATTACAAGAAAGAGCCCTCATGTTAGATGCATTTTCAGCTTCACACAAACCTGAGGTGATCCCACTCCTATTGTAGATTTTCATCAGAAATACTGAAGCATGAAACTGAGGGTGCAGGCAAGATTAGTTACATGAAATAAAATGACTGCCTAGCCTGTGACGCTTCCTGTACTATTCTTTTTATTATCCTGTCCCTCTTCTAGGGCCTTTGTCACACACTGGGCCTGTTTGCTAAAACTTGCCCTCCCTATTTCTGCAAATACAATTTGGTGTGGAGCAAATGAGGACCCAGAGACCTTTAGTTACCAGATTCTGGTCACTGCTAGGGCTACATTTCCTTATTTGAGCTTGTAGATAACTGAGCCCTTAACATTGTTCCCATTATTGTTTGCAGGGTTAAAAAAGAGCTGGCCGAGTGTTAAAGATCAGCCCCTGGGGATCCCATGCTTACTCTAGATGATAAGGATGGCTTTGTGGTGAAAGCACAGGCCTACGTGCAGGAGACATGACATCTATTCTCACTTCTGCTACTCACCTCCTTTGTGACCTTGTTGCATGATCACAGTCTTTATTATGTTGAAATACCCAAACTGCATGTGTGTGCTTTAGAGGCTGAGTCTAGATTAGATGCTGTGGCAGGGAAAGCTGTAGGAACCAGGAGTCCAATATTCCCCAACCAGTACGATATCTTTCTTCATGCATTTAAAGGCAGAGTTTTGTTTTGTAAAAGGATAATTGAATCTCCTGAAAAGCCAGTGCTAGCAAAGAATTATCAGCCAGATTCCTGGGGAGAGCACAAGTGATCTTTGTAAATATCCTTCCCTATCTGTTGGGGCTGCTATGAAGGGAAATAGAAATGATAGTTCTATTGTGGATGTTTCATACATTAGTTGTCACATTAATGATAATGTTGCCCCTTTGGTCTAAGTGGTTAGCCAAAATACGGGTCTTAGCTGGGTTGCTTCTGTTTGGATGAGAAATCAGTGATACACGTTGGGTATATGCCTGGTGTAATCTTGTTCACTTACCCAAAAAAGTACACACAGTTCTGTTTCTCAGAGCACACTAGAAACAGAGAACAGGATGGGGTTTTCTTGGTCAGAAATCCCCAAATGTACCACTGCAGCAAGCTCTGTGCCTGAGAAGTTGTCTCTTTACTTCCTTTCAGGGTCATGCTGACCACTCCTTCTGCTTCGACATGCTCCCTCCAACACACACATAGCCTGCAACCAGTATCCCGGGTTTGCAGCTAGGAAAAAACCCTGTTAATGCACAAGTTTTAGCTCTGGCTTGGCCATGTGATTTAGTCCTTTGGGTGGTAGCCCCTATCGTCTGTGGCTGGTTTACTTCATGAAAGGGCTAGGTTGCACATTCTGTTGAGCCAGAGAGTGTTTAGTACATCTGTTGGGTCTAATGAGGTCTGTGATTGTCTGTGGATCCTCACGGCACCCATTAGTACCTTTCAGCATAACAATGCTTTGGATCTATGTAGCAATTGTTCATCTGTAGATCTCTACATGTTTTACGAAGGTGGGAAAGCATCATTATCTCTGTGCTATAGATGAGGTAGCTGAGGCTAAGACTTGCCAAGAATTGGGACTAGAACCCAGGTTTCCTGATTCCAAGCCCCATGCTTAGTCTACTAGATGTCACTTGCCCTTATCCAGTTTGGAGAATGTGGGCAATAACCCTACTATCTCTCGCTTGTGTAACCCTTCTGCCCATCTAAGTTGGCAGCAACAAGGGCCGGGTTC
>NW_020664980.1:6557763-6573682 GCF_002925995.2 Terrapene triunguis
ATTCACCACCAGATGTCAGGGTAGAGCTCATCCTGACTCTGCTTACACTTGCTAGGAAAGCTCTCTAAGTACTCCGCACAGCACTGGGATGCAGAGTCCTGCAAAGGCCTGATTGATATAGGCCTCAGTCCAGAAAAGCATTAAAGCACATAGTTAACTTTAAGCTCATGAGTAGTCCCAGATCGAGGGGCTATAGACAGGAGATGCACTGTACCAGGAAAATAGTTGAGACTTGAGCCTGTAGCACCAGCCCAACAAAGTGATTGCTTCATGACGAAAGAAACATTTGGGGGAGGGTAGTGTCTTAGCAGATACAGGCATTCTGTGCCCTGCCACAGGCTTAACTGTACAATGCTCGGTCTCCTCTGAAATGGAAATCAACAGTTTTTGAAGCATATGAGGACCGATAAGGCCTTTCAAGATAAGAGTGAGGGTGCTGATGGCTGAACCATGGTTTGCTGGTAAAGCCTGTACTTGTGGTATGATTCTGTGTCACTGACATTATTTCCATATGGATATTGGCATCCTGAACTTGCCACTTTCCCTTTTCATTGGGATTTCTGGTTTATTTTCCTGAAACCAGTATTGCCCTTGGGAAATATTCATCTCATATATAGGAGAACCCAGGGGAAGGAAGGTCTTATGCTCACGCATGCACAATCACGCATTCAGACAGAATAGGAAGTCTACGTGGTCCATTAGACAACTCATATAAGGCATTTTTCTTAAATTATCTTGTCTATTTTTCTTAGCTCCTTAGGGAACTGATTCAACCTGCTGCCAGCCAATAATTTATGTGTTGTGATGTCCATGCTCTAGGTAAGCCCCCGACAGCTGAGAGGAGAGGGAGAAGCAGAGGTGGGTTGCTGGTTGCAGTGAGGTTGTGGCTTTTAATGTCAACTATTCATCCAAGTTTTTCCCCCTTCCCTTCCTTAGGGAGCCAGAGTTTTATTAATGATTGTGATCTCCTGCAGCTGTTAAAAAGAATCGACATGTTCTGTGTTGGGATAATGTTTGAAATTTATTCACTCTCACCTCTGAACTCTTTTCCTAGCAGATGTCAGACAATAGGTTTGCTTGATATGTTTCCTGTTTTACATACAACTTCCTAGTGAGTAATTGCTTTTCTTATTGCCCAGCTGCAGCAAAGTACCTAATGTGCCCTCCTGGTGTTTAATGTGGAGTATATGCTACATCAAGGCAAAGCATTATTGGCTGCACTGATTTTTTTTTTTAATTAGATATACTGCACACACAGTTTAAGGAAGGTGTAGGAATAAGGCTCGCTAACCTAGGGATACGTTCTAAATGCCTATACAGGAGCATGAGAATAGATGCCAACTACCCAAAAGTGTGAGCAGAGGGTGAGGGAAAGAAAGGTTTGTTAATGAATGGAAAAAGAAAGGAATGCATTTTTGTGTTAATAAATCATACTTTGAACTTACGATGCATCAGTGCATTTGTCAAGGGATCTCAGAGCATTTAACATCCATGCATACTTCTCAATGCTCCCGTGAGGTAGGTGAACATTCTTGTACCCCTTTTGCACATTGGTACACTAACACGGTTGCCCAAGGTCACAGAGTGAGTCAGCAACAAAGCAGAGAGAATACTGACCATGAGTTTTCATTCCCAGTGGCCTGTTTAGCCACTAGACAGACTCCGTGCCATATAGTAGCATAAGTAACATGAAAGTTAGGATCATGTATAATAATTAAAAACAAACCAGAATCAGTCATGTAATTTACCAAATCAGCTCCTACTCCTGGCACTATCTTGTTTTCCATTTCCCAGGTTGTCCGTTATTGACTATTTTGGGAGTGGTGCCTTGCTAACTGTATTGGTGCTTCTTTATTCAATATGCTTATTTCCTCCAGATCTGCTGAAAAACTTTCACTGTACAAAAGAGCTGTCGGTCGAAGTTTGAGTTTCATTCACCGAGAGCATTCAACCAAACTATTTTCTAATTTTCTGCTGGAAAGTAAGTCTCAAACAGATTTTACTGGGAAGAATTAGTAATTGCTTATTACACTGGAAGAATATCACAGTTTTATGTGTTTGAGGAAAAGTCAAGAATTGCCTCTCCAAAGTAAATCTGAAAAGGGAGATTAATCCTCCTTAAACCACAAAGGGGGAATAGTGCTAATTTAGCAGATGTTGTTGGCTAGAAAAGTCTGTTTTCTGCTTGCTATAAAAATAAACTTTGAGATGTGAACAAAACTATTCCTGACAGTTGAGAATACATCTAACACCCGCTTTTCTGCTTTCCCTTTCTTCCTCCTCCCCAGAATTACTGCTGTACTCAATGGGGCTCTTGTAAAGGTTTGCAAGAAATATCGGTTAGGGGTCATTCATTATTTTATCAAGAGTATAAAGTTCTCCGGGAAGGGAGGAGGGGGAAACCACTTTAGAGCTCAGTGTACCCTGCTAGGATACACAGTGCTGAAAATCCCTCCTTGCCTTTGCTCTGTGTGTTTGATTCATGGACCATTGGAGGGGAAAAAGAATACTTCCTCCTCTTCTAAACCCTGTGGCAGAAGTGGGTGGGTGGCCCCTCTAAGGGGAAGAGGGGCTCATCCAACCTGATGTGACTGTTCAACCCAGGCATCAATCTGGGGGAGAGGCCCCATAAGGGAGCTGGATCTAGGAAGGGGGTTAATGGGAGTAGCTGTTACACCTGTGTGTGTGTGTGGGGGGGGGGGGTGTCAGGTAGGGTGGAAGTGAGACCAGGGGGAAGGGAGCACATACAGGTTTCTCCTCCTTGTTGGAGCAAGAGGTGAGAGGGAGTGCTGAGGAAGGCTGTGGGAAGCAGGACAACCAGCGTCAATAGCAGCCTTTAGGGAGGGGAAAGGAACTGACAAGGATTGCAGGAGATGGGGCTCTCTCGGCAGTGGGCCCTAGGGAGGGGCAGAGGACAAAATAAGAATCCAGAGCAGACTTAGGCTTTAAGCCTGCTAGCGCAGAACATGCTGGAGTCGATTTACTTGATTACTTACATTTTTGAGGGGCCGCAGGGGTCCCAGGCCTAGGAAAGAGGGGCTGAATATCCATTTGTGGTATGTTGTGTTTTCAAATCTGGATGTTGGGACATTGTTACCCTGGAAGGAGTGAGGCTATATGTGACCTGCTGGAGGGCAGAGTCACTATAAGAACTGGACCACCAGAGTCTGAATGGCTATCGAAGAAGGTGACCTGAGGAAGGTCCTGCCATGCCACACCCCGACCACAAGAGGGCGTGCCAGATAGTGAGTCACACTTCTACACCCTGATTCAGGAAAGCACATATGGCACCTGCTTTACTTTTCGAAAGCACATGCCTTAAGACTGTTTTGCCAGCTCCTGTGATTTTATCTCGGCTGTCATATGTTGAGTGTTTCTTAAAGCCTCAGCTCCTGGAAGCAGGTGATGATGATGATGATGATAAGACTCTCAGCTTTCATTTAAAAAACGAAGTACGTTTCTAACCCTCACAATTGTGGAGTAAAGATTGGCAAACAAAAGAACCCAACACTTACTGTTTTTTTAAATAATTCATTATTTTGGAGGGAGCAGGCTCATGATTTTTGAGTGCTTGGGGTTGGCAGTCCTGTTAAGTGCTTAACTGAATAATGGCCATAAAGCTACAGAATGGCTCCACAGCTCTTCCCCAGCTCAGTTTGAATCAGCCTTGTCAACAAACAACGGAGAATTATAGTTTGTGTTTGTTGGAATCTTCCACTGGAGGTGGGTTAGCAACAGCCCTTCATCCAGGGCCGGCGCAACCCATTAGGCGACCTAGGCGGTCGCCTAGGGCACTACCATTTGGGGGGTGGCGATCGCAGCGGTATTTTGGTGGTGGGACCTTCCGCCACCTCTGTGGGGGGCGGCATTTCGGGGCGGGACCTTCCGCCGCCTAGGGCGGCAGAAAAGCTGGCAGCGCTTCTGCCTTCATTTTTGTCCTGGTTTAGGTGATCTAATGGTTCTTTTCCAACTTTAATTTCGGTGATACTTTGAAACATTTATGCCGTATTTAATTTTCTTTGTTGTCCTCTAGTTACTCTCTCTGTTTTCTTTCTCGTCTGTTAACCAAATGGCCTGGTGATTTATTTTGTTACATTTACTTATGATAGAAACAGGGAGTGCAGCTCTGGTCATGCAGGAAGTTGGTTTCCGTCTATTGAGTACAATGGTGACATGAGTTAACCTTTTTCAGTTACCCCATGATGTACCACAAGACATGGCATAGTATAATGCAGGGGTCGGCAACCTTTCAGAAGCGGTGTGCCGAGTCTTAATTTATTCACTCTAATTTAAGGTTTTGCATGCCAGTAATACATTTTAACGTTTTTAGAAGGTCTCTTTCTATAAGTCTATAATATATAACTAACCTATTGTTGTATGTAAAGTAAATAAGGTTTTTAAAATGTTTAAGAAGCTGCATTTAAAATTAAATTAAAATGCAAAGCCCCCCAGACCAGTGGCCAGGACCCGGGCAGTGTGAGTGCCACTGAAAATCAGCTTGCGTGCCGCCTTTGGCACGCGTGCCATAGGTTGCCTACCCCTGGTATAATGTAACAACTAGTGTGTTACTGCTGCCCTCTGCTGGATGGAATATCACACCTGCTCTGCTCCTGCATGTTTGAGAGACTTTGGCTCAGATTTTTAAAGGAATTGAGGTATTGCTGAGCCCAGTGTTGCTTCACCTAACTCATTTAGGAGTCTAACTCATTTTTGAAAGGGATTTAGGCACTCAGGACCCTAAATCCTATTGACAGCAATGCCTAACTGGCTTTAAAAATCTGGGCCTTTGTCGCAAATATATTTTACAACCTTGGATGAAAAGTGCTGTATAAGTGCTAAGTATTATTATTATGAATTATTTCTGTGTCCAAGGAGGATTCTGGTTTAATCCAAGTTCAGGATCCCTGAGCTTTTTGAAGTGGAAGGTCCTGAGTTCTGTTCACACTGGGAGTTTGACAGCCAGGGTATCACCATGAACTGTATTTTTGGAAAATGACCTGATGTTTTCCGTAAAGGGGCAATGTCTTTCCTCCTCAGTTCTTGCCACAGCTCATCCTTCGATGGTCCACAGAGCTTGGCAGATGGTGTCGAGGAATAAGAGACCAACTTTCTATACCTGCTATTGAATGCTTCTCCTGGGGATAAATAAAAGACTGTTTTATGGTTTTTTTTTTTGCTGAACTGCCAGTTCCTTTGCTTCCAGAAGCCTAGAAAGATTTTTTTATTTGTTTGAGATGCATGCTAATCGGGTTCCACAAACATTTCAATTCATTTCTGTATATTCATTAGAGGACTCGAGTAATTACCAGTATGACAACTCTGTAAGTCGATCTTGGCTTTGGAGATATGAGGAAAAATGATAACTACATTTCAAACGTAGATCTAGTTGCATTTAACATTTATGAGTAGCAATAAAAGTGAAGGTTGCAATTGTATCTGCAGCATCATACCACACAACATAATTTTACACCCTCAAACATCTGTTTCAGGATCATAGCTGAGAGTGTCAGATAATTGCCTTTTTTTAGACCTATCAGTTAGGCACCATCGAGTTTATTATAAATTCAAACTAATTTATTAGTAAACAACACTTGTGTTGAACAATGTTACAATATAATAGTCATGGGAATTGTAAGTATTCAAGACATTTGGAGCAAGAAATTTACATGCTGCCAGTTCAGGATGATGTTGATACATGATGGAATTAACCATTCTGCGAATAGGGGTCCGTTGGCAATGCTAATGCTGTGTAAGGATGCTCCAAGGAAGATGCCAATGATTTACCAGCTCTCCATTAATTCCCGCTAATTAGTATCTGGGAAGCATGGCAATGAATAACAGTGAAAAGATGTTTCAGCTTTCTTGAAAATAAAAGGTAGATTGAGCTCTCCTGCCCCTTTGTAGGGATACTGTGTGCACCATATCTGTATCTCAGTCTCATATTTTTGAGATCGTAGAGTAACACTGACAGTATTCCTGTGCTAGGTAAATAGCTGATCCCCCTCTGAAGGACTAAGAACCGAAGATCACAGGCTGGGATGGCACAAAACAGTAAAAGATGATACCAAAACAGGTACAAAAAAAGTGTGGCAGGTAAGGTGGGTCATAGAACAGGGGAGTTTTAATTATGCATTTCACCTTGTGCACAAATATTGCTACTAACCTAGCAGAGTCCACAGCACAGTTAAATGAAAGATTAGAAATCTTTCCATCCCCTTCCCCACTGATTACCAGTTCACCTTTCTCAATAAGAAAAAGTGTTGTATGAGCCTGGAATTTCTAGCGTTGTTTCCATCACAATGAGTTGTTAACACATTAGGAAACTAGAGGCAACCTACTTCTGTAAAATAAACATCAAATATGGCAGCCACCACATTCAAGCACTATTTTGCCTCTTCCTCCACTTAACTTCATCTGTGCTATTACTTCTTTCCTTCCCACCTGTTCTCCACATTGGGGCAGTAGGGTTGGGCCATGAACTACAGACCAAGCAGGAGGGTTTAGGATGGGAGTTGTAGATGAAGACCTTGTTTTTCTTCTCAGTAACCTCTGTGACATTCTGGGATGCAATCCATACCCAATCGGGGGCTGTCACAACCTGCCCTGCAATCTTGGGTGCCTCACAATACTTTGCTGCTGTATCTCCCACCTCGGCCGCTCACAAACAGCCTGCCAGCATGCACATCACATGCTGAGTATCTGTGTACAGCTGCAGCCTGCCAGCCACACGGCAGTCACACTGGTTTCCACCAGTCTGGGTTACTAGTCGCAGGGCAACCCCAACACACTCCCAGTCTCGTATTTCCCCCCCAAAATGTGTGTTCTTCACTGTCCAGCCCTTTCCCGGATAGCCCAGATATTGTAGGTCTGTTGCCACGGACAGGGGTCAATGTACAACAGTTTGCTACTTTAAATGGCGTTACCCACACAGTTCAGTTTAAAGACAACACTGGATTAGTTTTGATTAAAGAATAAAATGAGTTAGTTTAACTACCGAGAGAGATGTTAAGTGAGTACAAGTATAAGACATTAAAGGCAGCAATGGTCACAAGAGAACTAAAGATAAAACACTTTCTAGTAACTAAAACTTAACAAACTTGACTTGGTTCAAAGTGAAATTCTTACCACAGGTTCCCAGCAACATTTCTGACCAATTTCTGAAGTCAGGATCTGCCCCAAAGTCCAAGGGGCCGGTTTCTGTTGTCGTCTTCAATGAAATAGAGATGGATAGGGAGAGAGACCATGGGTAGAGTTGCCAACTGTCTAATCGCACAAACCCAAACACCCTTACCCTGCCCCCTTCCCTGAGGGCCCGCCCCTTCTCCGAGGCCCCACCCCACTCACTCCATCCCCCTCCCTTCGTCGCTCGCTGTTCCCCACCCTCACTCACTTTCACTGGGATGGGGTAGGGGGTGGGGGCGTGGGCTCTGGGCTGGGACCAAGTGGTTCGGAGTGTGGGAGGGAGCTCCGGGCTGAGCCTGGGGCTACGGGTTGGGGTGCAGGAGGGGGTGTGGGGTGCAAGCTCTGGTAGGGAGCTTGGGTGATGGAGAGGGCTCAGGGCTGGGGGATGGGGTGTAGGAGGGGGTACGAGATGCAGGCTCTCAGAGGGGGTCAGGGCTGGGGCAGGGATTGGGGTGCAGGAGGGTGTGAGGGGTGCAGGCTCTGGGAGGGAGTTTGGGTGCAGGAGGGGACTCAGAGCTGGGGCAGGGGATTGAGGCGTGGGAGGGGGTGAGAGGTGCAGGCTCAGGCCAGGTGGCACTTACCTTGGGCAGCTCCTGGTCAGCGGTGCAGTGGGGCTAAGACAGGCTCCTGCCTGCCCTGGCCCTATGCTGCTCCTGGAAGTGGATGGCACATCCTTGCAGCCCCAGCAAGGTCAGGGGTCTCCAGACATTGCCTGAGCGCACACTCTGCAGCTCCCATTGGCTGAGAACTGTGGCCAATGAGAGCTGTGGGGGCGGAGCCTGCCTTAGCCCCACTGCACCGCCGACCAGGAGCTGCCTGAGGTAAGCAGGGCCCCGCGCATTGTTCCCTCCATGCGCTGCTCCTGGAAGTGTCCAGCACATCCCTGTGACCCCAGGGGCTGTGAAGTCGGCGCTCGGGGCTGGTGCAGTGAGCGGAGACCCCCTGCCCTCCCCCCCCCAGGGGGCACAGGTCATGCTGGCGGCTTCCGGGAGTGGGGCCAGGGCAGGTAGGAAGCCTGCCTTAGCCCCGCTGCGCCACCAGATTTTTAGCGGCCTAAAATCTCCTGGTTTGACTTCAGTAACCTCCAGGAGATAGAGCCTGATTCTGGGAGACTCCTGACGAAACTGGGAGGATTGGCAACCCTAACCATGGGGTGTTTTTGTCCCTCACTTTTATGGGCCAATCACCCTTTGAAATGCTTTTTCCTGAGGGTTATCCCTAGATAAAGTTCATTCTCGCTATGAGGACAGAGGCAAGGAGTCTCATGGTGAAAGTGGTTCTCTGCTGTTGGTTGCTAAAATTCAGATTGGTCTGCTCCTGCCCCCTTGCTGTCTCAAGGACGTTGTTTACTACTTATATGTAAACTGAGGTAAACACACACTCCTTTGCTTAAAATAGACCTGCTTAACTCCTACTGCCTAATCAGGGCAACGTGGGTTTGAATATGTACTACCAACATCATTTATATAATGTTGCTATACATATAACTTTACATATAATGTTACTATACATTTTGCCATAATATTATTGATCTGCGAGTTATTAGTTTTCAAATGATACCTCACTAGGCATATTTTGTACAGATTCTTCCAAGAGGGTGTAAGGAGTGAATACAGGGGTGCATTCAGTTACAACCTCACCATCTCTTTGTCCACCAGGACTGATTGAACTGCAGTACAGTAGAACCTCAGAGTTACGAACACCTCGGGAATGGAGGTTGTTTGTAACTCTGAAATGTTCTTAACTCTGAACAAAACATTATGGTTCTTTCAAAAGTTTACAACTGAACATTGACTTAATACAGCTTTGAAACTTTACTATGCAGAAGAAAAATGCTACTTTCCCTTTATTTTTAGAAGTTTGTTTAACACAGCACTGTACTGTATTTGCCTTTTGTGTCTGTGTGAGTCTGTGTGTGTCTCTGCTGCTGCCCAATTGCGTACTTCTGGTAATTCAATATTTTCATTAATGACTCAGATAATGGAGTGGAGAGTAGGGTGACCAGACGTCCCGATTTTATCGGGACTGTCCCGATATTTGCTTGTTTGTCCCACGTCCCGACCGATGTACGGTCGGGACACTGGACAAACAAGCAATTTTGCCCTCCCGGAAGGGCTCTCGCCCCCCCCCCCCGACTCCGCCCCCTCCTTCCCCCATTGGCTCCCTCCCCAAATCCCCACCCTGGCCCCGCCTCTTCCCCAAGCATGTGGCATTCCTCCTCCCTCCCAGGCTTGCTGCTGTAATGGCGGGGCAAGCCTGGAGGGAGAGGGTGGTGGCCGGCTTCCAGTTCCTGGAGCTGGTGAGTACGAGCTCCGGGGGGGGGCAAGGGGGGCTGGCAAGGGGACTGCTCCCCCAGGAGGTAGACGGGGGGGCTCCGGACCCCGGCAGTGGCGGGGGACAGCGGCTCGGGGCCGCACAAGTGGCCATGTAAAGTTTATCGGCTTGGAGGGGACCCCGGCCAGCTCCTCACCCCTGTAGGGGGGTAGCGTCCCCGCCTCGCCCTGCGCCAGCATATTGCGCCGGCCGCCGCAGGCCAGGTAAGGAGCCGAGTCGCCCCCTCCCCCCTCGTCCTGGCTCCTCAGCTGAGCCCTCCCGTCGCCCTCCTGGGGGAGCGGCGGGATGTGCCGCATGTGCCCGGAGCTCTGGCGGGGGGGGTGCCAGCGGCCGTGGTGCGGCCGGGGCCTGCTAATTCCCCCAGGGAATTTTTTTTTTTTTTTGCTCCGCGCCCCTCCCTCTCCCCCCCTCCTCCTTGTCCCGATATTTCCTGTCAGTGATCTGGTCACCCTAGTGGAGAGTATGCTTATAAAATTTGCAAATGACACCAATCGGGGAGGGCTTGCAAGCACTTTGGAATAAAGGGTTATATTCAAAAGGACCTTGACAAATTGGAGAATTGGTCTGAATTCAACAAGCTGAAATTCAATAGAAATAAGTGCGAAGTACTTCACTTACGAAGGAAAAATCAAATGCACAACTACAAAATGGGGAATAACTTTCTAGGTGGTAGTACTGCTGAAAAGGATCTGGAGGTTATAGTGGATCACAAATTGAATAGGGGTCAACAATGTGATGCAGTTGCAAAAAGGCTAATATTCTGGGGTGTATTAAGAGGAGGGTCATATGTAAGACATGGAGGTAATTGTCCCACTCTACTTGGCACTGGTGAGGCCGCAGCAGGAGTCCTGTGTCCAGCTTTGGGCTCCACATTTTAAGAAAGATGTGGACAAATTGGAGAGAGTCCAGAGGAGAGCAAGAAAATTGATAAAAGGTTTAGAAAACCTGACCTGTCAGGAAAGGTTAAAAAAACAACAACTGGACATGTTTAGGCTTGAGAAAAGAAGACTGAGGCGGGGGGAGGAGGGGAATGACCTGATAGTCTTCAAATATTGTAACGGCTGTGATAAGAAGGACTGTGATCAATTGTCCTCCACATCCACTGAAGGTAGGATTAGAAGTAATGGGCTTAATTTACAGCAAGGGAGATTTAGGTTAGATATGAGGGAAAACTTTCTTACTATAAGGAGAGTTAAGCACTGGGAGAGGCTTCCAAGGGAGGTTGAGGAATCCCCACAATTAGAGGTTTTTCAGAGCAGGTTGGACAAACACCTTCCCAGGTATGGTCAGGGCCATCCTTAGGCATACGCAGAATATGCGGCTGCATAGGGCACCTGAAAATTTGGGGCACCACTGGTTCTTAGTGTCCACCCTCCCGGCTTTCCTATCCCTGTTCTGACCCTTCCTGCACGCTCCCACAGCTGGCTGCTGCAGCCTGGTGACTCTTCCTCCAGAGGGGATCTAGTAACTTCAAAGTGAAAAAGCCTCCAGCCTGCCAGACCTATTAGCACAACACTGAACCTGTTAAAGAGCCATTCAAGTGGTAATGAAGCCATTTAACAGGCATTTGCCAAATCCCAGATATATACTGTCAGTTTCTGAATTTACTCTGACAAAAACAGTTGAGCTGAGGGGTGAAAACATTATTTACTCAGAACATGTCAGTCTACAGGGCCTCAGTTTAAAATTTGCTTTAAAAATATGTCATTAGTGAGTTAGTGAAGATCATAAAATCACATCTCTAAAAAATCCTTGCATAGCCTTTTATGCTTGGATCTTCAGACATAGTTTTTTAAATAAATCCTTCAAAAGACCACCCTTATCTAAAATACACATTTTAATTTTAATTACTATAGTAAAAAACACTTGCTTCCAAAGTCTTCCTGTCCTTTCTGTCCATCCCTTTCTCCTTTCACGCCCCCCACCCCACCCCTTGAAGAGAGCCCTTAAAGGGACAATACCCCTTTCCTTCCAGATAGCTGGACAAAGAGTTTCCCTTTCTTTACTTCTGACTATCTGATGAACTAGTTTTAAGAGAACCCTCCAGCAAAATCAGTACCTTTTAGTAAGATATAAAATCCTTTGTTATGCCTAAAATCTTTGGAAACATATTTTTTAAAGTTGGTGAAATTTCATAAACATGTCTATTGTTATGGAGATCACACAAAGTAAATTAGTGTTCCCTTTTTCTAAACGCAATGAACATTGTTATGAACACACTAAACCTCTGTGACTGATTAATTTAAAATAATGTCTTTGTTTCAGTGAGTTAAATATGCAGTAATCTGGAATGATTACTTTATGAAGGCTTAAGAGTACATTTAAAATATAAAATCAGCTTAGAAATACTGATTAAGAAAATGTAAAACAGAGAAGAGCTGCATCATGTATTCCATAATATTTAATGTTGTATTCAGCAAGACAGCTGATTGGCCCTTACTACAAAGTTTTTGCAAATAAATCTCTGACAAACTTCAGGGCATATCAAAAAACCTGTGACTGACTTTTGTTTATTCCCAAGTTTAGTGCTTTTAATTAGGTACCTTCTGCATGTCCATTCTGTGTGAGGGAGAGGGTACGCGGGTCTCTGCGGAGAACTGTGACTCTCCGCCATTGTGAGGCAGCTTGGGTGTCTCGCTATCCTTTGCTGCCTCGTCCCTCCTCCTGGGCTGCCATCGGGCATGGGGGCACCAGTTTAATAATACTGCGTAGGGCCTCATAAATCCTAAGGATTGCCCTGGGTATGGTCTAGGCTTACTTGGTCTTGCCATAGTGCAGGGGGCTGGACTTGATGACTTCTTGAGGTCTCTTCCAAATCTTACATTTCTATGATTCTATGTTCTCTCAAATCAATTTTCACCGTATGTCGTTATTACATCTGTCCGACCGATTGTATTTATTACGTATGCATATCCCCATCAAGTGCCAGTGTCTCTGAACTATGCTGAACTACAAGAGATATTAGTTTTATGCTGTTTTGTCAGTGTATCTCTGTTTGGAAGTCACCCTCATTTAGTAATCACTGTGTTTAGTAGTCACACCTTTGCCATCTGCAGAAGAAATTAATTACATTTAATAGAAGTCGCCCTCAGTTTTACAGTAGTGGGGGAAGTAATTAAATGTAATTGAAGATGGGACTTCTAAACAAGGACATATGGTTTCCAACCATAGAGTTGACATTAGAAGGAACAAACAATTAATCAAGGACGGACAAAAACAATGTTGTGGGCTAAAGGCATTATTTCTTGCTTGCTCTTTTCATTGCAGTGACAGTGCAATAGCCTCTTTGCTTAATCGAAAGATACTACAAGCCAAAAGGGGGGAAATCCATTGGTATTATAATAGTTTGTATAGTTGTAGGTAAGAGTCATGCACATTGGCCAGTACCCAGGCAGTGACTTTATTTAAGTATTTATTTATGTCATAGCAGCACTACAGGCTTGGGAGATTCTTGAATTTCTGCTATCCTTGTTTCCTGCAATAGAATATTTCACTGCAGTTCTCTGTGCAAAAAAGATTTGAGGAGGCAGGGCCGGCTCTAGGCACCAGCAAAACAAGCTGGTGCTTGGGGCGGCACATTTTTAGGGGTGGCCTGGCCGGCGCCAGAATGCCGCCCCTAAAAATGTGCCCCGGCCGCCCTGGCTCACCTCCGCTGATGCCGCTCGCGCGCCACGGCGCACAAAACAGCTGATTCGCGCGCCGCTGCTCACCCTCCCTCCCAGGTTTGAGAACCTGGGAGGGAGGGGGAGACTCCGAGTGGCCGCAGCGTGCGCGCCGCTTCTCCCCCTCCCTCCTAGGCTTGAGAGCCTGGGGGGAGGAGGCAGGGCTGGGGATTTGGGGAAGGGGCGGAGTTGAGGCGGGGCCGGGGGTGGGGTAAGAAAAAACGCAGGGGGGCGGCCAAAATTGTTTCTGCTTGGGGCGGCAAAAATCCTAGAGCCGGCCCTGTGAGGAGGAAGGTGATTACTGTTGCTAGAGACAGATGTTTTGCCGTGGCAGCATTACTAGTCTGAAAAGCCCTTAATGACTGAATCATATATTAAAAAAAAAATCATTGTCGTCCAATTATAAAGTGTAAAACTTAAAAGCTGACCTTTGTGAAGCCATAGGCTTACAGAACTCGAGAGCCTGGTCAATGAGAATTTAGCCAATTAAATGATTAAATACAGCGTTGACTGTTGTTTTGTTAAAACATTCCTCTTCAAATCCAGTAATAATACTCAGCAACTGCCACTGGGCTTAATAATATGCTCTCTCACCGTGTAGAAGTGACATCTTACACTGAAGAGAAGTTGACATCTCCCATCAAGGATACCAAAGTGGGCTAGGGAAAGGAAAAAGAAAACTCCTGCCAAGTCCACTAGGACATTAAATAGTTGTCAGGCAACGTGCGATGTGCTTTATTATTAACAATTTTTAGTAATACAATAGAATCCAGAGACTCCTAACTAGGATCTGGGCCTTGTTGTGCTAGGCATTGTAAAAAACAAACACACACACATTAAGAAACGGTCCTACCCTGAGCAGTTACAGACAAAGTATGGGGAAAAAGGAAGTATGGGGACTCCCGTGGTACAGATGGTGAACAGAGACACTGGAGATTCTGTGACTTGCTTAAGCCCACCTAGTGGTAGAAACAAGAATTGAACCCGCATTTCAGGAATCCCAGGCCTTAATCACAAAGCCATCTTGCCTCTGCAGCAGTTGAGCCGTGAGTGGTCCAAACACAGTAGCTTTACCAAGTGGGCTAAATTTGTAGGATTTTGTGAAGCTTGTCTACCTTCCATTTTAATGAGATACACGTGAGAGCCCATCTCATTTTTGTCACTAGTTCTTGTTTAGTGGCCAGAAATAAGAGGTCTGATTTTCTGTGCCCGACTACTTAGAACATGCAAATCCCTCAGTTTGCCCATGCCTGTGTGTGGGCACTTGTGCAATTGCTTGTGTGTGCAGAGGAGGCACAAGTTTGTGTGCACTAAAGTACAAACACACACCTATTGGGCAGTGAGAAGTATTCTAGCTGCATTATCTTTTGAAGAGAGAAATACTTCACAGTTGAGAGTAATTCAGCTGTGTGGCCTATGTTCATATACTTGATTCCCTCCTTTTACATACAGTGTGTAGACTAGATAAGTGGTGCAAAGAATTAGCTGCAAAAATATTCCAAACACTAAATACATTTGTCCAAATACCTGTTTATTGGCTCTTGTCAAGCAATGGTACTGGCAGAAACACAGCTTTCTGGAGTTTGTGTTGAGAGGCCGCGTTGTTCAATGGATACTGCACTGGATTCATCTTCAGGAGACCTGGGTTCTATTCCTAGTGCTGTCACTGCCACCTTAGGCATCCCACATCTTCACCTTGTGCTTCAGTATCCTGATCTGAAAAGTGGGGATGACGATTCCTTCATAAAGCACCTTTGCGCTGGATGGATGACAAGGGTTGTCTATTAGAGCAAGGGAGTTGGAGTGAGGAGGCATGGGTTCTATTCCTGATTCTGCCTCTTATGTAATCTGGAACAGATCATTTAATCTCTCCGTGCTTCCCTTTTTCTGTGTGTTACAGAGTGGGGACTCCTTCTGTGAAACTCTTTGATATCTAAACAAATACTTTGCCTCAGTCTTTAATGAGGAGTTGAGGGATAATGGTAGGATGACAAATAGGAATGAGGATATGGAGGTAGATATTACCACATCCGAGGAAGAAGCCAAACTCGAACAGCTTAATGGGACTAAATCGGGGGGGCCCAGATAATCTTCATCCAAGAATATTAAAGGAACTGGCACATGAAATTGCAAGCCCATTAGCAAGAATTTTTAATGAATCTGTAAACTCAGGGGTTGTACTGTATGACTGGAGAATTGCTAACATAGTTCCTATTTTTAAGAAAGGAAAAAAAAGTGATCCGGGTAACTACAGGCCTGTTAGTTTGACATCTGTAGTATGCAAACAAATTTTGAAAGAGAAAGTAGTTAAGGACATTGAGGTCAATGGTAATTGGGACAAAATACAACATGGTTTTACAAAAGGTAGATCGTGCCAAACCAACCTGATCTCCTTCTTTGAGAAGGTAACAGATTTCTTAGACAAAGGAAATGCAGATTTCAGTAAGGCATTTGATACGGTTCCACATGGGGAATTATTAGCTAAATTGGAAAAGATGAGGATCAATATGAAAATTGAAAGGTAGATAAGGAACTGGTTAAAGGGGAGACTACAGTGGGTCGTACTGAAAGGTGAACTATCAGGCTGGAGGGAGGTTACTAGTGGACTTCCTCAGGGATTGGTTTTGGGACCAATCTTATTTAATCTTTTTATTACTGACCTTGGCACAAAAAGTGGGAGTGTGCTAATAAAGTTTGCGGATGACACAAAGCTGGGAGGTATTGCCAATACAGAGAAGCAC
>NW_020664980.1:6574082-6654462 GCF_002925995.2 Terrapene triunguis
GTGTCAGTGATGCAGCCCTCGGGCCAATGCACTAGTCCTCATGCGGCCCTCGTGGTCATTTGAGTTTGAGACCCCTGATGTAGATGGTTCTCTGCTGTCTTCCATCCTTGGACTTCTTCTCATAGTTTGGGATGCAAACAAGATCTCTTTTAGCATCAGAGGACTTCGGTTCATAGCATAGAACAGAAGACTATCACAGTCCAGAAACTGTATGTATCCTCTGTTTGTTAACCAAAACCACACTACAAAGCCAGGAATTCTAGCTGATCATCCTTGGATTTCCTTCTTCCTTGTACTACACGTTTTGAAATACCTAACAAAACCATGAACACATCTTGCTCTGCTCTGTGCTCTAAACAGCAGTGTCTCAGTTATCATGCAGATGTTTGTTCTGTGCCTACCTGTGGCTGTGACAGCAAGAAGTACTGCATTCTGTGAGTGTCAATAGTGTGCCAGGTTTTTTCAATGGGCAAATGATGTGTGGCCAACTAGAATTCTTCAGATCAATAATTCAGTGACAGACAGCTAGAATGGAAAATAACAGTAAGCCTAGCATTGTTCTGTACAGCGCAAAGAATGAAGAGACACATAGCTGAATTCTATCCACATGTCAGTTCTGTCAGCGAATATTAAGTACTATGAATAAATGTTGTATATTTCTCTTTATAGATTAACACGGCTTGGCTTGCATAGCTGTGTAGCCCAGTAATGTAAAAGAGTTCTGAGACATGTCTGCTGGAGAGGGAAAATGGCACAAGTTAACCAGCTCCCAGAATGAACTAATTTTCATGATCGGGTAATGCCCGAGCTAATTCGCCCTCAATAGAACTTTAGTGCTGTCAGTCGTTTCTCAAACAGCCCATTTCAGCCCTCACACCAGGGCTGAGCTTTTTTTAATGTACAAATAACAGCTCTAAAAACATACAGCGTCACTTGCAAATGCACCTTTAAAGATAGATAACGCTCCGTAGTATTTTAGGCCCCAACCCTGCAATTCGGTGCCCCTAGGAAGCCATGTTGAAGCCAGTGGATCTCCACGGGGGTTTGCCTGCAAGGATCCAGTGGAAGGATTGTTACACGTACAGTGGAAAGTACATTTCTGGCCCCTTAAAATTCCTCCTGTCCTTCACTGGGTTTTCTATCCCACAGTACAGGGTGTTGAGTTCCGGTTACTAAGACACTCCTTTCCTGTAGTACATGAGGAGTTTTAAAGCTCTAGGGCTGTGTTTTTTACATCCCTTCCAATACTCTTCATGCTTTATCAAACCTCCCCATTGTGTCCACCGGATATCACCAGAGTATCTTACTTAGGCAGTAGGCACTTTGTCAGTATTGCTGCAGGGCTGCCTAATGGCATGGCTACTACTACTTCCCTTCTAGAGACTGAGGTCACCATCTCCACAATGCAATTAACCTCTACTGGCCTAACAAAGGGTCCCAACTCTTTTTCTTCACGTGGTCTTTGGCCAGGGGAATTGTTCTGCATGGAATTTGCTAAGAGCATTCACTACTTTAACGTTAGCCTGACCTTGCCCCTTCCTTTCTATCCTAACTCTTTCTTTGTGTTTCAAGCCTAGAATTGTTTTATGGTGAATTTTGAGAATGATTAGAATCATAGACTATCAGGGTTGGAAGGGACCTCAGGAGGTCATCTAGTCCAACCCCCTGCTCAAAGGGAGACCAATCCCCAGACAGTTTTTTACCCCAGTTCCCTAAATGGCCCCCTCAAGGACTGAACTCACAACCCTAGGTTTAGCAGGCCAATGCTCAGACTACTGAGCTATCCCTCCTGCTTATCTTTAATTGTGAGGTTTTTGGTGATTCAAAGCCATCGAGAAATTCATGCCCCATTCCACCACTCCTTCCATTTTATGTACCTAACCATTAAGAAAGTTAACCTTTTCAAAACATCCCAATTGTTTGAATCATTCAGCTGCTATTTTCTTGTAACTTCATCCTTCTGACTGCTTTGTATGGTTTCATGCTCCACTAACTTTGATCACAATGCTGTCAATGCCTTGCGAATCCATCACCAGAAGGGAGCACAGATACAGTGAATATAGAGTATTACTTTGAAAGCATTCCCAGTATTTGTCAATACGCTCGACTTTTTAAGGTGGAAGTCCACAGAGACAAATTCTGAAGTGGCCTTTTGGCCCATCACTTATTCTGCCTATGTGTTGACTAAACTGTCTTGCATCCCTGAGCCTCACTTTATTATGTGGGTCATCTTTCTGTCTCAGTAAAAGCCTGCTGTTGCAATATCAATTGAGCTGTCGTTTTTGGCTCTTGCAGAGAGTCCTATGATGGATTTATACCATTTCTAACAAAATGAGGAGAACTCTAATGCTTGGCTTTTTTTTTTTTTTTTTTGCATCAATTTGCATCTTTTTGAAGAAATGTGACTTCCCCCAACGGACTGGCTTGTTGAGCGGATTTAGTCCTGCTGCATTGCAAGTTAAGCTGGTGTTCAACAGTGAACCACACAACATGGGGTGTGATTGTGACAGGATTTTCCGCAGTTAGTTATTCTATGAAGTGTGTGTGGGGGGAGGGGGGGGGGAAGGAGGGAGTGACCTGAGTTGTACACTCCCAGTCTCTGGTGAGGATTATAATATGCTTCACTAAATTGCCAAGGAGAATTAGTTGGAAGTTGAACATCTACTGAGGAGTATCCTTAAATCCTGTTTTCGGTTCTCACAAAAATCTAGTGTTTCCATGACAAAGTAAAATCCATTTTGACATGCTTCATGTTTTTTTTCCTCCTCATTTGGTTTTGTCGTCTCCATTTCAGATGTAAGTAAGGCAAGCTGACAAGACAATAAACCATGCAGCTTAATAGCTGCTTCTTGTTCATTACATTTTACGTCTTGATGGGATTTTTGAAATTGGTAGAGCTAATCCTGAACTGACATTGCTTTAGTGTAAAGATGGGCCAAGGCCATTTATTTGAACCTGCTGAGGCTCTGATTAGAGGATTGGGCCAAAAAAAACCTGATGAGGTTCAACAAGGACAAGTGCAGAGTCCTGCACTTAGGACGGAAGAATCCCATGCACAGCTACAGACTAGGGACCGAATGGCTAGGTAGCAGTTCTGCAGAAAAGGACCTAGGGGTCACAGTGGACGAGAAGCTGGATATGAGTCAACAGTGTGCCCTTGTTGCCAAGAAGGCTAACGGCATTTTGGGCTGTATAAGTAGGGGCATTGCCAGCAGATCGAGGAACGTGATCGTTCCCCTTTATTTGACATTGGTGAGGCCTCATCTGGAGTACTGTGTCCAGTTTTGGGCCCCACACTACAAGAAGGATGTGGAAAAATTGGAAAAAAGTCCAGCGGAGGGCAACAAAAATGATTAGGGGTCTGGAGCACGACTTATGAGGAGAGGCTGAAGGAACTGTGATTGTTTAGTCTCCAGAAGAGAAGAATGAGGGGGGATTTGATAGCTGCTTTCAACTACCTGAGGGGGGGTTCCAAAGAGGATGGAGCTCGGCTGTTCTCAGTGGTGGCAGATGACAGAACAAGGAGCAATGGTCTCAAGTTGCAGTGGGGGAGGTCTAGGTTGGATATTAGGAAACACTATTTCACTAGGAGGGTGGTGAAGCATTGGAATGCATTACCTAGGGAGGTGGTGGAGTCTCCTTCCTTAGAGGTTTTTAAGGCCCGGCTTGACAAAGCCCTGGCTGGGATGATTTAGTTGGGAATTGGTCCTGCTTTGAGCAGGGGATTGGACTAGATGACCTCCTGAGGTCCCTTCCAGCCCTGATATTCTATGATTCTATGATTCTATGAAAATGAGACCTAAATCTGGAAAACCTCCTATAGTTTTCCCAACCGTTTGCATTTTCTCTGTGTCCTTAGTTAGTGGTCTGTCCAAGATGGTGTTGTACAACTATTCCCATGTTGCCCGAATGAACTCCAGTGTAGAAGCAATGATTGCTCGTCAGTAAGCTAGTCAGTACCCAGTACTTGTATTGCTTTATTGCGGTGGGATTGAATGTTACCATTTTCACTACAAAAAGCCATCTCGCTGGTGAAAATGGACAACATTCAAAATTGTTGTGAACACTGACTTTTTTTTGGTAAAAAATATATACCACTGGTCCAAGAAACAGCTCCATGTAGCTGATCAATTTGGAGTGGCACAGATACTGGGCAAAAATTTTAAAACCAGTCTGTGCCATTGGCTTTCAGTGTGATGTAGGCTTCAAAGAGCCAAATTTTCATAGTTTTTTTCATAGTTACTTAGGTTGCAGATAGGCCCCTACTGGCATTTCAAAAACAGGCATCTAATGTCTGCTGATTTTAGTGAGACTTAGGTGCCTGACTTAGGAACTTTTGAAAATCCTACTTGGTGCCTATCTGCATCTTTAGGTGCTCCAACACCTTTGAATAATGAGCCATATGTTCAGGACCATCGACTAACTGGTAACAGACTTCTTGGGCATAGTGCTGAAGGGGCAGAGGGTTACAAAAAAACGAGGCAGCCACTTCCCAAAGAGCCGACCCCATTTGGGCAGGTAGGTAAGTGCTGAAACTGCGATCTGAAAGTGGTAGAAATCTCTGAGGCTCTTAACAATCGCTTTTCTATTTCTAGGGCAGTAAGCCTTGGATAGAGAAGGCAGTCCTTTTAGGATGCAATATCTGTTGTGCACTTCGGGCAGTTTGCCTTGTGGACAAGATCCTCAGTAAGCTCCTTTCCCACTTAAAGGATAATGTTTGCCATTCCTCAGAGCAGTTTTTTGACACTCATCTCTGGCTGTTCAAGGGTTACCATCACCACCAGTCACACCACTTCAGTTTACAGAACTGAAATTCAAATGAGCTATGAGCCAAGCACTACAAATATTGTGCTGTGAAGTTTGGGTGCGAGTTACAGGGGAATAATCTACTATTTTAGTTCCAGTTCTTTAAAAAGAAACAACTCTTCCAGCTGCTGCATTTAATCCAGTGTAGCTGGTACTGAAATGCCACTGTTCTGAAAGACCAGCTGAAAAGAGTTTTTAGATTTTTGACAGTTTGTAGCTTAAAAAAACCATGTCATGATTAAAACGGTATTCTGCCGGCAGCTTGCTGTCTGCTCCTTTTTTTGATATTTTAGATTAACTGATTTCTGATATTTTGTTACCAAGTAGCTTCTAAGAACCCCGAAACAGTTAACTTTTATTCCTTGTGCATTTTGATTTTCACTGTCATGGATTTTTTTAGTTGTCAGTGAAGTGGAGTTGAGACCACGATGCAACAGATGTAATTGGCAACAGATCAGTCATTATGAAAGGATAAATGTGATACTAGTGGAGATGGTTTCCCATGCACTTTATCATTGTTGCAACAGATGTGAAAACTGGAAGACTCTCCTATGAAGAACAATCTATGTGCCTGTTCCAAAGCCCATTGAAGTCAATGGAAAGGCTCTCGTTGATTTCTAGGTCTTGGATGAGGCCCTAGATGATTGCTAATCCCATTCATAATATCTTCAAGCTCAAAGGAAATTTCCCATACAAGTTCCACTTCTGCAAGAAAAGCCAACCAAAACACAATGCACAAAAAGATAATATATACAAATCCATATGAAAAACCCCATTAAAAATCTGATGTTGAAACTGAGAAGAACAAAGAGAAGTGGAAGGAGAGGTTGACATTCCATCTTTAACTCATCCCTTTGTAGGGTGACTAGACAGCAAATGTGAAAAATCGGGATGGGGGTGGGGGGTAATAGAAGCCTATATAAGAAAAAGACCCCAAAATCGGGACTGTCCCTATAAAATCAGGACATCTGGTCACCCTATCCCTTTGGGCCTGGGCACTGCAGAACTTGGTCCATTGGACCAGGGAAACTTATTTTCAGAGTCAAACTGTTTTTGTAATTCTAAAATTCCAGTCCTGGAGAGGCCATAGAGAGATAAAGTAAACCTGAATTAGAGCAACATCAAACTCACACACAGTGCTTTTTGGGAAAGGCCATGTGAGGCTAATGTTGATTAGTGAACTGGCCCTATGTATTCATGAGTTCTACAAAAGAAAAGTATAGTGGTTAGAGAAGGAACAAGAGAGCAAAGACTTCTGGGTTGAAATCCTGGCCCCACTGAAGTCAAAAAGTTCAGGTGCTGCCTACCGTCTTTTTCCTGGATAACTTTGTGGATGACTAAAGAAGTGGTAGTATTATAACATGCAAGGGAAAATTAAAGAGGTGAATGACTTTTTTTGTTCAAATTGGTTAAGAAACTTTTATTGTTGTAAAACCTCATTGATGAAAACCTCTGCATAACCCTTGAGAGAGAAGTACTTTTGTTAAAGTTTCAGCACACCTGCCCCTTCAATTAAGTACTGGGATCTCACATGATCCATATCACTAGGACTTCCAAGTCCTCTAGTAAACACCAGGAAAGAGTACACTTGATATTTCTGATGCTGCTAATCAGGCATGATAAGGAGAGTTAGGGACACAGTCCTGACGCTGTAGCCTAAATATCCTTTCATTTGTAGAATTAAATTAGACCCAGAAATTATTTGTGGGTTTTGGTAAAATTAAGGCTCTTCAGGCTTACATCTGGCTAGCGCTGCATCCATATTTGTATGTATAAGGCGACCAACTATTTACAGGTTTCAGAGTGGTAGCCGTGTTAGTCTGTATCAGCAAAAACAACAAGGAGTCCTTGTGGCAATTTAGAGGCTAACAAATTTATTTGGGCATAAGCTTTCGTGGGCTAGAACCCACTTCATCAGATGCATGAAGTGAAAAATATGTTTCACTTCATGCATCTGATAAAGTGGGTTTTAGCCCACGAAAGCTTATGCCCAAATAAATTTGTTAAACTATTTCCTGTGTATAGTCAACTAGTTACTTTTCTGAAATAGCTCTTTAGTCCAAAAGATGGCAGTGTTTTTCTATCTCCCTGTAAAGCAAATTCCCTTTCACACACCAGCTTTGTTCACTATTGAACTTCTCTCCAATGCATTATTTTCCATTATTGTGAAGGCCAAATTACTGCCTAAAAAAAAAGTGTCTGTCTGTCTATCTATCTATAAACTAACATCACAACATTCTGATGAAAAATAGCACAGGGAAGGCGCTTTCCTCAGTTATTAATGGCCAGTATTTGTAATATTGTGTTTCGTTCTGGAAGCCTTGGTGGAGAGATGCAGCTTTACGGAGTGAATGTCACTTCAGCTGGTGTTTTATACATTTTACAAAGAAAACTCAAGCATATTTTTAACATTTAATATTAAAAAAGGAAAGACACGTTTCATTCAGTCCTGTTGGCCTTGTAACAAAGAGGCTAAGTCCCTGTCAGTGCAGCCATCTGAAGTAGCTTTCTGGGGATTTCCCCAGGCTAGGGAAAATCCCTGGGTGGCCCAGAGCTGCATCCATGGGCAGGGTGATGAAGTGAAGCCTGACTTCTGGCATGCCCCCCTGGAGCCATAGAGAGCTAGGAGTAACTGGGAGTGGCACCAAGGCTGCTCTAAGTGGTGCTAGGGAGAAAGCCAGCCTATGGTTGGTCCCAGGACCTGGAAGCTACAAAAGGGGCATTAAGTAACCTTTCCTCCTCCTCTATCCATCCCCCAGCCCCCTGAAGCTGCACTGAATGCAGCTTGGGTGGACCCGAGGGTACAGCTACGTGGTCAGTTATTCAGTGGTCACCCACATACCTGTTCTCTCAAGGCTAGATTACTATGGTACACTCCACCAGAGGATAACCTCAAAAGCCTGCAGCTAGTGCAGAATGTAGCTGCCAGCTACATAGAGAAGGGGGATGGGTGCAACTTTTTAGGAGCGGGCCCTCGGTTCTCTCTCAATGGATCCTCGCGCTGAACCTGACCACTTTTAAAATGAGAGGTAAAACAGCACTTTGTGCAGGGATTCCCCTGCCTGTAGATCTTGGATTCATTGGAAACTTGGGTTCAGATCCTGAGCCCCACTGAGATCAGTTTGTGCTGCCAGAGTGGCGTAAAGCTGTCTGAAAGGGGTAGCTGAGGGATCCCAAAGCATGGAGGAAACCTGGGTCGGAGTAAAGCTGGGATTACTGCCATTGCACTAGCTCTTCCTGCCCCCCGCCCCCACACTCCTCAACATGAAAGGACAAGATGGGAGCCAGAGGATTGGGGAAATGACATTCTGAGAGGGGAAGGGGTACCTGAAACAGCAACAGGAAATGAAGAGTCCTGACCCCTTCTCTAGCCAGGTGAATATCAGCTGGTAATGACCGCAGAGCCGTCATGGCAAAAATAAGCAGAATATTACTGCAAGCAGGTTGCCACTGCATCATGCTTCCTTTACAAGCCAATAATATCGCTCCCTGACAATATGCTGCTTCTGTATGGGATTGACTGGCGGTGACCAGCTTAGTTGCACCATTTTCTCTACTCCTGAGACCTGTTGTAGTTAGTCCATTAGGTACACATCCCACATCTTAAACAAGGGGAGGCTGTGTTTTACTAATGCAGTGCAAGCTCAGTGCTGCTAATACAAAACTCTGCAGTTTTAAAAGACATAAAAATAAGATGGAGTGGT
This sequence comes from Terrapene triunguis, assembly GCF_002925995.2. Classification (NCBI taxonomy): domain Eukaryota; kingdom Metazoa; phylum Chordata; order Testudines; family Emydidae; genus Terrapene; species Terrapene triunguis. Next base: position 6,582,593 of record NW_020664980.1, read on the forward strand.
AGAAGGTGGGATGAAAGTAGCTGCTTGTGTAGTGTAGTTGTTTTCCAGCAAGAAGCTATGACATACTGTAGGCTACCTCCATAATAGCTAGTCTGGTCTTGCTGTGTTGTTACATTTTTTTTTTCTCTCCTGGGAACTCTACAGGATAACTGATGGCAGTATTTCAGTCCCTGTATAATGTCCATATAACTGCCTGTGGCAACCCAAGAAATGAAAATATAAAACTACAGGGAGTTTAAAAAACAGGTTGAGTGATCTAAATGCACCTCCATCCCCTGGTGAATTCACTTAGTCTGATTGCTTAATTGGAGGTGATAATGCAGGATTATTTGATCTGGCAACATCTATACTGCAGTTTATGAGACAAGAATAGTCAAGCAAAGATCCCAGCAAGGGAGATAAAGTGAGAACAAATTGTTTTACTTCAGTAAGAAAATGCAAATAGAAAAAGACAAGGGCATCTTCAAATAGAAACCTACACAAATCCGTGAAGTTGTGTTTTATTAAGTATAATACTCCTAAGAACAAGAAATAATCTCCTATAATAGACATACAAAAACAAGACTGAATAAACAATGAGTGAAGCTGTTTTCTAAGTTCAAAGATACTCCTGAAACACAAGTCAATGGGATCTCTGGATACTTACCCCTTTAAAAATTAGGCCATTTATTTAGCGGTTTAAATCTGCGTTCAGATGGCTAACTTTAGGCACCCTTGTTTGAAAATTTTGGCCAAAACACTTGGGCAATTTTAATAACCTCAGAATAATGTGGACAGTAAGAAATATTTTCTATAATACATTGCTGCAGAGAGATTCACGCATGGGTGTTTTTTGAAAACTAACTTGCAATGGTGCTTCCTGAAACATGTACAAGTGCATTCATATTGATTCTATTAATGAAAATTAAGCGTGTACAAATTTGCTTCATTGGAGACTGCGGGGTATGGAAATGGAAAGTTAATCATACTTAGCATTTATATAGAGTTCATCGTCAACATTCTTTACACATATTCAGTCAGTGTCAGACCCTTGATTGGAATGCTGGAGTTACCAGCTGCCAGGCCTTTATTTATATAGCCAGACCATGACACTCAGTAGGAGGGAGAGAAAATGGAAAAATTAAGTGTCAGAAATAAAGATCTAAAATCCAGATGATCTTGACATAAGATCAAAGTGGTTTGGGCCCAACATTCAGATAAAGAAATATTGCGAAGATTTTTTTTTTTTAAAGTGAAAACAGTTTTTAGCTTGGATTTAAGCATTCCACTGTGGGGTTAGCAATCCAGACAATGCAGTGTTGTGCTAATGCATGAAGACCAAGAAACAAAACTGACCAGAAAATAAATGTGATGTTTGCTAGTCTATTTTCAGTGCTTAAACTGGGCTAAACTGGTGACATGTAAATCAGGTGTTCTTTTAAACAAATTCTCTGCTTTAATAATCTAAAGCTTTATTGGTAATGCAGGCAAGGAATGTTATTTTTAATATGCTTTTTAACTGAGTGTCTCATTAAATGCTTGGATACAATGGCAATGAATAACTTATGGACTGATGGGGCAAACATATGAATGGAGCTACGTCCTGCATCAGGGCCTACAGCCAGTAGTAGTGTTTGCAGGATTAGCACAGGATTAGTGTCACTTCCTGCAGACACTCAGGGCCAGGTTTTCAAAGGTATTTAGATGCATAAAGATACAGCTAGGCACCCAGTAGGATTTTCAAAAGCATCTATGCAAGTTCGGTGCCTAACTCCCATTGGTTGCTAATCCTACTAGGTGCCTAGCTGCATCTTTAGCCACCTAAATACCTTTAAACATCTGGCCCTTATTGCTTGTCTGAAATGAGGCAGCAAGGCATTTGATGCTTTAGTCTTCAGATAAAACAGAGGGATACTATAGGTTCCAGTGGTTGATAATTAAACAGTTTCTGAGAAATCACTGAATGGTAGGACTTTTCAGACCTATGATGAGTTCAAAATTGCTCAAGCCAATGAGAAAATAATTGCTGCAGATGTGCTGGTTCTTTTATGCAGGAGGCATGCTTCAAAGGCCTTTAGCTGTTGTTGTTTTTCATTTATGTTGGAGTCAGAAGCAGGAGACATTGATATTGGCAGCAGCACATGAAGCATATTGAGAATTGCCTGGGTCAAATAATTCTGCACTCTCTTATCAAATGGTACTTTTAGGGATATTATTCCATATATTGGTTATATTAGTGATCTGTTTCTTCCAGTAACTGAAAGGCAAGTGTAGCCTGTCTGTATTTCAAGAAGACAACCTCCCTTGACAGAGACAGAGTGGAGAGGGTTTATGCAATTCTGCATATAAATTACTTACTTATTTTGATAAGATTGTATTGAAATCCAGAAGAGAGATTTGAGCTATAACTGTAAAATGTCTATCACCATGAAATAATGCCTGCATTTTATGCTTTTTGTGCTGAATAGCTTATATCTCCCATCAAATAGATAGATACCATAGATGGGTAATATATATTATCCTTTGTGTCTACATATATACTGATAACCTTAAAGGATCAAGGCCTTTTCTTTCTAGTCAGACCGGACATAAACAGAGAAAGCTGCCTGGTGGATCAGCCAGCTAAGAGCGTGAACACTTTGCAAGTCATTGTTTTTCCTTTTGACATTGATACTGTTAGTTCATGTGATATCAGGGTGCTGGAACAATTTTTATCGTGGGGGTGCTGCTGAGGGAAACTCTGTATTTGGTGTTTGTTATTACTACTTCAAACCAGGGGGTACAGCAGTATCCCTAGTTCCAGCACCACTGTGTGATATTGTTTATTTGTAAGAAAAGGCAACACTCTTTTTTGGGGTCTGTATGTATAAGAGAAAATGAATCATAGTCATTAGGTTTCCCCACAGCAGAACTGGCTTTTCTCCTGTGGAGAGTTTATGGCTAATTGGTGTCTGTACTAGCTAATAGCAAAAATTAAGGATTGGGACAGGCATAAGTTGTTTACAGAATGACATGCATACCCAGGGGAAGTAGCTGCAAAAACAGGGTTAAATTTGGATTTATGCCTTTTCAAAACACTTTCGAAGGGTGCTGCTATGAAACGGTCTGTACTTTTAAAAAAGGAAAATAAAACAACCCTGTGGCTTTCAAACGACTAATTAGCAGGCCTCGGAAAAATATATTATTCAAATGTTTGGTAGTTCAAGCCTGAGAGAATGTTGCCGGTGGTTGCCCACTATAAGCTCTGCTCACTTAACGACTAGCTGGGAATCAGTCTCACTAAAGACAAGCAGACAAAGGCTTGAGTTTAAAGAAGGGATGCACTGGGTCTTCCGACTGGATTTGATTTGCACATGGGGCAATTTAGAATTTGGCATCATTGGAAAAAAATTCCCTATCCTCTCCCATCTGTTTACTACCCTAATGATATCCCCTTAGTGATTCATGCTTCCTCAGGTCATCTCCTCCTGGGCCTTTTTTAAAAAAAATGTGGTTTCATTTGAGTAAATCAAATAGTTACGTGATCCTCATGTATTTCCCAGCCAGGTCACCTGCTCTGATTGCTGTGTGTTCCAATTATTCAGTCCAGGTTTAAAATCAGCTAGCATGAGCTCATCTGGTGTGAGCTTTGCAGTTTGAATCTTTGTGGGCAGGAAGAATCAGAAAAAGGGAAGACCTGCCTCAGAGTTTTCCCAAGTCAGTCAGGTAACTTTGTTAGAGTTGACTAAATTCAGTAAAGTCAACATTTTAGAGGCATTGCTATGGCCTGGTCCACACTAACCCCCCACTTCGAACTAAGATACGCAACTTCAGCTACGTGAATAACGTAGCTGAAGTCGAAGTACCTTAGTTCGAACTTACCGAGGGTCCAGACGCGGCAGGCAGGCTCCCCCGTCGACTCCGCGTACTCCTCTCGCGGAGCAGGAGTACCGGCGTCGACGGCGAGCACTTCCGGGATCGATCTGGGATCGATTTATCGCGTCTAGACAAGATGCGATAAATCGATCCCAGAAGATCGATTGCTTACCGCCGGACCCGGAGGTAAGTATAGAGGTACCCTATGACTGGCTACTCTGCATCCGTTGTAAGAAAGCAGATTGGAACCAAGTACCTAGAAACGTATGCGAGCATTAATTAGAGCTTTCCACAAAACCCACCTGTGAAGGACGTCTGTTTGTTTGTTATTGTGCAGAGAACCAACTCCTTTCAAGTCTAGCCCCAACCCCAGTGGTTCAAGAGATACAGGGAGACAAAGAGCTTTGGGATTGATAAATGGACAGCCCTGAAGTTCAGGTTAGAGAGGCAGAGGCTGTGGAGGTGCCAGCCATACTCACCTCCATAATCCTGGAACTGGAGAGTTGTCTGGATAAACTAGACCTGCCTAATCTTTAGATAAGTCAATCATGCATGTACACTGTTGGGTTATCCCCTCCCCTCCTTTGCTCTTGTTATGCTTTGTTCCTTCTCCTGAGATTAGACGATACTTTGTTTGGAAAGACTGTTTTGTCATTGTGTTCACAGCTCCCGGAGGGCAGATTCACAAGGCTTGAGCCCAGTCAGGCCTGCTGAGGAATCACGGTTGGTACCCAGGGTGCTGTACTCTGGATAGGGTGACCAGACGTCCCGATTTTATCGGGACTGTCCCGATATTTACTTATTTGTCCCGCGTCCCGACCTACCTTCGGTCGGGACGCGAATTGTCCCGATATTTTGCCTCCGCTCACAGGCGGAGCGGAGCCCGGAGGGGGTTCATGCCCCCCCTCCCCGACTCTGCCCCCTCCTTCCCCCATTGGATCCCTCCCCAAATCCCCGCCCTGGCCCCGCCTCCAGCCCCGCCCTTCACTGCCCCCATTGGATCCCTCCCCAAATCCCCGCCCTGGCCCTGCCTCTTCCCCAAGCACGCCACATTCCTCCTCCCCCCTCCCTCCCAGGCTTGCACTGATCAGCTGTATGGCGGCGCAAGCGCTGGAGGGAGGGGGGAGGTGGAGACGGAGCGGAGGCAAGCTGGTGCGGGGGGGGGCGTGGAGCTCCGGCGGCCATTTTTTTTTCTCCACCCCCCCCACTGTGTGATCTGGTCACCCTAACTCTGGGGCCCTGTACGAGAGTGGGAGAATCACAGGATTCCATCCTGAGAGGCGAAGTTGCAAGGTCAGTCACCTAAAGAGGATGCTCCTGGAGGAGGAGCCAAAGGTGAAGATAGCCCCGAATGGTCCCACCACAGGCAGCAGGGAGCGTCGCGGAGAGCTACAGAGGAGTGCACAGCCCAGGAGAGGCCATGGAAAGTGGTTTCCCCGCAGACATGTACCATAATAAAGCAACATTTTAATACAAATTTGCAGCACTGCAAGCTGCTTCTCTCAGCACAGATGCAGAATACTTGAGTTCTGATCCAATGAGGTATAGGAGGAGCTACCTTGGTGCCCAAGGTCTGCACCAATGAGCTGCCTCTGTGGGCCCAGATGGGCATGGTTAAACCAAAGTCAGATTCCAGGCTGGTGGATTGACTGTGTATGAGAATACCCTGCATAGGGAGCACTTGGCCCCTGAGTCTCACAGAAAGCTAGGACAGCACTTGGCCTGCATGTCTTTCTGACACACTATAGATTTTTTAAAACATTCCATTTTAATACAATGAAAAGGATGATTTCTTCATAAATTGATGCTTTGCCGTGTTTTATTAAATTAATCCACTCTGCATTACGTGTTATCTGAGTTTGTATTCAGTAGCCGCCCTTTTTTAGAGTCAAATAAGTGACTAACGACTAAAAACCGAAGTGGATCTATCCCAGCTCTTGTATACCACAGGCAAAACGTGCTTTTCTCTAGTATCCCAAGCCATGTTCTTTGACTTAGTTTGCGAGGGTGCAATGCATGGTGTGCATTTACTCAGTAGTGGTTGGCATTCGCCATAAAGCCTGCTAAAGAGAACTGGCATGAGAGAGTACAACAGGAAATCCAAATTATGTGCAATGTCATTACATTTGTGGGGCTTTTTACTGCTTAATATCATGTGGTGCCAGACCACCTGTTTGCTTCCAATTGCACATTTGGATTTTTTTTTCTTTGAAATGATTACACTGGCATAGTCAGTGCTGGGAATTTTTTGCCTTTCAGAAGGAAATTAGGGTAGCTATATAGAGCACAAATAGAAATATACTCAGCTGTTGGGCTCATTTTTATGTGTCTATGTTGCTCCCAGAAGTACCTCCTTGAAAGGACAGTACTTTTGGGATAGCATATGCCAGTTAATTGTTGGGTGCTTTTGGTAACATCATGTGTTGTGGTAACTGCTTCAAAGCAGGTGAGTTAGGGAAACTGACCTTCTCGCAGAACTCAACATGCTCTTTTTATCTCTTCAAGGTGGTAGCCCTGGTGCTGGAGACATTTTAAAATGTGGATTGAACAAAGCACTCAAGAATAAACTATGGGGAAAGAATCCTGCGCTGACAGGGGGTGGAATAACAAATCGTTTTTCATATCTAATTTTTGTGATTTATTTCTGCCCTTGGGAGTAGTTTAAAATAGTCTCTCCCCTCTTTGTATTTCCAGGGTGGGACCATTCAATCCTGAGCATTTTCCATGCTCTATGTATGAAGAAACACTTATATACAGGTGTCCTGATCTTGCAGAGGCATCATTCCCATCAGTAATGCCTGGGTCCTTTGGTTTGCTTAACATGAACGATTTGGTGCTGTTCTGGTATGATTCTTCACCCTGTGTAAGTCTGGGGCTGTAAAGATGCTCAGGTGTGTCTTTGTCTTGAAGTTATTCTATGGACACACCTTTCTGGCCATTGCTGGTGTGTGTGAATGGTTTAGTAAACGAAGGCACATTTTGAGTAGTTCTTGGTCCAAATTCTATTCCATGAGTATAGGTCCCTAGAATATCTAATGATTTCAATGGAGTTACTTTAGATTTATATTCATAACTGAAAGCAGAATTTGACAGCTGCGTGAATAATTTTTGGCTGCATTATTCAGCAGCATGAATGGCTTCAGTCACATCGGTATTGTGAGGAGATTCATTGGTATCTGTGTCTGTCTGTCTCCTCTTTTTCAGTGTATTTAACAGTGACGCAGCTGGCCCATGTCAGCTGACTCGGGCTTGTGAAGCTATAAAATTGCAGAGGAGATGTCCAGGCTGGGGCTGGCACCTGAGTGCTGGCAGTAGCATGACTAGAAACAATCCCCACTCTTGGTAGGATGCTGTCACGTGGAATGTTCCCAGGGAAAAAACCTCAGCTCTCAAGTCAGTCAATGGAAGATGCTACCGATATTTTTTAAAGATCTGCATTTACTTTAACTGTTGCAGAATACTCTGCATGTTCCTGGAAGCAATGGTTAACAATATCTTAGTTTTGACTTAGGAAAAACATTCTTCCAGAAAATGAAAAATTGCTTAAAATATACTTTCAAAATAGCAATGCCATAATGCCACCTCTGCAATAACACCCGTCATGCATGAGTGATGAGACTTCTGGATATGAGAGAGTGGCCCTTAGTTTAAAGTACAATTTTTTTCTTATTTTACAATTATCGAGATCAACTATGATGTATCATAAAATCACAATTCGGAACTATAATATAGGTTGAACATTGATACAGAAGCAGCAGCATGAGTAATACTTCAGAATATTCAGAATTGACGGGTATTCTATTAGTCAGATGGTTATAATAGAGGCAGTAATTTAGGGAGCAGGCTTAGAATAAATGCCAAGGATCCCACTATGTTTTGATTATCATCTTTGAGGAGCTGAGCAGTTGAAAGATAAGTCGGAGTGGTACAGGGCAGGGGTTTAAATGCATGCTTTTCAAGCACTCTCTGTTTTTTAATAAACTGGGAAGATGCTTTACTATAGTATACGGAGCTTCTGCAAGGCAAACTCGCAGCCAAGCCAGGGCTGCTCCTTCAGCTGGGCTGTGTCCACTGCTTCCCTGGATGCTTTCGAGGAGCAGTGGACGTTGTCCGGGGTTCTCTGCTTGGTGTCCCCCTCTGGATCCCTGAGCACATCACTCCTGGCCCAGTTTTTCATTTGTTGTCCCCTGAAATGATTTGATGTCTGGGTTCAATGGCTCCTCCCCTTAAGATGGGTTGGGTTTTAGATATGGGCAGGCTTTAGATAGGCCACGCATCCCCAGTGCTTCAACAGGTGCCCCTCCACCAGAGCTGCGGTGAGTCAGCACCCAGGCAGCAACACTGATTTACCACTCCAGCAGAGCCTGCAGTGTCTCAGCCCTCAGGCATGCAGCAGCAACCTATCGCTAAGCAGAGTCTGGGTCAGTTGATCCCCAGACTCAGATACTTCCACAGCCCCACCAGAACTGCAGATCAGTCTTATCAACAGCGCTACCCGGCCAGGAACCCTCCTGCTGCCTTGCTGCGCACCAAACTCTTGAGACTCCCAGTTAGGGTGACCAGATGTCCCGATTTTGTAGGGACAGTCCTGATTTTGGGGTCTTTTTCTTATATAGGCTCCTATTACCCCCTACCCCCTGTCCTGATTTTTCACACTTGTTGTCTGGTCACCCTACTCCCAGTCTGCTCCTGTTCCTGGTCCTACCCCAGCCTTGCCTGAGACCTGTCCCAGTATTGTCTTTGCCCCACACCAACCTCACTCCAGACCCATTCCAGACTTGCCTCCACCTCCTGCAGACCCTTGGACTCTGACTACCTGGCTTTGGCCTTCAGCCTGTATCTGGACATTGGCTTTGATATCAACTTGGCTTATCTTTGGACCCTGATTGCCCAGCTTCGATCTCTGGCCTGCACCTGGACTCTGCTTATGGCTGTGATTCTGGTTTGTCTACGGACTCTGATCCCAGTTTTGACCCCAGCCTGTCCTTGGATCTTGATTCCAGCACTCCTCTTGGCCGAGGCCTAACCTTATGCCTAGCTGCAATCTATGCTCCAACCAATAGGCCTGATTATCAGAGGCTGCGCCTGACAGTTTCTGCCAACTGGCCAGCTTGATGGATAGCTGATCATGGAAGAAACTACATAAATATGTAGAAATCTACTAATACTACAATATGTAATACATAAAGGTATATGTTATTTTAAGCAGAAGTCTAGGCGCTTGAGTTGGCTTTAGCCAAGTTACTTGATCTCAGTTTGTGCCTCAGTTTACTCATCTGTAAAATGGGTATAAAATAACTCGGGGTTTTTTTGAGACTTCCTGTTTATAGAGAACTTTGAGAGTCTCATATGAAAGGCACTGTATAAAGTACACAGTATCATTATAAAACTTCTTTAAATACTGCTGTGTATGGGTCTTTTTGCATTAGCTTTTGTCTGGAGTGTATTTAGAGCTCATGTCCCTCAGACTGTAATGTGAAATCTTAAAGATCAATGTCCATAAAAAATAACAATTAAATCTAGAAATGAACTGTTCAGGATAAACACCGATTTCTTCCATTGTGCCCACTGGCATGTGGACCTGACAGTCTTTCGCTTTTTGTTTTGTTATTCTAAAGAACGCCACTTAGAGATCTCAGATATTCTACATTCAGTGTTTGTGCACTTTAAATGGATTAATGTAGTCAATTCTATACTGTGCAATCAAGAAGCCACTATACAGCATTCAGAGTTGCAGTGCTGCAGTCATCATAAATCTGTTTTTGTTTTCGTGTACAGCAGCTTGGTTGTTCAGAATGTTTGCCTCTCAACTCATTCAGCCTCTCACTGAAAGATGCTGATTTGTTTTTATTCCCCCTTTCCACAAACTGCTAAACCAAAATGTTCAGATTAATTGAAGAGCCATACACAGAGGAGGAACACAGCACTGACTTTTCAATTAACAGAGACGCCAGTATTTTGAGTAATATATAGACTGGAAATTTTTACGGTCATAGGACAAAATTCAGCTGTTGTGACATGCTAAAGCACTATAGAGATCTGTGTCTGTCTATTTTATCTAGTCTAATCTATACATCCATGGAAATAATAATCACACGATGATGGCAGAGCCATGATAAATTCATTTATCATGCACCTTTGACCTATCTCACATGCATTGTGGCCATTGTAGCTTGGTGGAGTTCATTGGAGCTTCCCACTCAATTATTAAACTCTGCAGTCTTCTCCTGGCAGACTCCTCAGCCCATCTGGAGCTAGGAGCTATCTGGGTGTAACTGCACTGCAGAGTTTCCTGGGTCTGGGCACCTGGGTAAGTCAAGCCTGCCTGCAAACATCCGCACTCAGGCCTAGGTGGCTGTGTCCACACTGGACATTGCAGTAGCAGTAGCCGAGGTTCAGCACTTGGATTTCTGGAGACGGGGATCCCAATGTTCTTAGCACCTGACTAAGACTGAGATGCTCTAGGAATTGTTTTGTGGTATATTGTGGGACAACTTCTTTGTCCTCCCCAAGCCCCTGCATGGAAGTGTCCTTAGCTCACCTACACAGTAGCATAAACCGTTTCTGGCTTAGCATGTTCCTCACCTCTGTCTATTCCAGCCTTTGTTAAGGCATGAATCCAGCCTGGGTGAATGAACTGTTCCGGCTTTTGGCTGCGGTGTTGTTGCAACAGGATGCAGATGGAGAGAATGGGACATGGTGGAAGGCATTTCAGAGGGTGGCGGAGGGTCTTGGCAAGGAGATCATGCAGCCTGGATGCTGCCATGGTGGAGTTGAGACAGCTGTTGCATGCTACCATTGCTGCAGATTCCCCATATGCAGACTGGCACTTCTGATGCAGGAAAACTAGCCCAGAGTGGTGGGATTACCTCCTCATGCAGACCTGGGAGGGCTACAGAACTTCCTCACGAGGAAGGCCACCTTCATGGAGCTCTGTGAAGAACTTGGCCCGACCCTTCAGCACCAGGCCATGGAAATGAGGGACGCCATACCCTCAAACAGATACAGATAGTATTGCCATCTGGAAGTTGACTACCCAAGACTGCTACAGATCAATGGACGACCAGTTTGATATAGGGCAAACAGGCCAGAGTGCTGTTACCAATATTGGTTTTAATGCTGTTTCAGGTCAGAGAAGTCTTCAAGGATGTTAACCTGATGGATATCCCTGATTAAAAGAGGGATCAATTTTTCCACGCCTGTGGTAGAAGACTATTTATATGCAAAGAAAATATTTTTATCTCCTGTTGACTGATCAATGAATGGAGAAGGCTAGTAAGCATGGCCATTGGAAGTTTGCCCAGGCCAGGAATCTCACTCACCGTGTTGTGTTTCTCTTGCATGACAAATTTTCAAGCATCCCCTGAAAAATTCAGGGAAAAATTCAGATGGACATTAACAGGAGGCTGAACTAGGATGAAGAAGCTTGATAAGAACAGAACTGCCTTTTCCTCTGACCCTCACCCACCGGGACAGAGCGCCAGGAGGTCAAGTAGCACTGTCACAAAGGGACTTTTTCACTTAGTACAGCCACTGGGACTTACAATGCAGGCTGTCTGGGACAATGCTGTAATGCTACTATGGTATGACACAATAGTGGAACACAGGTATGATGGACTGACTGTTCTTTTTATAACTCTGTGTGGAAATATGCACTCGTGAGTGCAATCCCAGCTTTGAGTCTTTTTTTCTCCAGTAATCAGTTCAAATGTAGCTAGAATAAATCAATTGCCTTCAATTACATACAGATGGCCAAGCCTGCTCTGATGCCATCAGACTGGGACTATAAAACCAGGAAGGCATAAATAATGTGACATACCACCAGTGTAGGTACCAAAAATCTTCATAGACACTTCAAATTCTCCTGTTGTCATAGCTCTAAAAATGTGTGTGTGTGTTTGTGTTCATCATGACATATCCCTAACTCCAGGGTAAAGTATTATCTAACAAGATGATTGTAATTGTCAAACAGTCACCATTATAAACACGGGAAATTCAGAGTTATATTAATCTTAAAAGAACAACTCCATAAACATTTGAAAGTATTGAAATGGACAGGTAAGGCTGCCAAACACCCTTAACTCTGTTCCCATCACAGTGCTAGCCTTCCCGTTTTCCTTTCTGATGTACTTTGTAAATGTGTTACTTTTTTGGTAAAGGGCATTTTATTTGGCCCTTAAAATTAGAAAAGTCGTTATTCTGATAAAGTGCCATATAGCATCAACACCCTTTCATCTTCACCCATTTGGGTTTTTTTTTATGAGTGCATTCTGCAGGCAAGTTAAATGCGGAACATACATTGTTCTTGTACAACTTATGAGTGGGGTGTCAAAATTGCAAACCAAAGAGCATTTACAGGGGACTGATAGAAGAGGGGGATCACATAGATGGCTATCCAGTGTCAGGAGCGAATTACAAACCACAAGGGCCCCTACCTCAAGCCAAAGGACATAACTGGCAAATCCAGCAACTACCCGTCTACCTGCCCTTCCTATGAGGAGTTTGGGTGCTCAGCTCCACCCGATGTACAGAGCCTACCATCATGCATGACAGGCTGTCGAAGCAGAACAGTCTGAGTTTTAGACTGGGGTAAAAGGGACAGGGATGGCACCAAAGAAACCCCCCCTGGCAGAGGGAACAGGAACAGACCACAGAACTAACCATGTGGCCATCTGAGTTGGGTGATGTCCTGGGGGCCATATTCCTAGGATCTGTCCAGGAATGGGCTGCAGAGGAAGTAGAATCAGAGCCAGAACCGCAGCCACATAAGTGGCTACTGCCATCTTTGTTGTTGTTATGGGGGAAATTGCAACATAAATGGGAGGGTTTCCTCTCAATGCAAATATTGTTATGGAGGATGTTATGTGTTTTGGGGTGACCCTCAGTTGGCTATTTCCCTGCCCCCTCCTTTCTCCCAACATGCTTCCAAATGTGTGTGGGGGGAGGGATTTAAACACACCGGTCCCTTGTAGCAAATCTGGGTCAGCTGCTTGATCTTGTATAAAACTAGCAGACCTGTGCCAGAAACAGCAAAAATCGATACTCCCCTGCTACATAAACTCTAAACTGAGAGTTTATGCGCACTCAGGCCATTGCTTGGTATGTAGCTGCACCACCATAAGAGCAGACCAAGGGATGAATTGTGACACGCAGTCAAAGTTTGTTCCCTGGTTCACCCCTTACTCCAAGGTCTATGTAAACTGCTGCTGGTCTACGCCAGTAAGAGATTGTTTCACTCTCTCTATCGGCTGAGCTCTGCCAGCCAGTGCATTAGGAGGGGAGGGAGCTGCACACCCACTCCTTTATGTTTGCTTTCCCTGCTGCGTTACATAAGGGAATAAGGGCACCCTATACCACTTTACTCCTCTGCGTAGGCATTCAGGGCCTTAAATATGTTTTTACACAACACCTTGGAGTTTACCATAGGAACACAGTGTGTGGCTAGAATACACCTATTGGTAATTGGGCTAAATACAAGAGTAACTGGATGAAATTCAATGGACAGTGTTATACCAGAGTTCAGACTAGATGATCTCACGGTCCCTTCCCTTAAAAGGTATGAATGCTATTGAAACACCCCTTTCCCCACAGCTACTTTTTATTTCATGACTATAAAAAAATTAACCTTATTTTTTTTAGGCCTAGATTTTCAACATAGTTTAGCTCCCAGTAGCTCCCACTGTTTTCATTAAAGGGGCTGTGTTTGTGAGATAGAGGGAGGGAGGGAGGGAATGGTGGTGGGGGAAGAGATTCTCCGCTGTCCTCAGTGAGAGCTGTTTGATGCTAAGATCTTTTGAAAATCTGGCTCTGATTGTGGCTTTTGAAAATCCTACTTTTAATTCTCAGAGCACCACTAACGAAGTACCTAGGCACTATTCAATAATGATTGCAAAATGTTCTTGCTAAGTTCTTCCTTGAATCTTGGTTGCAGTGCAGCGTGCGCTCTCACTGATAGAACCCCACTGACACAAACACGTAACGACAAGGACGTCTCAAAAGCACAAACTGCTCACTGACAGTATAGGCTCACTTGGTAACCTTTTGCTTGCGGCAATCACCACTAATTATTTCACTGAATTAGAAAAGTAGAAAAATAATTTATAGGGAGTGCTGGGGATGCACTACTGCATGATAATGGGATTTTACAACATGCTTGGACAGAAAATACATGACTTTAAACATATTTTGTGTGTGTATATATATATAAAAAAGAAATATCCTCTTTTGATATTTGTGATATTTCATACCAAACCTAAATAATAAACCAAATCTTGTAAAACATAAAGCCATGCCATGGCTGTTATTTATGTATGGAATAAGCATTTCTCAGTAATTTAGAAATAGTATAGAATAATACAAGTGCCTCTTAACTTTATTTTCCTAGGTACATACATGAGTGTCTGTCTAAGCAAAAATTAGGTGCTTCTTTTGTCTATATCATCTGTGGTTGCAGTTCTGCACCACAGAATAAAGGCAGATTGCACTTGAAAAAATCACACCCAATCATAGCACATAATGTCTTGAAAGTCTTTTCTCTCTTAGAAGGGAAGGAAGGAGAAATGCTCTAATCTCCTGGTAGTTGATCATATTTTTTTCTGCTGTACTATCAGAGCTGGGGATGGTAGTTAAGGTTTCTGGATTCTATTCCCAGCTCTACCCTTGCCAAGTGACCACTTGTGTCAGGCCTCTGGCGAATCACTTCACCATTTTGTGCCTCCACTTTTCAGTTGTAAAATGGATATAATGAAACCTACCTGCATCACATAGGTTTTGTGAGGTTTAGTTAATTAAGGGCACTTTGGAATCTGCAACTGAATGATACAATGTCAGTGTTGACTGGTTATGGGTTTAAATCAAGTACTTTCATTAAGATGATGAAACTATACTGAAAATATTAGTTGATCATATGAAGCTATAAACTAGTAACAGATTAAAAAGTGATGAGTTAACTATACTACAAATATTTTGGGGTGAAAACAATGGCCTAACACAAAGTAAAGTATATTTTCAAAGTGCTAACCAATGACTTGCCAGAATTCTATGGTAAATTACACACACACAGAGTTCCTTTATTGTTTTGAAAGACTGGTTTTGAGTGCTAATAACAATCCACCCATGCTTTATTTTTTACTCTCCATCCACAAATTCCTGTTTAGAATTCTGGCTGGTGTAATTCAAGAGGTGTTTCCTGTACTAAGAAATACTAAAATTACAACTACCACTAGACGGCATTTTAAACTATGTGCCAATTAGTACATTGTGGAACTGATTCTTCTCTCAAACTAGTTTCCCCCCATTCTATCTCCATTGACTTCAAGAGAGCGATCCTTCATTTATGTGAGCGCAACTCAGAGACTCAGGTGCTACAGGGTCAGTCATTGTGTACACAGAATACATACACCCACTTAGTGACTATTGTCTAACACTGGTACCTTGAAACCTCCCTCTCTAAAAAGAAGGAATTGAAAAGCCAGTGCACTATTCTGAACTGAATAAATAACCCAATCTAACTTTTATTCATTGACTCCTGCCCCCCCATCCCCGCAAAGAAAAATACTGTTTCAATGTTGTAACCAAACAGAATATTTGCTGAACACTAGGTCTCAATACCCATCTGGACTTTCCCATGATCATCCAAGGAGATTTGGTCTGGATCAGTATTTGGATAGAGAACTGTAAGGAAAACCTTATGGATCTGCCGGGACTGGTATTGGTGATTCAGTAGA
The DNA here is from genome assembly GCF_002925995.2 of Terrapene triunguis. Classification (NCBI taxonomy): domain Eukaryota; kingdom Metazoa; phylum Chordata; order Testudines; family Emydidae; genus Terrapene; species Terrapene triunguis. The sequence goes on from NW_020664980.1 coordinate 6,598,153, forward strand.
AAACACCCTCTCAGTCGGTACTGGGGCAATTCCAAAACAAGGTGACAAGTAGTAGGTGGCAGCATTCTGGGGGTGCCACAGTTCATGTAAGACAAAGCATAGGAGTGAAATCCTGGTTTCATTGACGTCAACTTCTTAAAAATCCTGCAGAGCTTTTCACAAGAGAAGTGGCATTAACTTTAGCATCCTAACTAAATTCCAGTGTAGGTTAATTACACTCTACCTGCCTGCATTTCCTCCATAGTTCAGTTGGTTATAATAACCCTCACTTCCTAACTAAAGCTGTTGGGAAGACTTGCTTTGTATTTTTAAATAGCTGTTTACTCCTAAGTTGACTGTGTTCCAGTGGTGGGCAAGTTGACATCATTATTGATAATGTTACACCAGTGGCGGATTTAGAGTTAGTGGGGCCCTGTGCACAGCTTCATTACCCAGCCAAGAAAAAGAACATTCTTTCTTATCCCCCCCGTGCCCTGTTTTTCATACTTTTTTTCTTCATCCTCCTCCTATATTATAATTCATGGGAAGTAAATGAAAATAAAGTGAGGTACCTTGTTTGTGGCAGGGGGTTGGGGTGTGGGAGGGGGTGCAGGGGCAGTCTGGGAGGAAGTTTGGGTGCGGGCTCTGGGCTGGGGCAGGGGGTTGGGGTGCGGGAGGGGGTGCAGGGGGCAGGCTCTGGGAGGAAGTTTGTGTGCAGGCTCTGGGATGGGGGCAGTGGGTTGGGGTGTGGGAGGGGGTGAGCGGTGCAGTCTCTGGGAGGAAGTTTGGGAGCGGGCTCTGGGATCGGGGCAGGGGGTTAGGGTGCAGGAGGGGGGCAGGGAGCGGCAATTACCTTGGGCAGCGTGGCTCCCAAAACGACTGGCACGCACACCCCTCTGGCAGTGGCTCCTAGGCTGGGGGGAGGGGGTCTCCGTGTGCCACTGCCCGCAGGCGCCGCCCCCCGCAGCTCCCATTGGCCACAGTTCCTGGCCAATGGGAGCTGTGGAGTTGGTGCTCAGGGCGGGGGCAGCGCGTGGAGACCCCCCTCCGCCCCCCGCAAGGACATTCTGGCCGCTTCTGGGAGCAAAGCGGCACGGAGGGAGGGAGGCAGAATGGGCAAGGAGCCACCTTCACCCTGCTGCTCAGCTGCTGGCACGTCTCTGTGCACCCCTTGGAGGGAGGGGGGCAGCGGGTCTCTGTGTGCTAGCCAGGGTTGGGGCAGCATGCGGAGCCACCTTCCCCCCGCCATGGGTGCGCAGAGACGTGCCAGCAGCCATTCGCTTTCGGGAGCAGCGTAGGGCAACTGGCCACAGCATGCAGGCAGCCTGCCTGCCTGAGCCCTGCTGCGCTGCCGGCCGGGACTCGGGGGCAGGTTGTCAGATATTTGTCCTGCATGTTGGGGGGCCCCTGTGCCACCGCATGGTTTGTTTCATGGTAAATCCACTCCTGTGTTGCAGTAATTTCATAATGCCTTTCTTTTTAGTCAGGGAGATCCTAGCTGCAGAGACAGAAGAGCAGGAATGCACAGTAAAAATACTTTTTGTTCATCTCCGAAGAAAACTATATTTAAACTTCCAGCTTGATATTAGGGCAGAAACAGAAACAAGTGTCTGATTTATTCGTTTTAAGCTTATACATTGGAATCAGTGAATGATTCCTAGGATTAGATTTGAGTAGTTCTCACTTCTCTTTGTGTATTTTGTCTTATTTGCGCCCTCAAAGACTGATATTTGGATGGAAGTTGCTGAGGAACAGCCTGGCCTCTCTATATATGTCTATACTGCAACTGGGGGAGGTGTGATTCCCAGCATGGGTAGACAGATTGGAGCTCGTGCTAAATATAACAGCGTGGACCGTGTGACACTGGTGGCAGCTCAGGCTAGAGGCCTGAGCTCTGACCCAGGGGATCGGGGGGGGGGGGGGGAGGGGCACCTTGGACTTGGGTAGCTCTCCTACCTGCTGCTAATGCAGCAAAATCCACACTGTTATTTTTAGCACACTAGCTTGAGTCTGTCTACCCTTGCTGGGAATCACACCTCCCAGCTGCAGTGCAGATATACCGGAAAGTGTTATGTCCCTTTAAGCTTGCTAAGGATCTGGCCCATTGTGTCTTTGTATGTGTGATAGTGCATGAGAATCTAGAAAAGATGTCTCTTGGGTAAGAATCACTAATTAATAGATAATGTATCCTATTGAAAATGAGGGTAATGGCTCCCACACGTATGTTAATAAGCATTATAGGGCCTCATACTGGTTGGAACCCATGGAAACAAAAATGCAGTTCTCCTCAAATCTGTCCTGCTGACATGGGCTCAGATGAAGCCAGTGGATTATAATGTCTGAAATTACATTTTGAATGGGAAGATCTAATTTTACCAAAGTATAGGGCCCTATAGTAGTTGTTTATAGCAATCCCTTTGCAGGATGCAGGCCTAATTTTGTTCACTTGAGTGTTGATTTTTATGCCGTTATCTGTCACAACCACTGTACAGTCAGTGCTAGAGAGATTGGTATAATAATGATAATAAACTTACATTTGCTGTATGTACAGCCCCTTATTTAAATAGATCCCCCAGTGTGTTGCCTGTTGCACTGGCTCATTGTATAAGCTATTCCATGATATTCAATATAATTAATTTGATAACAGAACCTCCTTTAACTACTCTTAAGTCTTCATAACCCCTCTTTAATTATATTTCTGCCTAATGCTTTGAATACCAAAATGCAGAGAGTATCTGAAGCTACAGTACATCTTACAATATAGGACCAGACTGGCTAAAGCACCTGTACTGGCCAGAGTGGTGTGATCTCACCACTATTGCAATCCCTGAAAGAAGCAGTGAACAAACACCATAGTAGCTCTGTACAAGATAATGGCAAGAAAGACTCGCTTTCTTACTATGTTGTCCCTACAAACAAATCAACCAACCAACAAAAAGGAAGTACCTTTGGAAAGCAGTTGTCTTGAGCAGTGATGACTAGTGACCTGCTGAAAACACCCATCACAGCGGACCTCCACCTCTTTAGAACTCTCTGAACAGACACACCAAACGCATAGCGCGGGGTGTGTGTGTGTGTGTGTGTGTTGACCTTGAAAGGTAAAGTAGGGTCAGAATTTGTGTAAAATGACTAGTGATTTTGGATGCCTAAATTTTTGGATGTCAAACCATAAAGGGGTTTTCATAGGAATTTGTCCCCTGAAATACCCGGAATCACAAATCACTTTTGGAAATAATTTGTCTTGCCGGACACAAATAAGTGTTCAATAGGAAACAATCCTGCATTGGCAGTAGGATGGATTTGATTGATTTAATCGGTCTTTTCTAGGTCTTCTCTCTATGATTTTGGGTCTGCAAACAATCCCTGCACCAAAGTCCCTGTGAGCTGGAAACATACTATGCCAAAAAAGCACTTTGAGATTGCATGAAGATTCGCAACACATAAGCCAAGAGCCACTCTGCAAAGTAATGATTTAGGCACGAGGTGTGTCACATTTTCTATGGCCATTAGCTCAGCAATAGTATTGAACTGACCAGGAAGTGCTAGAATGGAGGGAAAAAGTTGATCCTGTCTAATGAGACAGATTTGATTTCTCAAGTAGAAATCATATTATTAAAGATTTGGCGCCTTCAGTTGATCAGATTGGATATACATTTGGTAGCACAGGCAAATACACTGGACTGCTATTTATCCCATTGACACAGTGCTACTAATTTGCTTCAGGAGTTATGCAAAATAATTACACTATCAAAAAGAAAAACAAAAGGGGAAAAATAAGTTGGGGTTTGAGGAGACTCAAACTCTCTGGGCTTTTGCTGTACTTGGACATTTTATAACATCCTGCGTTACTATATATTGATTCACATCATTATGCAAATACCATAAATTGCAATAAAATCAATTAATGTGCCATTAACGCTCATAAAAATGTGTAATCACCAGTTTACCGCTGAGACGGTATTTCTGGTTTGATTGCTGGCAGTCTAATGGCCCTGCTAGAGAAGGACTGTGAACAGCACAGTTGCTGAATTATCATTGAGAACGCTAGTTTCTTTGTTTCTATACTGCAAAAACGTGGGGCAAAAATTTCAACTTCAGTGTCTAAAGCCAGGCACCTAACTGGGTATTTAAGCGCTACTAAAGAAAGGCTGGGATGAGACTGTGTGTTGAGCTTCTAAGAGCTCCGGGGGAGGAAGGACAATGCTGGCTCTTAGCTATCTTTGCACTTCCGTGATTCTCAATTAAGACACCCTCCCCAGGTTGCCATTGTGGGCCACAGCACAGCCCCAAATTTCTGCAGAATGGCATGCTGTTGCCTCACCCCAACAGGCTCCTCCTGCCCCCGGATCTGCCTCAGTCTGTCCCCTATGCTAAAGGTTTGTGAGCAGCCCTCAGAAGTCAGCAGCATGACTGTCTCCACCAGTTCTGACACCGGGAGAAATCCCCCTCTGGCTAGATAATGGGACTTTTCAGGTCCCTTTACTGCTTTGTTACCCAGTATAATGTGACTGGAGCAGGTGCGAGGCTCCGACCCCATTTTTCAGAAGTGCTGAGTGGCAAATAGCCTGGCTTTTTAAAATGATACCATTTTTGTTTAGGCCTCTAGCTTTAGGTGCCAAATTGGAATATTTTGGCTTGGGTTTTTAAATGTCTAAAGTTTCTGTGTGCTTGCCTGGTTTGTTCTCTTTAGCTGTAGCTATTCACAGGGACAGCTCTTTAATTTGTCTTGCAGAAGAACCTGAAGCAAGCCTGCCAGCAAATTGACATGTGAAACAAGTGTGACCAGGTCTTCTGAGATCATTAGTGCTGATGTGGAACTTTACATCTTCAAAGCGCCTTATAAATAATAATTACATAGTACTTTGTCTAGGCTCAATCATCGAGAGGTAACAACTATTAGCAAATCCTGCTATGTCCAGATGTGGGAGCCAGTGGGCTCTGACTGCCGTGAAACCATTGTAGTCCCACTGTGCATGGCAGAATGGGGCAGGATTTAGGCAGTTTATGTAGCATGGGATGTGCACCCTTTGTGAACTGCAGAGGAGAGCACCATGCCTTCTCAGAAGGAGATTTTTGTTTGGAGGAGAAGATGGGGATTAGTCCTGCTTTGACTGATTATGCAGCTACACTGGTTTTTCCTACTTGCTCCCATGCACCAAAGCAGTAGGCATCTTCTGCTACTCAGCCTTGCCCTGCTAACCAGGGGCGGCTCTGTGTTTTTTGCCGCCCCAAGCACGGCAGTCAGGCGGCCTTCGGCGGCATGTCTGCGGCGGTCCGTGGTCATGCGGATTCGGCGGCGTTTCTGCGGGTGATCTGTCGGTCCCACGCCTTTGGCGTACCCACCGCCGAAACTGCGGGACTGGCAGACCTCCCACAGGCACGCCGCCGAAGGCCGCCTGACTGCCGCCCTCACAGCGACCGGCAGGCCGCCGCCCACGGCTTGCCGTCCCAGGCACGCGCTTGGTGCGCTGGTGCCTGGAGCCGCCCCTGCTGCTAACAGCAGGAGTCAGAACCCTGCTTGAAGAGGCTGACTTGCCGTGGAAAGTCTAGTTTGTTAATTTCATCCGACTTTTAGGGTAGGTGTGTCTTCTGGCCAGAAGTGCAGTGGCAGATAGGTTTCAAAGGGTGACTGGCCCGTTTAAGGAGAGATGCGCACACCCCCCCCCCCCCGATTAATCTGAAGAGCTCCTGATCCTTATAAAGACCAGGAAGAGCTTAAAGGAGCTATAGGACTGCAGGGAGCAGGAAGGCTCCCGCAGTAGCCACTGGCTTGGGAGAGGGAAGGAACAAACCTGTTAAGTGATTTCTGGGAAGATAGCTCAGGAAGCGAGAACTACACAGAGTACGAAGGCTCCTGCAGGAGTCCCTGGGTCAGGACATTGGCTGGGAGAGATGAGGGAAAAGCCTTTGGGAATGGTAGCCCATACGGGGCTAAGGAAGTTCTTAATTTTAGTATTTTGCCTAAGTTTCTGTTTAACCATTAATTTGTTCTCTGGCTCTGAAGTAGGGTTGCCAACTTTCTAATCGCACAAAACCAAACACCTTCGCCCCGCCCCTTCCCTGAGGCCCTGCCCCTTCCCCAAGGCCCCACCCCCGCTCACTACATTCTCCCTCCCTCATTGGCTCACTCTCCCCCACCCTCACTCATTATCACTGGGCTGGGGCAGGGGATTGGGGTGTGGGAGGGGGTGAGGGCTCTAAATGGGGGTGTGGGTTCCTGGGTGTGACCAGAAATGAGGGGTTCAGGGTGCGGGAGGGGGCTCTGGGCTTGGGCAGGGAGTTGGGGTGCAGGCTCTGTCTGGGGGGGTGCAGGCTCTGGGGTGGGACTGGGAATGAGGGGTTTGGGGTGCAGGATGGGGTGCCAGGCTGGGAGGTGGGGCCGAGGGATTCAGAATGTGGGAGGGAGCTGCAGGTTGAGGTGGGGGTTGGGGTGCAGAAGGAGGTGCGGTTTCGGGGTGGGGTCAGGGATGAGGGGTTCAGAGTGTGGGAGGGGGTTCTGGGCTGGGGCAGAGGGTTGGGGTGCAGGGGGCATGAGGGCTCTGGGGTGCAGGACAGGGATCTGGGTTTGGGGGGCTTGGGGGTTGAGGTAGAGGAGGAGGGTATGGACTCTGGGCTGGGGGAGTGGGCTCTGGGCTGGGGCTGGGGATGAGGGGTTTGGGGTGGAGGAGGGGGCTCTGGGTTTGGGGGGGGGCTCAGAGCTGGGGCAGCGGGTTGGGGCTCGGGGTTGGAGCATGGGGCGTGGGCTTACCTCAGGCAGCTCCTGGTCAGTGGTGCAGCGGTGCTAAGGCAGGCTCCCTGCCTATCCTGGCTCCGTGCTGTGCCCCGGAAACAGTCAGCGAGTCTGGCTCCTAGGCGGGGGGCAGGAGGCTCCGCAGCGCACGTTGCTCCCACCGCAGGCACCGCCCCTCCTCGCAGCTCCCATTGGCCGGGTGTGGAGCTCGTGCTCAGGCAGCGTGCGGAGCCCTGTGGCCCACCTGCCTAGGAGCCGGACCTGCTGGCTGCTTCCAGGGTGCAGCGCGGTGCCCCAGGACAGGTAAGGACTAGCCTGCCTTAGCCCCACAGCACCGCTGAGTGGGCTTTTAATGGCCCGGTCGGCAGTGCTGACCAGAGCCACCAAGGCCCCTTTTCGACTGGGTGTTCTCGAAAACCGGAACCTGGTCACTCTACTCTGAAGCAGACTTTGGCATCACCTGGATCCTTGCTGGGCCAGTGAGCTAGCCAAGTGGCTTGCAAAGGTCCCGCAGGAAATCCTAGCACAAGTTATGGTTGAGTAGAAAGTGTAGGCTGAAGATTCCTTTTTTATTATTAAAGTTACCATTAAAATTGAACCCTAAGAATTGACTTTGCCTATCAGGTTGTTCTGATGAATTCTCAGTAGTGATGTAGCATATGATTCTCCGTAGTATCTGAGTGGTTCCCAGTATACTTAATCTTCATGGTAAGATTCCTAATGGACTCCATAGAGTTTTCTGCTCTTCATCCTTGACTGATTAAAGGAGGCTCTTCTTGGGGAATGATTTCTCAAAGAGGAGGCCCTAAAGGTAGTCAGTTTCTGCACTGGCTAAGGGAATTCCCTGTTAAGAGAACTTTCTCTCCTACTCTCACAGGCTTTGTTCTGGGCTTTGAGAGCTGCTTTATCCCAGAAAAGCACAGGATTTACTCTACAATAACTACAAAAAAAAATAATCCAGCATTTCGTTATAGCTTTCCGCACTGTGAAGCTGGTTCCACGTTCCCTGGGAATGAAGCCTATGGACAAGCTATGCCTGGCAGGTGCTATTGCTAAGAGAATGGTTCTTGATTCACTGTGATTCTTGTTTGTGGTACTGCTGGTGAACAAATTGGGTGCTATGTCCTTCTCCGACCCGTCTTCAAAACTACTGACCCTGCCCTTAGACCTTTGCACTTAACGGGAGGAAATTCAGCATCCTGCCCTAAAAGGGGGAAGAAAAGTAACTTAGGCCTGGTCTACACTTACCCCCCAATTTGAACTAAGGTACGCAACTTCAGCTACGTGAATAACGTAGCTGAAGTCGACATACCTTAGTTCGAACTTACCGCGGTTCAGACGCGGTCCACACGCGGCAGGCAGGCTCCCCCGTCGACTCCGCGGTACTCCTCTCGTTGAGCTGGAGTACCGCAGTCGACGGCGAGCACTTCCTGGTTCGATTTATCGCGTCCAGACCAGACGCGATAAATCGAACCCGGAACTTCGATTGCCAGCCGTCGAACTACCCGGTAAGTATAGACTAGCCCTTACATAGTTTTTATGGGAACTTATTTTATGTCCCTAAACTGGGGAACCTAGTCACGTCAGTTTGAAAATGTTACTGTGAAGGATTTTTTACCCGAGTGCAGTTTCATATAATACTGAAATATCTTCATTATCTTATCGAGCCTCAACTCTCTGTTTTGCCTTAACAAGATCTTAATGTGTGTGTCAAGGCCTGACCTGTCTGAAGGGTAGTTTAGGAGAAAGTGTAATTGGCCTATAAATAATTCACTCCAGTGCCTTGGCTACCATTCACGGTAGCCCTTTTAATACCCTATAAACTCAAATGTACCATGCTATTTCTCTGTTTCCAACAGCTCTCTGGGGGACAGAGATAGGAATAGCACCATCAGACCATATGCTGTGGAGAGCAGAGCAAATGAAATTGCAGTGGTACTGACTCACACATAAGTACTTGATTTTCTAGGTCATAAAGTTCATGCAGTAAAACATAGCTTATTTCCCTGTCACGGTATTATATATATTATATATATACGTTGAGAAAGTTTTAATGCCCCAGGTCTTATTCAGAGTGTGATACCTTCTTTAACGTCAGACTCTGGCAAGGTGCTAAGAAAGTTGTGAGGTTAATTTAAGATTGCCAGGTGTTTTGGTGAGCAGGGAGCCCACTGGAGTCTGTCTGTCTCAGGGAGTTTTCTGATACAGCAGTAATGTCACGCAAAAAGGAGTGAAAGAGGAGCAAGCCTTGCTCCAAAGCAAGTAGTTTAATTTGAAACGTTAATGCACGGTGTCTCTGTAAGGCCCCTGCCTCTCCTGTTCAGAGAACTCTTGGGAACGCCTTTCTGTGCAGCCTGGATCTCGGCTAAGTAGCTGCTCAGAGTGTTTCCTCGGTTCCTCACATAGATCCATTCCTGGGTTGTTTGTTCATTTTAAACACAAGTTGTGGCTACATCAATTAAATCATGTTGCTTTCTCTGTCATTGGGCTGTCTTGGTCTCATCTCTCCTTTTAAAGTGTCATTGACCAGTGAAGGTTACAGCATTACAAGATGGACAGTTTTTCCAAAGCAGTTTTCTGCGCAGCGTGTGCAGCTTTGCATATACATGTAAATAGGCGGATAGATGAGCAGCTGCCTTTTCTGCTGTGAAGTACTTATTTGCATGAACAAATGCAATTTAGGTGACCACTTTTGAGAACTGGGCTCGGAATGTATTTATCAAACATGTGAGACTATAGGCAGGTCTACACTACCACTTAAGTCGATCTAACTTGCGTCACTCAGAGGTGTGAAAAAGACCCGCCCCGAGCGACGCAAGTTACAGTGATTTAAGTGCTGTCCACACTGGTGCTATGTCGGCAGGAGACATAGCTTCCATACTCTCCTGTTGGCATAGACCGTCTTCACCAGCCATGCTACAGTGGTGCAGCTGCAACAATGCAGCGCTTCTAGTGTAGACCTGCCCTATGTCAATGTCCTATGGGACTGGAAAGTAAAATCAAGAATTGTCTCTGCTCAGGTTGCCAAAGAATGTCTGAGCAATCTTCTGAGATCCACATACGGGACTCCATGGAGGGAGAGAGACCCAAAATGAAGCATACATCCAAAAGCAAGTGTACATTTCTCTTTTTAAATGACCTGAGCTATATCATTTCCCACAAGCACCATACTGCTTGCTTCCCACCAGGACACCAATAACTGTCACTCAGGTAATGGTCTAACATACAAGATGTATAATACATTTCCCCTATTTAACACACACAGAGCTAATATTGGGTCAAGCAGCAAACTCTGCAATGTCCACATCCAGCCCACCTCTACATCTACACTCCTGGAAATAGACACGGAGAATCCAAAGCCAGTGCTTAGCTAAGTGTGAGTCTTTGTTCTGACCATGCCGTATTTGTTGCCTTGTAATTGATAATCACAGAATGGTGGTTAAACTGGGCTTAAGAGATCGCACAGGGCATCAAGGTGTAAAGGAAATGTGTTGTCAGCTTGTATCATTGAAGTCTGACTCTCTACTCACTTATACCAATATTACATCTGTGTAACTCCACAGACTTCGGTGGAGATACTCCTAATGTACACCAAGAAGAGAATCTGGCCCTTGGGCAGCTTGATTTTGTAGATAAGCCATCCCAAACTAGTCCATCACTTTCCTCGGTTCAAAAACATACATTACCTTTAAGGCAGCTGTCCCAGCTGGCATGAGACCTGGAATCCCCAGGTCTGTCTTGTACAAGGTCTTCCATTAAACAGTACAAAATTGGTCCATTTATAATTCATTTTAAGGTCTAAATCTCAGGATGATGATGTTGAAATGACTATAGCTCCCTGGAAGGCAGCCAGGATTTGTCCTACCCTTCTCTTGTTCTTCAGAAAGAAATTTATTTTCGGCACAAAAACTCAATTAGAACAACAAAAGTGAGAGAGGCACCGCAGGGAACAAAAGCTCTCTCCGTGCCGTGACCTCCTTTCAAGAGCTTTTCAGACAAGGGGTGGGGTTGGGCTCTGGCATATTGGAGCTTGCTCATAAATGTACACTGCAAAAGCTCTCCAAAGTCCTTCATACCCCTAGTTCAGTGGTTCCCAAACTTGTTCTGCTGCTTGTGCAGGGAAAGCCAGTACATCCCTCAGCCCGCGCCGCTTCCAGCAGCTCTCATTGGGCTGGAGCAGCGAACCGCGGCCACTGGGAGCCGTGATCGGCTGAACCTGCGGATGCGGCAGTAAACAAACCAGCCCGACCCGCCAGGGGCTTTCCTTGCACAAGCAGCGGAACAAGTTTGGGAAACACTGCCCTAGTTCGTAGGGTAGACATAGCAAATGTTGAATTAGTTCTCCCTTCCCCGCCTTGACGAGTCATTTATTATGACTAAAACGGGGGTAAAGCTTTGATTTACTAATTCCCAGGCTGAGCAGAAGAGCCATTTCCATTCCACAAATTTCCAATGTCCAATAAGTCAGTGAATTCTTAACATGATTGGGAGTAATTTGAGAGGTTTTAATCCTCCCTACCAGAATATTTTCCTTAGCTAGCCTTTCTAACTAGCCTAAGATCTGCAGGTTCTGTTTTCATGGTTCTTAGTAATTTTCACCCCGCCTCTACAGTATGTCCCACCAGAGGCGTAGCGAGCGCCCTCCGTACCCTCCGACTGGAGGGGGCCCCGCAAGGAAGGGGGCCCCTAAAAGTGGCAAAATAAATACCGCATTCCAGTTTCTGCATTGTAAGGGGCCCCGCCCGGACATATGTTCGGAGGGGGCCACGTTCTTTGTTGCTACGGCCCTGTGTCCCACCACCACCAATGTGGTACCATTTCCTGAATTCCCTCTGTAAGTATCCATTTGCCTCGCTGATTACCAAATAGAAATGTCTCCTCTATAATCATCTCCTTCTCCTGTTGCCTGATTCTTTCAATAGTGTCGGAACTCAGGGATTGTGATGTGAAATATGCTGGACTGTGGCCTTACTAAATGAATCTGACAGGAAGAATAGGCCGATTAGCAAGGGGAAAGCTTATGTTTACATGCAAATAACCAGGTCATTAGAATGATGGTAATGGAAACAACGTGCACTGGAAGTTTAATAGGGTTTGGGGAGAAATTTGGAAAAAATCATTCTCTGTTCTGCCCTAAAGATCTCTGCTGAATATTCAGCACTGGTTCCATATGTGGAATTTCAGTTGGTATCAGTAGGATTTCCATGCATGGATTAATATGGACTATAGACACTTACAGGGGAGAAGGGAATTTTATCTTTAGGTTTTATTTCCTTTGTGTCACTAAATCATAAAACATGAGGGTTGGAAGGGACCTCAGCCAATCATCTAGTCCAACTCCTTGCTCAAAGAAAGACGCATCCCCAGACAGATTTTTGCCCTAAATCCCTAAATGGCCCCCTTAAGGATTGAGCTCACAACCCGAGGTTTAGCAGGCCAATGCTCAAACCACTGAGCTATCCCTCCCCACAATGAGCAGTGAGAGAATACAGCCTCATTTCTACCAATAGAAAATGAGCTAATCCTTCTCTGAATCTCTGCAAAGTGAAGTGCTATGGTGTCTCCATCAACATCTTCCAGTCTGTCTGTGACACCAAAACAATCTGCATTATACCATTTCAGAAACCCATGTACCAGCAAAGTGAATACCTGCATGCTTATTTTGAAGCAGGTGTTATCACAGACATAATTCCAGTGCTGATTGCCCTGGATTGGGAATCGAGAGGAAACAGACATTTGAGAAGAACTGATCTTTTTAAAAGCAAATCATGTCCTGGGGTGGCCTGCACCAAGGTCCCTCTTTATCAAAATCAACCTAGTTCAATTGGGTGTGTAGACAGAAGGCTTTGGTTGCAATATACAAACAAGGGTGGTTTTTAATTTTGTAAAACTGACAGAACAATCTTGTCAAGCTTCTCAATAACTGTTTTCTAGTTTTCCTTTGAACGTAGGGTTTGAATGAACCCAATAGCTCAAGAGTAAATCTCAGTTGACCCAGCCACGGTTTACCTACTTTTGCACTTGAAAAAACCAGGAGTGTTGCATCATTTCAATGGAAAACAATAAATCATCTCCAGATTCTGGCTACTGGGATGTTAGGAAGACAAGATTAACTTCTTATCATTGTTTTCACCGGTTATTTTTTTGTAATTTGAAGGAAGGCAGTGTTTTGATGGTTCGGCCCCAATGCAGCAGTGAGCCTCCCAGGACATGGTCTGATTTTAAAAAGATCAGTCCTCCTCAATTAATGAACATTAAGCAGAGAACACATTCCTTTGTTTGAGACAGACCTGTTTGCCAACCTCAATTTAGAACATGTTAATAACATCACACAGTGGAATCTTATAACTTTACATACAGTGTTGAGACACATTTTATCAGGATGCTAATGACCAGCGAATTATGTTTTCAAATGATACATTACAAGGCATACTTTGTATAAAGATGATTACGATGCAGACACGGGTATATACTGTCACAGCAACCCCTACATGCCTTTAAAATCCAGGCCTAATTCAGGTTTCCTGGGTTCTATTCTACTACTGCTTCACTCCGTGACTTCAGGGAAATTTAACTGCTTCTGTGTGCTAGTTTATCCAACTATAAAATTGGGTATAATGACAGGATATATAGTCACAGTTTGGTGGAGGGTCCTTTAGTTTGTAAAAAGTATCTTGCCCCAAATGGAATAGAGAAGTCCAGTATTGCTAAGCAGAGCGAGATAACTACCTTGCTTGTAGAACAGGAGTGGGCAAACTTTTTGGCCCGAGGGCCACATTGGGGTTGTAAAACTAGATGGAGGGTTCGGGTAGGGAAGGCTGTGCCTCCCCAAACAGCCTGGCCCCCGCCCCTTCCCACTTCCCGCCCCCTGACTGCCCCCTCAGAACCCCTGACCCATCCAACCCCCCCTTCTCCTTGTCCCCTAACTGCCCCCTCTTGGGACCCCCGCCCCAACCACCCCCTGGGACCCCACACCCTATCCAACTCCCCTGCTCCCAGTCCCCTGATTGTCCCAACCCCATCCACACTCCTGCCAACACCCCCTGACAGGCCCCCTGGGACTCCATGCCTATCCAACCCCCCCTGTTCCCCATCCCCTGACCGCCCCCCCGAACCTCCACCCCATTCAACCACCCCGTGTCCCCTGACTGCCCCCTGGGGACCCCTGCCCCTTATACAACCCCCCCGCCCACTTACCACTTACCATGCTGAGCAGAGTATGCAGAGCAGCATGTCTGGCTGCCGCTCTGGCCGAAGCCAGACACGCTGCCGCTCTGCTCGGCAGGAGCGCACAGCTTCGCCACCCAGAGCGCTGCCTGCGCGGTGGTGTGGCTCTGCGGGAGAGGGGTGACAGCGGGGGAGGGGACGGGGGCCAGCCTCCCGGGCCGGGAGCTCAGGGGCCAGGCAGGACGGTCCTGCAGGCCGGATATGGCCCGCGAGCCGTAGTTTGCCCACCTCTGTTGTAGAATGACATTCCAGCCAATGAGTGAAGGTGTTAGCAGGAGAGGCCATGTAACAAAAAGACCATTATCTCCAAATGCCTGGAATAAACATTGTAATGTCTCTTTATATGGCAGTTACTCTAGTGGCCAGTCCATTGTGTGGAAACCAGGTGGTCTGTTGTTAGCCATGCGCATCTATTCAAGCAAACTTGGCAGGGACATCTTGCTGAGCAAAGCGGAACACAGAATATATGTGAGTGATGAAACTTTCTCTTTGTAGGGATACACAAACACCTTCCCCCCTAAAAAAAACAGTGCCTCTTGAGACACTTGTTTTAGTTGAGCTGTCCCAGGGCTACTTTGTTTGGTTGAACTGTCCACTTGAGTAAAACCTGTGGGAGGGTTGCGGGTTTTTTTGTTTGTTTGTTTGTTCAACCTTCACAGGATGATTTATAATATGAAGCAGTTTTAAAGAGCATGGGGTATTGTTTATCTTACCATAATCTTTTCTATTGTGTGTTTCGTTTGCTGCTTATAAATGCAGGTGGCTGTGCACAGCTGTGAATGGGAGGGAGAGGTTTGGTCAAAGGTTTTTCAGTTATTATTAATGATTAAACACTTGTGTTGCATTTGTGCCTCGAGGCTAATCAGGGTAGACCCTGTTGTGCTGCGTGCTATACCAAAGAGCATAGAATCTAAAAGACACAACATGGAGAATGAGATGAAAAAGCAGGCTGGAGGAGGCAGGGTAACAACAACCCCCTGCCAAAACCACTGAAAAAACTCTCAGCCAATGGGTACCTGTGATCACAACTTGCCACCTGCTTAGTCATTCTCAGGCTGCAGCTTTCTGTCTGTGTTAGAGCAGAGATGAGTGTTGAGGAGGAACTAGAAGAAGGAAAAGGCAGTGTACGCTTTACAGTCTGGACTGTGAGCTTTTCCCACACGTGAGGAGTGGTGTGATGGGGTGTTCACCCCACACCTAAGTTCCCTCTAAGCTGCGTGGCTGGGCAGCCACCCAGCAGCCTATCAAGTGTCGTGCACTTCAGGTGTCCCTCCCCTCACTGCCACACTGCTCCTGCCCTCTGCCTTGGAGTCCCTGGCCAGCTGCTCCCGGGAGCCTCCTGCTTGCTGTGCTGAATGGGGGGGATTGGGGGTGCTGATGTCAGGGTGTCCCCTCCCCCGGCTCATGTACCTCATTTCCGCAGAGCAGGGGGGATGACACAACAGGACTCAGGACTAGGATGTGGAACGAAGCTTGCTGGGGGCTGCTGCTGTGTCTGAACAAGCACACACTTACTCACTCTCTCTCTCTCTCTCTCTCTCTCACACACACACACACACACACACACACACACACACGCACGCACACAGAGTGTGTAAGGTGACCAGATGTCCCGATTTTATAGGGACAGTCCCAATATTTGGGGCTTTTTCTTATATAGGCGCTTATTACCCCCAACCCCCGTCCCGATTTTTCAGACTTGCTATCTGGTCACCCTAACGGTGTGTGTGTCTCACATAGACACACACCTCCCAACACATACTTGTACTGTATTATTGTTGTTGTTGTTGTTGTTACTTCTTGATACTTCCTGTAATTCACATATATTCTCTGTAATTTTATTCTTTCAAAGTTCTGTTTTTTGACTGGTCTATGCATTTCATAATTTTTATTTCTCTCTTAATGCTTACATTTAATTCTTTGAGTAGTGAGTTCTAAAATGCCTAACCTGTCCTGGCTGGAGTAATTATCCCCATAGTAACTTTAAAAAAAAATATATTGTATCTAGGTTTTTGTTTCTACTGGTGGCACACATTACCTTGATATTGGTGCACATAACAAAATTCATTCCGCACACGGATGGAAAAAAGTAGAGGGAACATTGCCCCACACCACTCTTGAAGGGGTTAAAATGGCTCAGAAGGGGCTATTTGACAGGAGGGGCGGCACATGTGTGAGTTGTAGGCTGGATATACAGCCCTAGTTGAACTTGGAGGGAACCCAGCTGGGTAGGAAGAGGCTGGGCTTCTACAAAGCCAGGGAGAGGAGAGAATAAGGGGGCTGTCGGCGGGAGAGAATTGGCAGTCACTCTCTGGGTTGAGAAAAAGGAGTAAGAAAAAGCCTAGGGAAAACTGTAGCAAGGGTGAGGCTGCATGGACCTTAGCTGCTGATTGTAGGGTCCAGGCTGAAACCCAGTGTAGAGGGTGGGACTGAATTCTGTGGCCAGCCACTGGGGCAGTGGCACAGATAGGGCAGTGGACTTGGCAGAGTGCCTGAGGTGATTTGCTTTGAGATACTTTGATTCCCCAAAGGAGGGAAAACTATAGTGACCTGGCTGGAGGGCCACACCATGAAAAGGAAACACTGCAGCTTGTGGGGGGTGAGAGAGGCCATAGAATGAGAGACTGGGATGAGGGGCTGAGAAACCATGAGAGCAAGCATCAAACCAGTGGTGAGTTGATCCTCAGATGAACCACAAAGAGGTGCCACAGTGGTGAGTGGAGCGAACTCTGTGGCAGGTGGCGCAGGAGAAAAGAATTTTTTCACTTCAAGGTCCCAGAAACAAAGACAAGGTTTTCATCTCGAGGCCAAAAGACCAAAACCATCAAGACACTTGATCATGGCCTTGGATAGCCCAAGAGACTACCTACACTTGACCAGAGCTCGGAGAGCTGAGAAGCGCCTTGCTCTCCAAACTAGAGCTGAATCAGACTTGGAAAATGGCACACAGGCCGTTCTGCAGGTTACAAGGCTGATTTTATTTAGGTAATGTTCGAAATAATTATTCTTGAACCTCTGAGTGAATTTAATGCTCTGAAAAGTTAACTAGTGCCACTGGGCCAAATTCTACCTTTATTTACACCTGTGTAAATCTAGAGTGACTCTGCTGATATAATAGGAGTAATTCTGGATTTACAATGGTGTCTCTGAGGGCAGCATATTGCTGTATGAGATCAAATCTTTCTTTAGGCCACAAGTGAAAATAAGGTTTATGGTTTCATCTTATTCTCTCTCCCACCTCTGATTAGCTCATGGGGGCCTGGGGCTCACAAGGCCAGGTTTGAGGTGCTATGTGCGGGAAGCTTACACTGTCTGACTATTCGCCCTTCATTGTCATTCGTATTCAATTTTGTTAACTTTCAAGTGCGGGGAGAAAGATGACATTCACATTTAAACCCAGCTTGCCTTTACCAGCCCAAATATTTTTGAATTCTTTGCACATCACTTGGCATTTAGATGTGAGTGAAAATAGTTTAAATAAAGTGTAGCTTTTTAGTCAATGATAAGCAGGAGATAAAGCAGACAGGCTGGAGAGGACCACCCTTTTGCTTTCACTTGTACTAGGAAGCTGCCTCATATTTCATTTTTTGTGTTTTATATCCTCTCTGTTTCATAGGTTCTGTAACTAGGGGTGCTGCCTTGAAATGGTTTCCATCATACAATGGCTCTCAACGCCCCCACTATACAAATTGTTCCAGCACCCCTGCCCTGTTTGTACAATTAAATTGGTGCTTCCCCTGTATAACCCTTATTTTCAGGGTTTATTTTTAAAGTAGCCATAAAAACCCAGAGAGTGACAAGTGAAATACAAAGGAAAGAATTTAACAGTTAAATCAATTAAATCTGACTATGTGTTTAACTTGTAGAGGGCTTAAATCCTGTATCCTCATTCATTATTTACTTAGTCCTCACCCATGGAATCAATAAGAATTTGCCTATATAAGAAAAGGGCATCAACACTTCGGTTCTAAGAATTTAAAAAGAAACAGAGAAGATACTTTAAGATGCTTTCTTCGGTTGTTAATCGTGCACTTTGATGTGCGCCAGTTGCTAACTATCTGGAATTCAGAAAAAAACCTCCCCCTATAAGCATGTTTTCGCATAGCTATTGATTACAGGGACTTTACATCTTCTTTTGAAGGTCACTGGGGGAGTTGGTTTAAAGAGGAATAGCAATTCCTATGTTCCTACAGATGTAAATGACCTTCATTATAGCGTGTTAGCCTGGTCGAAAGAAAAGATGGAAAACAGATAACAAAAAGCTGGACTAAGTAAGCAGGGCAAAATAAGGGATTTAAATTTAGCTAGGGCTCAGATTCTAATCTGGACTCTGAGCAGAATGAATTTAATCAAATAAAGGGCACAGTAAAGAATTGGATCAGGCTTTCTTTTCTCAAGTATTCCACTCCGGACATAAAAATTAGTAAGCCCTCAGAACATCAGAACGTGGCTTTGAGAGTTGAGCTAAGCAGCAACTTTAGGTTAAACTGAGCAAGGCTTTTATGTACCATGCCATTAAAAATAGTCTTAATTATTTTATTGTTTCATGAAATTCTCTCAGCATTGGGGTGATTTGAGCTTCTGTCTTCACTAAGGAATTTTGGCAGCTGAGATCGGCAGGCAGGGAAATGTTTAAGAGATTAGCAAACAAGGAGTTGCAATCATCCAAAACAGGACACGATAAAAGCTAATAAGAGTTTCTGAGCATTTTGGCAAGACAACATAGGTCACAGTCTGGAAAGATTCTCCTGAAATGTTACTATGACAATTTTAGTGCCTGATAAATATGATTCCCAAGAGAGAGCTTAGAATCAAGTGTAACTCCAAGGTTATGGTCCTTGGGTACAGGATAAATAAGATTACCATCAAGGGGAACAACTGGGGAAATCTGAAAAATGTTTTCTTATACCATTTCGCTCAATAAATTATACCTTCCATTGCCATCAGTTTAGATGCCCTACTGTTTTCCATGATTTCTTGTTCTTTATTTATTTGAAACATTGCTTATTATTTATCTTAATGTCTTGTGCAGGCTTCTTTACCGTCTCCATTTTTTCCTTTTCTGATCTTTTATTATACTCCCTCAACTTCACTTGTCCTTTGTGACTGATGTTTCATAGCTTACACCTATCTCTTTATAACCTGGATTACATTTTCCCCTTCCCTGTTCACCTGTATTGGCCTAGTGCTGTGTGGAACCTTCAGCTCAAACCACAAACTCACCTGAAATCTAGCGTGCTTTGGGGTTCACCTGAATTCACACATGAGCAGTAGCTTGCACAGATTTTGTCCATGTCCATGAACTGTTTGTCAAGGGTGGAGGAAAAAACTTTTTTTCATTCTCTGGATTTTAATAAACGTTGTAAGACAACTGTTTGCTGAAGTATTTTAGCTTCTAGCTGTGCTCACTGGGGAATATAACCTGGGACAAATCACATGGTATCATCCAATAGAACTGTCAGTTCTGGTTCTAGTGAACCTGTGCAAATGCATAGAGTCCATTAAACTTAAACTTTGCCTTTTGAGTTCACGCTGAGGTACAACCATGGTGAAAAGTGGGCTTGTTCAAACCCTAATATTCTCAAGGTCCATCAATCTATGCAAACCCAGTGGTGATGTCTGTTCTATAATTAAATCCAGACTGTCAATTAGGAATGTTAAGAGTCACTGTAATTATTTTTAAATTACCATTTGCATGCCCTGGTGTAACACTGGCAGTGGCCTTATTTCCCTGTGGAACTTAAATGATTCTCTTACTCACTTATCCAGACCATCACCTAAAGATATTTTATCCCCTCCATTCTTGTAGATTGTTTTGTAGATTTAGGGTGCAGTTTTATTTGGCTAGAATTGGATTTTGGATAATGGCCATATATAGAAGCTTGGATAGGCTTTTTCAGAAATTCATATAACCTTTTTATCCCTTGATTTACCAATAATTACGCTCTTTCTTGACATAAAATTGTCTGAAATAGAAGGCTTTTGATGCTGTAGTATAAAGAGATGCTGAACAGTACTACTGTGTTGTACTGAAGGGCTATGCTAGTGCCAATTTCAGAAAGTGATGCATTTATCTGTCAGCAAAGTAAAAGAAAGTGCTGAGGCAGAATGAAAACTGGATGGCGAGAAGAGAATAAGAGGGAAAAATTCCTTTCTTTTGAAGTCAATCTCTGAAAAATGTTAAGGCTAGTGACTTCTCTTAAAAAGACCAGTAGGAGAGCCAACTATTAGCTGCAAAAATGCTGGAAACAGCCCCAGTTTGCTATTAAATTTATTCACAATCTACATGTGACTTAAAAATTTGCATAGCAAGCCTAAACACTGTCTGAAATCAGCAGCCTTAGATGAGAATTCATTGCCTAATTTAAGATGATTGCCCTTATTTGGCATTGCACAATAAGAGGTAGGGTTATGATCCTACAAACTGCAACTAATTTCACCATTGAAACTAATAATTTTGGATGATTCAATGTGGTACTTAAGACCATACCAAGCATTTTAGTTCTCAGAGGAAAAAAAGTTACAGCTTTACATAGTAAATTCTTCTGCACTGCAAAAGAGCTACAATTTTCTGTTTGTTCATTGTGATGAATTGCAGTTGTAGTCACTTTAATACTGAACATTGCTATAAAGATAGCAAATACAAAAATTCTTTAGGTGTGTGTTTGGTTTAGCAAAGTACAAACTCGTGATTTTAAGTTTCTGCATTCTGGATTATTTCTGCCTCTCAGTGGGATAATGCAATTTACAAGATGTACTCTAGCTTTTGTTTTCAAGGAACAATGGAAAAACTCCCAATATGTCTTGCAGCAAGTTACACTAAATGTGAATTTTCTTTTTTTTTGCTTCAGTAACAAACTGATGCTATTTAGGATCGAGACCATAGACTAACATTCCCAAAGTTGGGCATAATTTAAGGTTTAAAATCATTGTAAATCAATGGACTGTAAATTAATGGACAGCCCTCAAATTGAAGGCGGATTCCTAATTTCCCATTTTGCACATGAAGTGCCTCTGAACTGTCTGTGCTGCTAAAAAGGACATCTAAATTACTAAGTTTATGGAATATGCGTGACCTAGGGATCAGAGAATTTGCTTGACCACATTTTAAATACATTTGATGGCTATATGTTTGAAATCTGCTCATTAAACCAGGCAGCTGTCACTGATGCCACTTTCTCATATCTCTGGCTGTGCTGAAATTTTCCAAGAAAGCATGGTGACAGAGCAGTGGTGTTGCCCCATATCTTCCAGATTGTGCCAAATGTACTGGAACCTCTTACTCCTGGGAGAGCCTCACTAACATGAACGTGTATTGTAGGTAAGTGTTGGAAGGAGGCAGAAGCTAGGCAAGTGGCACTGGGAAGAGAAAGGAAGAATATTTCAGACTCTAGGAGGAAATGTCGTAGTATGTTAAGAGAGGCGAGACTCCTGCTTTTATTCCCAGCCTTGTCACTGTATCACAGTATACTTTGAGCAAGCCACGTGATCTTTGTGCCTCAATTCACTCTTAAATATGATTATACCAAGAACCTTACAAGAATGACACATCTTAACCTGGACATCGAAAGAGGAGTAGGAGGGAGTCTTAGAAGTAGAAGAAACATTTTCATTTGGAAAAGGGGCTAATTTAACATTGCCGACATGCAAGAAAAGGGAAGACCCTCTGCACCCCACACTAGTGCTTCCACACACTCATACCCATTGGGAAATGGTACATTTCTGCTACACCATGTCCCAACCGTGGCCCCAGTTCAGCAAGCTACTTAATCACACCTCTCACTGTCAGCCTGTGAGTAATCCCATTGACTTCAGTGGGACTACTAAATTGCTTACAGCTAGGAATGTGCGTAAGTACCTTGCTGAATCAGAGCTATAAATGTAACCAAATTAGTTTGTTTGTTGTATGAAAGTTTCCTGAGTATGCTCTTCTAAATACAACTATGAGAGAAGTAACCAGACAGACTAGGAATTCTCTATCCTCAGTTACTGAAATTGCTGCAAACTCAGGTATTGTTTGGTGTAAATGAAGCCTAGTTCTGGCTCCCTAGGATAGCAAAATAATAATAATAATAATAAAAAAATTGCACTGCCCTGAATGACTGTTCTAATGTCGTTACCGTATATGCAGGCTCAAGGCATTTTTGCATAGATACCAAAGCCCTTGTCAAATTTCCTGTGTGTCAGATGCCACACAGAAAGTGGTCTCTGATTTATTTTTGTGCAGAAAATGTAATTAAGGGAAACAGAGTCCAATTATTACAGTGCTGTCTCCCAAAGTGACCTGATTATTTCGGTTGCACCTTTAGTGACAAGCCGTAATTTTTTTGAAGAAAAACGTTATTGATTCTAATGTTTCTTGGGGCCTTCTTACAGGTAGAGTCCTCCAGCTTCATGCTGACTTCCGAACACAGCCCCATACACTGCTCCCAGACCTCTGGATGGCCCCGCTCTTTTTGAAGGAGCAACTCCCATTATATCACCTGTATAGCTATGAACATAAACACCAAGTACAAACCATACAAACACAACAATAAAATACTCAAACAAAATTACTGTTAAATATGTGTAACCTGAGCCCATGTCTAAAACAACCTATCCCAAGGTCCTCATACTCGCAAAAGTTTTCAGAGGAAAGCAAGAATATTCTTAAGGGTTTAGTATATGTCAGTAAACAGTCTGGGCCTTGGCTGTCTAAGGGAGTGCCTGGTTTTCCAGGTGTTGTGATCATAGGTGAGATCAACTGAGGCACTCAAGCTAGTACTCTCTTTTTAAAACAAACAAACTAGTACCAGTTTGGCTGGATGTTCTCCGTGAGGGTCACCCTTAGCTTTGTAACTCGCTCCTCCGCTCTTGCTGACAGAGTTCGAGTTTGTTGACCTATAGGGCATGCTGTAGAGCAGGGGTTCTTGAACTTCATTGCTCCGTGGCCCCCTTCTGACAACCAAAATTACTACAGGATCCCAGGAGTGGGGACTGAAGCCTGAGCCCGCCAAAACCCCGCCACCCCTGGGAGTGGGGGGCAAAGCCCCACTGCCCCAGGCTGGGGGGCCAAAGCCAAAGCCCAAGGGCTTCAGTCCCAGGCAGGGGGCCTGTAACCTTAGTCCCGCAGCCCAAGGCTGAAGCCCTTGGTCTTGGGCTTTGGCTTTGGGCCTGGGCCCCAGCAAGTCTAAGCCAACCGTGGCTACTCCATTGCGACCCACTTTGGGGTCCCAACCCACAGTTTGAGAACCGCTGCTCTAGAGCTTTCTTTTTTCTTCTGGGCTTTTTATTTGGAGACATAAAAGCATGAATGGATCTGGGTAGCTGGGTCTGAACTGTCCAGTGGTCTAGATGAGTAAACTCGACGTGGAGGCAGAGTAATTGTTTTGATCTCTTCATTTGTAATGCTTGTTTACTTTATTGTAAATCTGTTGAGAGTTGGTTGTATTTTTAAAAAAACCCAAAAGCCAAGATTTACAAAAGCATCTTGGGTGCTCAACTTGAGACATCTTAAAGGGGCTGGATTTTCAGAAAATTCTGAACATCAAAACCTCTTTGAGAATGTCAGATTGGGCACTAAAGTACAGACACCTCCAAATCACTAGTCACTTTCACAAATCTTGGCCTAAAGAGATACATAATAGGTGAATGAGTTCAAAAGCACTTCACAGTAGCTCAAGGGGCTGATCCTGCGAGGTGCTGTATGCCTTCGACTCCCAATTAGAACAACAAGAATGGAAGGCATTTAGCTTCTTAAAGGAGATGCCCAGTGATTCATGGGACCAGCCCTAAAGATTGCTGTGCCCGAGAGGCATCTGAAACAAATCTCAGTAGTGTTCAGGAAATATTTGACCCTGAAACGAAATAGTTATAATAAAACTTTGATCCAAGACAAACTGCTGATTTATTTTAGCTTTCATTGAATTGCCAAAGGAATCACTGAAAGTATTGATCATTGATTAAACATTCTATAGTGAATAGAGGATGCACAATGCTTGCATATTTCTTCAGATGTGGTAATGGCTTGTACCAACTCTGAAACTCCCTGATCACATGTTACTCCATCTAATTCCCACAGATACATTTTCTTAGCAAAGAGACACTACAGCAATCCTGGAGTCAGCCAGCCTCACATAAATCACAGCTGGGTGTTTAAAGAAATGAAATGGAGTGCAAGTCTCGTCTCCTCTTCAGTTTCCAGGTTAGTTGAATAGAGCAAATCCCACGCACACCCCCCTTTTTTTTTTCTCCTCAGTGTAACTATTTTTTACATGGAGGGTTTGAAATTGTTTTTTCTCTATTCGTTTTTCTCAAATTCTTTCTTTTTCCAAGAACTCATCTTGGACATACATTAAAATTGGTTTTCAAGCCATGAAATTGAAAATTGATATGTTCACACTCAAAATGATAAAGCAATGTTTTGTTGCTTTCATCTTGTAACCTCTGTTCCTTGGTTCTTTAGATCATCTATGAATCTCAAAGTGTTTAATATTTTATCTGCAAAGAAACTAATCTGATTTTAAGGAGTAGAAATTCTCTAGAATTTAAATCTATACAACTTAAAAAATGGCTTAAAATGACTAAGAACACGAGAACATCAGAACGGCCACATTGGGTGAGACCAAAGGTCCATCTAGCCCAGTATCCTGTCTTCTGACAGGAGCCAATGTCAGGAGTTCAGAGTGAATGATTAGCACTAGTTGCATGTCCTGAAATTAATAGCAAATGCCACTGAATAATCTGACCACTAAATACTCTTGGGAAAAGTAAAAACCAGGGCCCTGATTCTGTATAGCTGCTAGAGTCCTGCCATTTAATCCATAAGGACAGATCTGGGCCCAAATATGTGAATTGCTCACTTGAATCTCACATACAGATTTGCACATGGTCTTCTCTCTCTCTCTTACACCAGTAACCTTGGTGCAGTAAGCTTTTCTTTTACTACAGTTTAGAAGTACAGTACTCAAAATCCTTTCTATTTGCTTGCAGGGCTTTCTTTGTAAATTGTCTCATGCTGCCAGCAACATGTCTGAAGATATCAGGGTAGACCTGTATTGCGTATTAAGTAGGGCTGTCGATTAATCACAGTTAACTCACGCAATTAACTAAAAAAAATTAATTGCGATTAATCGCAGTTTTAATCGCACTGTTAAACAATAGAATACCAATTGAAATTTATTATATACAGTATTTTGGATGTTTTTCTACATTTTCATATATATTGTATTCTGTGTTGTAACTGAAATCAAAGTGTATATTTTTTATTACAAATATTTGCACGGTAAAAATGAAAAACAAAAGAAATAGTATTTTTCAATTCACCTCATAGAAGTACTGTAGTGCAATCTTTGTCATGAAAGTGCAACTTACAAATGTAGATTTTTTTTTGTTACATAACCGCACTCAAAAACAAAACAATGTAAACTCAGTCCTACTTCTTGTTCAGCCAATTGCTAAGACAAACAAGTTTGTTTACATTTACAGGAGATAATGCTGCCCTTTTCTTATTTACAGTGTCACCAGAGAGTGAGAACAGGCATTTGCATGGTACTTTTGTAGCCAGCATTGCAAGGTATTTACGGGCCAAATATGCTAAACATTCGTATGCCCCTTCATGCTTCGGCTACCATTCCAGAGGACATGCTTCCATGCTGATGACGCTCGTTAAAAAAATAATGCATTAATTAAATTTGTGACTGAACTCCTTGGGGGAGAATTGTATGTCCCCTGCTCTGTTTTACCCGCATTCTGTCATATATTTCATGTTATAGCAGTCTCGGATGATGACCCAGCATGTTGTTCATTTTAAGAACACATTCACTGGAGATTTGACAAGACGCAAAGAAGATACCAATGTGGGATTTCTAAAGATAGCTACAGCACTCAACCTAAGGTTTAAGAATCTGAAGTGCTGTCCAAAATCTGAGAGGGACGAGGTGTGGGGCATGCTTTCAGAAGTCTTAAAAGAGCAACACTCCAGTGCGGAAACTACAGAACCCAAACCACCAAAAAAGAAACTCAACCTTCTATTGGTGGCATCTGACTCAGATAATGAAAATGAACATGCGTCGGTCTGCTCTGCTTTGATGGTTATTGAGCAGAACGCATGTCCTCTGGTTATCAGCATGGACACATGTCCTCTGGAATGTTGGTTGAAGTATGAAGGGACATATGAATCTTTAGTGCATCTAGCAGGTAAATATCTTGCAATGCCGGCTACAACACTGCCATGCGAATGTCTCTTCTCACTTTCAGGTGACATTGTAAACAAGAAACGGGCAGCATTATCTCCTGCAAATGTAAACAAACTGAGCGATTGGCTGAACAAGAAGTAGATCTGAGTGGACTTGCAGGCTCTAAAATTTTACATTGTTTTATTTTTGAATGCAGGTGGTTTTGTACATAATGCTACATTTGTAAGTTCGACTTTCATGATAAAGAGGTTGCACTACAGTACTTGTATTAGGTGAATTGAAAAAATACTATTTCTTTTGGGTTTTTTTACAGTGCAAATACTTGTAATCAAAAATAAATATAAAGTGAGCACTGTACACTTTGTATTCTGTGTTGTAACTGAAATCAATATATTTAAAAGTGTAGAAAACATCCAAAAATATTTAAATAAATGGTATTCTATTATTGTATAACAGTGCGATTAATCATGATTAATTTTTTTAATCGCTTGACAGCCCTAGTATTAAGCACAAGGCTCTGTTTTCGAGCATTCTGAGAAGACTTTTACAAATTATATTGAAACAAAGGATGACAATCGGGAGACGCCCTTCAGGACAAAACAAAAAGAGCTTATAATGCAGGAGGGCAGCTCATCCAATCAACACAGGTTGATCTTTCCTTACCTAGAACTAAAGGTGTGAGATTTCTCATTCAACAAGGCCTCCAGAAAAAAACATTGCCATTGATAATGGAATTATACTCTCACGTGACACATCATTATGCATTCAGCAGGACCCAACCTTCCTTCTCATGCACTTTGTAATTTTATATTTTTCCCGTTGGCACTAATTCAAACCCCATCTTCAAAAACATGAATACGTTTTAGACATAGCTTCTATATGAAGAGGTATAATGGTATCAGGCTAGGGACCTTTCTTTAGGCTCTGTCCTTCCTACTGTGCAGGAGAGTGGCGGAGACCTCAAGCTCATGAATAATCAGAGGGAGAGAGCTGGTCATACTAAAATTCAAATTCATTGACAAAGCATAACAGAAGTGCTATAATACTACAATTTAGTAGATTGGTAATAGGAAAAAATAGTGTACACAGTGAGTGATATTTAAAAGTGGAGCTGAGTGAATCATTCAAAATGAATAACATCTATGTCTTCCCCTTTTTTCAGTTTAGGGACTATCCACGAGCGTATCATGATTTCACATTAGACTGAGAGGTTCTGTTCTCCCTGCCTCCTAACACAAGAACTAGTAGTAGCAAAAAGCCAGAAAATGCAAAACTGCTAAATGAAAATACTTTTTCACACCATCCACAATTAGACTGTGGAACTGATTGCCCCAGGATGTCATTGAAGCCAATAACTTAGCAAGGTCATAGAGGGGTTGGATATTTATATGGATAACAAGAGCATCTAGCATTGTAACTGTTAATGCTAACAAAAAGAATATTGTATGGGAGATAAAACCTCTTACTGGAGAGTTTAAACCAATCTCTAACTATTAGGGATTGAGATGAGACTTTCCTGGGGGACAGATTATTCCACATCTGCCTATTGTGGGGTTTTTTGCACTTTCCTCTGAAGCATGTGGTACTGACCATTTTCAGTGACAGGATACTGGACTAGATGGACCATTTGGTCTGTTGCTTTGAAATGTAATCATTATGCGCTTTATCCAAATCCCACAGAAATCAATGGGAATCTTTCCAGGGGCTTCAATGGCCTTCAAATCAGATTCTAGTTGAATTTATTCAACACATACCTTTTTCATCCCAGAATAGATTAATTGCAAACACTGAAAATTTAAGCTGTGTTGCTTTGCTGTGATTGGTCAAGTAAATTGGATTTCCCCTATTGGAAGACCACACTTGGGCTTCTGGTGCTGATGCTCTTTTGTGAATTCAAAATTTGGTTTTCATGGATATTCACACATGCAACTTTGAAATTCCTTCTCTATGAACACTTTTGATGGTAAGAGATGATTGAATGTTCACAGCAAGTAAACCATAAAAGGGGCATTAATAGAGCTGAAACAAATTCATTTAAAAATTAAAATGGCATTTTCTGCATTTACCCTAGCTCAATTATATTTAAGGCCACCTAAAAATAGGACATGGAATGTATTAGGAGTGCAGGCAACATATCAAGCATAGCTCTGATTGTTTGATAAGTATAGCTAGAGGGCTGGCATCCAACAGATTAATAGCTGTGATGAGGTTGCCAAGGGGAATGATTAACTAAGGGGTTAATATCATGATCCTTTAATAGTTTAGAATATCCTGCTGTGTGGGTACATGCACCATGGGTCTCAGGGAAGCAGACGGTGTTTGCTATTGTTGTCTCTCTGTACAAATCAATCTTGGAGTAATTGTTCATAAATGATTTTAAGTTCACATCACCTACTTATCATATTGGCTTGACATGTCAAGGCTTCCAACACATTACATATTTGGGGTACTCAGAATTGAAGTCAATGTCAAAACAGATTTTTCAACTCTTAAGCATGTTCTGAATGCTTGCTGTTAGACAATGCATTTTAAGAAAGTAAAAAATGATTTATAAAACTCTCAAACTCCCCATCCCGCCCCCAAAAAACCTCCAAACAAACATTTCAGTTATCAGATTGCTATTTACTATATTAGTACCTGAACCATTGCAGGCTGTTCCTCATACTAACTTGTTCTATTCCAGTTTACACCCGATTCATCCAAAAAAGCAGAGGAATAATTGATCGCTCCATTCATGAAAAATGAAAAGAAATTTACTGCTTAACTTGAATTATTTTTTCTTAGTCCCTTTGTTTATTTTCCTTAAAAGAAATACCTTAGCATGTTTTTTTGGTCCAATTCTGAAATCCTTTAATGTATTTTGGGAATAAATACTCTAAATTTAAATCATTTGGTCTAGAGTACTTGTGTCAAATTCATCTTGTTTAATTCCACTGAAGTCAATGGAGTCACACCAGGGATAGACTTTAGCCTCTGTTTAGATTTTATGCCACAATGCTCCAATCCAGAAATCCTTAGGAAGGTAAAAAAACTTAATGGAAGGTTTGCCTACAAAAATCTTTTAATAAAGATTAAAACTTAATCTTAACTGAAGTTCTAGGGGTTCTTCTTGTAATTTTGTACAAGTTCTGCCTAGAGACCATCAAGTTTAGAGAAGTATTTATTTTCAAGAGTCTTCAGTTTCCTTTGGCCAATACTGGAGCCTCTCTCTTTATTAGGTGGCAGCGGAAAACTTGTATTTTTTTGTTTTTATTGTCAGTGGTGCCAAACTAGGGTGACCAGATGTCCCAATTTTATAGGGACGGTCTTGATTTTTGGGGCTTTTTCTTATATAGGCACCTATTACTCCCCACCCCGTCCCGATTTTTCACACTTGCTATCTGGGCACCCTAAACATCCCTGAGTGACTTGGATACAGTGCCTACTCAGTGGTTTGGCCATTTTACTGATTGCCCTTAGTTTCAATGGGATAAGCACACACATGATGTATGGTCGAAAAGGCAGTTTTTCTGGAAACCTATATAGTCACTGGGCCAGATCCTCAGCAGATGGAAGCCAATGTAATTTCATTGAAGTCAAGACAGCCGCAGTCTACATCAGCCATTTCTTTGTATGAGAGCCTGTCTCCAGTCATCAGGACCGGTTCTAGGAACCAGCAAACCAAGCACGTGCTTTGGGCGCGGCACAATTTCAGGGGTGGCATTCTGGCCACCTTATTTATTTTTTTTTGGCTTGGGGCGGCAAAAAAACCTAGAGCCAGCCCTGCCAGTCATGAAGTTTGTATGTAAACTAAAAACTCCCCCAAAGTGAGAGGCAGTTTGGAGCTGGTGTTCCAGTTCAGGCCCTGCCATATTGCAAGAAGCAGAAATAATAACAGTACGATTCTTCAGCTGGCAGCACAACACGTCAGAATCTCATCTTTTCTGGCGCAACAGCAAAGGAAGTGAGCTCTCCAGTCCTCACAACACTGCTCCTCCTTTCTGTATATTGCTAGGCGTTAAAGTGTCAAAGCTCTTTTTGCTCCCTATCTGGAAGGAAGCAGCACTGCTCTATAACTCCCGCTTATTCTTGGTTGGTGTGGTGAGCAGGGCCGGCTCTAGGCACCAGCCGACCAAGCACGTGCTTGGGGCGGCACCTCAGAAGGGGCGGCCAATGTTGGGGTGGCGGGGAGCACTCAAGGGTTTTTTTTTGTTTTTGTTTTTGTTTCAGCCAGGCAGTGCGGGGGTGTTACGGTGGCGTGCCGCTGCGGGGAGCGGAGGCTTTGGCAGCGCGGCGCTGGGGAGGGGCGGGGGCTTCGGCAACCCGGCATGGTGCTCAGGGGGTTTGGCCGGCCCGGCGCTCCAGGGGGGGGGGGGGTTGGGTGGCCCGGCGTGGTGCTTGGGGGGTTGGGCGGCCCGGGGGGGGGGGGGGCGGGGGGGGGGGGGGGACGGGGGTTTCGGCGGCCCGGGGGTTGGGGGGGGGGGGGCGGCGGGGTGGGGGGGGGGGGGGGGTGTTACGGCGGGGCAGCGCTCTTCTTTTTTGCCTGGGGCGGCAAAAAAGTTAGAGCCGGCCCTGGTGGTGAGAGAGCTGCTTTGTTGATTCAACCTACTCTAACCATTATAAGTGGTAAATGGAGTCTTAAGCTCCACCTATCGTTCCAACATCAATCTTATTTATTCAACCCAAGCCTATATCTCATTTGCAATAAAAGGAGATGCGGTAGTCCTTGCTGCTGCCATAAATAGCATGCTGCACCTCCAATTATATGATCAGGGCCCCTTTTGCAGAAACTCTGGAGTCATTCTTTGTGTGAACTGCTTCACCTTGCCCTGCAAGGTCAAGCAACATTGCGGATGAATATGTAATGATTTCACTCCGGCTACATAACATGCAGTTTCTCATCTTGCTTGAAATTGATTCTCTGCTGCTATTATGATGGCTGCCTTCTTGGCAGACACACTGGGGATAGAACTGGGGACCTCCAGAGCTAAAACCATGAACTGCTAAAGCAAAAGAGCCAAAACTCTGTGGCTGAGGGGTTATAACGGACTCATAATTTCTGTGCACTGGTACGGAGACATAACACCTGCTCACAAGATTCTGCTTGTGCATAAAAGGGTCTAGCTCAAATCTGGCCTTTTTCCAGTTTCATATTGGCCTGGCTTGCATGCAGTTCCCATGAAAGTAATTCAAGGGAATTACTTGTATGAGGGTGACTTGCTGAAGATGCCCCTCCATGGTCGCCTCAAAACCAAACTAGCATCCAGTCTGAATGGCTTCATGCATTTGATTTGATTTATTTTTTACCTAGCAATCTTTGCTGCTTGTATAAAGGAATTATTTGACCTCTGTAAGAATATCATTGAGTAGCTGGTGTATAGGGAGAATTCCTCTTCCTCTAGCTACTGAAAAGGAGCCTCTTTCTCTAAGTTCACCATTGAAAGCTTGAGCAGTGTCCAATGGCCCATATGAACACAGAGCTCCGCCACCAATCATATACTGGCATAAACAAGAGACTGACTGCAGCTATCTACCATTAGTGAAACATGGTGGCGTCTGCACCTTTCCCATGTTTCCCATCTCCTTTCCCAGATTTTGCTCAATATTTATTTTCATACTCATCGCATGCATTTTAATGTGCAACCGTTTCTGTGTTCTGTCTATTCCCTGCTCTGATGCTGATTCATTGTTGGGGCCTTGAATAAATGGTTTACCCTTTCTGACTCAGTTTACCAAGCTGTAAAATGTATTTAGTACCATATATCTCTGGCAGGGTTTTCAGAGGCTTAAGTTTCAGCACTGGTAGTAACTTTTGTAAAGCACTTTGATAGGCACCCTGCCAAGTATTTTATAAGTTTTTAATAATAAAATGTGTTTCACACCAAGGAGAAAATTCACGAATACCTCCTTGTAGTTGAGAGGATGCTCATTTTGGTATTGCGATCATTCGTTCCGTGAACTTACTGGAGAAATATTTAAATGAATACAGTGCCTTCCAGAGAGATCAGTGTATTTTCTTTGACCATTTACGGTTATCTCTAATTCTATCATAATCTCTCATTAGTTTTTACCAACAGTTCTCATTGCTATAGTAACGCCACTGAAATTTCTCTGCCTAAATAGCCATGCCAATTTCATCAGGTCAAAATCTGACCCCTACATCTAATTGTCTACCTTTGACTGTGGTTTTTCTTTTCTCCAAGTAGAGAATTTGCTGTGAGAGGGAGCCCAGAATTATTAATGACGTATTTTTTCTTCCTCTTCAGCTTAAACTGTATTTTATCTTCAGTGTATTAAACTATGCATATATAGGAAAAATAAAAACCCTCTTGAAATGTAATCATCTTGTTCCCAGGCATATTATTGGTGGCAGAGCTGTATATTACAAAATGAAATAAGTGAAAATTCATCAGCATCATAAAAAAGATACATAGTAGAGATTTTAAAAATAGAGTATAAAGCTATGCAGAAAACATGGAGCGTCATTGACTATAAACTATACAGCTATGAATCACTGTGTTTAAGGTATGGAAGCAGTGAACTCCCTGATCAAAATGATGCATTCAATATTGAAAATCATGAACTGAATATGAAAGCAAATATTTAGGGGTATTTTTTTTTCTTTGTATCCCCAGAACATGTACTGCAGCAGTAGTGTCAGCGCAGGCTTCCCAACACTACCCCCAAAGATGTGTCTTAGCTTGATCCTGAAGAGGTGGTAATTTATCCTCCAAGTGAATTTTGTTGTTGTTTTGCCAGAAGCTGGGAATGGGCGACAGGGGATGGAGCACTTGATGATTACCTCTTCTGTTCATTCTCTCTGGGGCACCTGGCATTGGCCACTGTCGGAAGACAGGATACTGGGCTAGATGGACCTTTGGTCTGACCCAGTATGGCTGTTCTTACGTTCTTATGAATTCACTCCTTCTGCTAAGACTAGCCAACACAGGCTGCCAGCTGTAATGGTGGGTGATTTTTTGTTTTTGTTTAAATTATTAGTATTAAGAACTGGACTGAGACCACCATTTCATTTCACAAAGCTGATGATGGTTTCAGAAACCATCATCCTTTTCAGATCTGGGCTGGGTGTGAGCCACTGACTTGTACAAGTGAATCCATGTCATGTTACCAGTGCCCTGAAGCATTCAATCTCCCCTTCATTTTTACTCTGGAAATCTAATCGTGCGTCTGACAGATGCTTATCTCTGTGTGCATAGCTGGATGGTGGATGGCCTCTGTTTTGCCACTTAGCTTCTGGAATAGTATCTTTTGTGTAAACAGCAAATTTTCTCCCAGCTGCAGCTTGTGAAAGAATTTTACAGGCTGGGTATTTTTAAAACGTGTTTAATTTTCTGGGACATGAGACATATGACAAAAATAAGAGATCAGCAGAACAGTATAATCCTGAATTTTGATTGGCTGGCTGAATAAAAGTGTTATACATTCCAGAACTGTATACAGTTGAACTGCTCTGGAGTCTAAATTATCCTCTTCTGCCTGACAAAGGTTTTCTTGCCAAATGAATGGCCCAAGTTGGCCTGTGAATGACAGTGCTCTGATCATAAAACCATCATATTTCACAGGTTATGACCAATAGTGAAAGGAATTTTGAATTAATTCAGAAGCAGAAATGGTCTAGTTAATGTGTATTAAGATGCTTTGCAAAAGGTATTGTGAAACTTCCATTATATCCTTCTGAACTCGGGTCTTCCCAGCTGGAGAGCTTGTGTTCTGTTCATCCTGTGGAGAAATATACAATATTTCCCCCTAAGCTAAAGAGTCAAGATGGGTAAAAAAACTGCAATAGCTTATAGTTCTCCAAATCAGAGAGGTGCTTAATGAGCACAATACTGTGGAGTTTGGGTTAATTTAATGTTTCTACCCTTGTTTTCACTTGCGATGGCAGAACCTCAAAAGTTCTGGAGTCTGATTTTCATTAGGGTTGGGATTTTCAAAGGAGTGTAAGTAAACTAGATGCTCAAATTTCATTGAAATCCAGTGGTAGTTGGGTGTGTCTATTTTATTCTATACAGGTTCATGAACCATGCTCATCTCCATAGTATCTTAATGCCCTCCAATAATGCATTAAGCGACGTGACTAACATCCATCACACGTTTAGTTCTCCTTGGAGAGACGGGAATGTAGTGGGGTGTTTTGTGTTTGAATGTTTTTCATTACACACATTGCTCTTTGTAAATTAGAAGGCAAGGTTAAAGAAATGTGCTCTCCACTTAGCCTGGAAGATGGTGAGGTTCTTAGTTCCTGGGAGAGTTCATTCCATAGTCTTGGGCCAGCTCCTGAGAATGCTCTGTTTCCTGCATAAATGAGCTTTACCCTTGTTGTAGAAAGTTCCATTGTGCCAGAGGAGTATAGCTGTCAACCATGGTTGTCATCCTGGAGCTATAGATCTTTTAGTTGCCTTGGGTCCAGGCCATGGAGCTCCTTGAAGATAAGGACTTGGTTATTCTATGGGAGACGAGGATGGTTTAATGTGTTTTGAAGATCCCAACCTAAATGGATGTCCCAACCTGATGAGTGTGCAAAATGAGACTTGAAAAATCTTCAAAATCCTCTCTCATAGAATTTTCCAAGATGGTTGTTTCTGGTTGCAGCCAGAAAAGCCTCTCACACAAGACTTCTAGTTCAGGTCTGCGGGGGGACGGGGCCGGGGCAGTAATAGCACTTCTCTGAACATTTCATAATCCTCCAAAAAAAAAAAAAGTACATTACAGTAGCACTAATAGGAATCAGGGCCTCATTGTGCTAGATACTATACAGGCACATGAGAAGCAGTCACTGCCCCAAAGACCATGCAATCAAAGTAGACAAGACAAAAGGTTGGAGAGGAAATGGCGTCACAGATAGAAGAAGTGATTTGACCAAGGTTACACTGAGAGTCAGTAGCAGAACATGGAAGAGGATCCAACTTTTCTGTGCTCTATCCATTGGACAATGCAGTTGGACAATGTGTGATTTAACTTCTGAAAATGAATCAAGATTTCAGAGATTCCAAGCTGTTTTCCAGCCCTTAGTTTGCCCTGTTATGTATGAATTTATTTCTTTAGATGTTTAAGAATATAATAAGATATCTAAACATAGTCAACATCTTTTCTATTTAAAGACTAAATGCCTGGCCTTGCATTCTATGAACCACCACATCAAAGCACATTTTGGGTACACAAGGAATGTATTATCGGGCCACTAAAGGGTACCAGCCTTCATAAGTAATTGCAAACCAGAAGAAAAGCTTCTGTACGGACCTGAACAGCATGAGTACATTCACATTTGATGAGTGAGATTCTGTGAAGTAAGTTGGCAGAACTGTGGGGGTGTCTAGAATGGATACATAAAAAAACAAACTGATAAAATGATAAAGCTGTTCTTTTCAACATTAGCATTCATCCAACAGCTGTTTCCTATCATTTAGACTTTCGGATTAGATTTAAATAGCCAGCCCGTATGTTTCCCATTTATACAGTACACTGAAAATATTGTCATTGTCAGGCGTGCTCAAATGTACCACACTCACATTGAGTGAATCTTTCTTTGTTTGCAAACATGTTTAAAAAAGTAAATGAAAACTGAGTTTCTAGAACGATTACTGCTTTTTCTTTTTTCCTATCTTTGCACATTTCCCCCTCCCTTACACCAGGAGGCCCCACTGGTTTTACAGTACTGTCACAGGTTCTTGGCTAACTGCACCTCTTACTCCGCCTTTGTTTCTTTGAGTGCACCCCCTTGCAGGCAGGAGAGAGAGCTGTGGATAAAGCCGTCTTAATTGCAGGGCTTCAGCTATGGAACAAACTTACAGAGGAGATCAGACAAATTGCAGTCTTGTTTTAAAAATTCATTATTGGTTGTATAACTCCTAACACTGTGAGACCCTGATCCTTAATCAGAGTCTCTAAAAACTACTACAATACAAATAATTAATATCTCATTTCAATCAAACATCCCTGGAACTTTTTCTTGCGAAACACACTCTCCAATTCTTTTTTTTTGTTACCCATGGTTACAGATTTTTAGGGAATGATAATTTTTATTCAGTTACATGTCCGCTTGCTAAATTCATTATAACAGCCTTATATCTACTCTGTTTTATGGGCATATTCTGGTACTCTGTACACTTTTGCTTCCATGCATCATAGAATTTTGTTTCTTTTTAAAGTTGCCTGAGCTCATTGCGCATTTAGTAGATGTTACTGTGACTAACCAAACTCCTTTAATTCTTTCCACCTATCAAATATACTTATGATGTGGCTTTTCTTCATCATGATAACCAAACCTTCTCAGGTTACCTAGTTCTGTAATCTCATGAAATAACTCAGTAATACTTTCCAAAGCAGATAAAGAAAAAGTAATTGCTCATTTATAATTCAATGCCATTCATATATAATCATTCCATTTGAAGTGTTAGCCAGGGGAAAGGAAAAAGCCAAACACACTAAATTCTTGTTATTTTAAAATTCATTTTTAGCTACCAAGATGTCCCAAAATACTGTCTACTTCAGTGAACTTTATAAATTTCTAGTTCAATAACTCTGGGGTTCCTTAAATTAGTTCAAATTCTCCCCCATTCCAACTTCTGTTTTGAAACAAGTTTCTAGTCAGGAACATTATTGTTCAAAAGTTTGAAACCCTGAACTAGAGAATAGCAACTTCCCCTTCCATATATTTTCAATGAAAGATAATACATGGGGAACTCAAGCATCTGTATCACTCAGGATTACGTTAAAAGAAATGACTCTCCAGCTAAGAAATTCCCCAAATAGCTTCCATTTGTCTAATGGGACTCTCATTTCAATCTCCAACTTCTTATTTTCCTTGAAGCTTCTCTCTCAGATTTGGGGAAATTGGAAATGAGGGGGAAGTGTCCTAAAAATAGTCATTCCAGGAGACATGCACCACTCTCCCCAAAAGAAATGTATCGACTTGTTTGATAATTTCGCCTGTCTGGCTCTCTCTTTCTGAATGGCTGATTTGGAACATAGGAGCTGGGATTGAGTAACCTCAGGACAAGTTCTTCATCATTAACACTCCAGTGTTTATCTTCTCCTTTTTCTAAGGTGCTGAGCTCGGATGTCTGGATTGGCAGCAATTAACCCAGTTAATGACTGCATGGCCCTCTATGAAGTGATGGATTATTTTGTGCAGATTCTGTATAGCCACGCAACCCTATCAAATACCCTGATGGCACTGATCAGATGAGTTGAGGTAGGAAACACCAAGTCATTAGTTAATTAAGTATCTGTAAGAAGACTGCATAAAAAGAGAGCTAATCTGTCTAATCCACTCTGTCCATCATCCCGTGTTTGTCACTGTGTTATCTGAGCACCTGGGATAATCTCACCCCAGTACCTTGACAATGATTTTGCCTGTGAATAATAATAATAATTAATAAAATGAAATGAATAATTTCATTTCGGGAATGAAAAATAAAGCATTCTCATGGGTTAGAAACTGGAAAAGAGGGTAGGATATGGGCAAAAGCTTAACCGTGGGGTGCCCCAAACTGGGACTTGGGTTGGTTTGTGTATCTGGAGAAACAGGATTCTTGCAAAGCAGAGCCAGTTAGGGCACAGTTCAGTCTCCAGCTGGCTCTTCAGCTCCTCCCCTATTTGCTTATTTTAGGGTCTGTTTCTATTCCAGCCAGACGCGGGTGAAGCCGGGCAACTAGAGCGACAGCTGAGAAACTCTCAGCCTGCAGGCTGTTCAGCACGCAACTTCTAAACTAACTCCATCCTCATTGCCCTTCTGTGACTAGAGATGACTTGGCCGCATCTGGTTAGTCACACTCCATCTCGGGCAGTGTCCATGCACTGGGTGTGTGATTGCTGCCTAATCAGAGTGTCAGACATCTTGTCTACCTAGAAGCTCTTCTGATCTTCCAGCTGTTCAACCAGCCCAGTCATTCCACAAGCATTCCAGGAGGGAGGGAGAGGGGGAAAGCCACTTCACAGGTATTCAGAGAGGGAGAGGAGACAAAAGGGGGGGGAGTGTAACAGACCTTTTGAGCATACAGGTTATACATAGCATACAGATCACTGCTGCTCCTACAACAATGGTTGGTTGTTAAAGCTCCAGCTTCGGGAATCAGGTGACTACCTGAATCTCAACTTTCATTTTGAAAGTAAAACAAGTTTCTAGCGCTCATATTTGCAGAGAAAAGCTTGAAAATGGAAACCCTAAATGCTCCAGACCTAGAAGGCAAATATAAAGAATCCTCAGTTTATTATTTTTTAAATCTCATGACTATTTGGGGCCTGATTCATGATGTAGGAACAACGGGGGGGGTTGGTGAGACTGAATTTGTCCTAACTGTAGATGGAAGTTTTCAGACAAGTAAAGTGGAATGTCCTGAAGGGAGGAAAGCGGGCACAGGGGAGGATGCTGCTGGGAGCAGGAGGGAGGAGGAAGCAGATGGAAGCAGAGGCCCTGAGTTGTAGCTTTTGCAGCCATGCAGGCGTGGGATGATGTGTGACTCTTCTATGTATTGTACCTGTATTCCCTGGGGGAATTCTGTGCCACTGTGCAAGTGCAGAATTAATGTCCCCTGAAGATTTTACTTTTCCCTTCAGAATAATTGATTCACATACATCTCCTGGGCAGCAGTCCCAAGTGGGTGTGTATGGTTCAGGCATGGGAGCAGCCTTGGAGGGTGTGGTCAGGGGCGGCAGGTTTGTAGAAATTTTGGTGCCCAGAATGCCCAGAGCCGGTCCCCACAAGCTCCGCCCCCCACCTGCCTAAGGCTCTGGGAGGGAGTTTGGGTGGGGGGAGGAGGTTTGGGTGCAGGCTCCAGGCTGGGGCAGGGGGTGGGGGTGCAGGAGGGGGTGAGGGGTGCATGCTCTGGGAGGGAGTTTGAGGGTGGGAGGGGATGCGGAGGGAGGGGGTGCAGGCACTGGGAGGGAGTTTGGGGGCCAGAGGGGGTGTGTGGGAAATGGATGGGGGTGCAGGCTCTGGGAGGGAGTGGGGGTGTGTGGCACTTACCTGGGGCTCCTAGGCAGGCGGTTCAGGAGGCCTCCATGTGCTGCTACCTCCAGGCACTGCCCCTGCAGCTTCCTATTGGCTGCAGGGGTGCTTGGGCCGGGACACAGACCCACCCTGCCTAGGGGCCGCAGGGAGGGGCCATCAGCCACGTGGAGCGAGAAGGCAGGAAGCCGCTCAGCTCCGCTGCACTGCCGGTGGTGAGTAGGGGACCCGGGCTGTTTTAAATGGCCTGGGGGATGTGGGAGGAGGTGCCCGGGGGCGGAAAGCGGAGCCGAGGGCGAGACCGGTGCTGGAGCCGGGCCCGTGGTGCCTGGGCACCAGGAATATTCCTGTTGCCCAGGCACCACAGGCCCATAGAACTCGCCACCCGTGGGTGTGGCTGTGTGTGTGTGTGAGACTTTGTCCCTCTTGCTCACTACTGCAGTGCGCCTGGAGCCAGGGCGGGGCAGGGATGGGCTGAGGACGCCCTGGCTGTTGTCTCCTACCGTGTGCTGAGCTCCAGCTGTTAGTCCTGGCTGGGCAGGAGGAATGGGACTTCCTTTTCCCTACAAAGGCTGCTTCCAGGCCGGGGTGTAGAGATATTAAAGAAGGTACTAGCCGTGATTCCCCCAAGTGACAGTGACCCCCCCATAATTTGTCCCCCACACTTTAAAAATCCAACAGTTTCACCAAGTACAAAAATCTCTTGGGTCTTCTGTTAAAACTTGTACGCTACTGTCTGTAGAAACCATTGATTGTATCTGTCCTGTGAAAGGTACTTTCTGTAATTGATACAATGTAAACAAATGCTATAAGCTGTTAACAGATTTTCACTTCATTGTAACAGCAACGGCCCCTAGGAACAGACCCCCACCCTCTGTGATTAAAGGGCCGGGAGTCTCAAATGAATTAGCACACACCCCGAAAGTGGTGGAGAAATTAAATTAAAATATGGTTAAGATATGGAATGTATGTTGATGAATGCTTGATGTACATGAATGGTTAGGGAGGTGCCAGCCTAGAAAGGGAGTATCCATCGACCGAAGAATGTGTAAAGTGGACCACCAGAACCCCCGGAGGGTAAACTGGATCCACCCCATCACCTGGAAGGATGAGAAACACAAACTTTGGACAGTTTGGAGCCACCAGGAATGTGCCCAGGAATGTGCCATCTGCTGATTAAGTCAGCAACAGCAGAATGAAACAGCTCCCATAGACTAACATAGGAATTAATTCCTATAAGAATGGACTCTCAAGGCTGAGGATTTTGAGTCTCTGGTTCTGCTGCCAGCCTCCAGGAGCATCAGGTGCACCTGACACAGACTCGGCTCCATCCTCATGATCAAGATACCTGGCCAGTAACTTGGCATGAGCAACTTCTAGGCTGGAAACTATAACACCTATACAGAACTTGAATGAATGATTGTGTGAATGAATCTATCTATCTATCTATCTATGTGTGTGTGTGTGTGTGTGTGTGTGTGTATAAGAAATAAGTTGTCAAACAACGTTGTTTACTTTTATCTTTTGCTTTATCATTATATTTACAATAAATGTGGCATCTTTGCCTTATCCCTCTTAATAAGATCCTGCTGGTTTTTATTCAATTGGTATAACAGGGGCTGGGTCAGACCCACCCCGGGATCCTCCCCTGGCTGCAGGAAGCTCTCCTCCACTTCCTGCCCCCACTGTTCCCCAGCTGTGCGGGTAGGGGTCACTGTGCGGGAACTGTCCCCCCCGTGGTCTGCCCAATCCCCGTGCATCTGACCCCTATTCCTGTACCCAGACCATTCCCCATTGAGCCCCCAACGCTCGAATTCCCACTCTTCCAAGTCCCCTCCCCGTGTATCAGGACCACTCTGCCAAGCCTTCTGCACTGGACCCCCACCCCCACTGAGCCCCAACCAGCTGCACCTGGACCCCCACCCCACTAAGTCCTAATCCCCCAGCAACCAGACCCCCCTGCAGAGCCACCTGCACCCAGATTCCCCTGCTGAGCACCATCCCCCTGACACACACACCCAGATCATCCCGCAGAGCCCCAATCACCTTCAGCTGGACTGCCCCCACACAGACTCCCACTCCCCCTGCACCTGGAAACCCCCAAACAAGCTCCTGTGCATCCAGATTCCCCCCCACACTGGACCCCCCCCCAGCGAGCCTCCTGCATCCATATTGCCCCACACAGAACCCTCTCACCCCACACCTGGATCCTGCTGGGCTGAGCCTGCACGCCCCACACCTAGATTGGGGGGGTAGGGCTGGGCATGTGTGTGAGACTGTCCATCTCACTCACTATTGTGGTGTGCCCAGCATGGAAGACCAGGACCCTGGGGTGTTTCTGGGGCAGACCCAGCCCTTATGCTGTGTCAGGGTTGGGTGCAGCCTCTCTGCCGAGTCCGTGTCCTGGAGGGGAGGGGCTGCAGGGTGACCCCTCCCCTTCTGGACAGTGGCCTGTGCTCCTGACTGCTGTGCTGGAGCCTCCATTCCCACTGCCCTTCTAATCTATTGTCTGTAACAATTTCAATTCTAGTCCAGTGACACTACAGTGACATGCTGAGTACTACTTAGCCATGCCACTCACTAAGGACCCAATCTGGCAGTAGGGGTACTCAGGTGCTGAACTTTATGCACATATTTAAGTGCTATGGCACGGGTCAGCTGCGGGTTTTTCTTTTCTGTGTAGACATACCCTTAAAGTCTCTGTGCTTGACATACATGGAAATATTAGTATTGCCATCTGCTCTGTGGAGCCATATGGATGTGCTAATATGTCTAGTAAGGAATCTATTTGTCTGTATTGTTACAGACATACTTGCTGACAGGTATTTTGACATAAATTACCAAAATAATTGAAAAATATATGATTATATTGTGTTATTTTCACAAATAAAATATGCAGAATTTTGCAGAGTTTTAAAATATAGTGTGCAGAAATTTTAATTTTTTGGCAAGAATTTTTAATTTTTGGTGCAGAATTCCCTCTGGAATAATATATAAGGAGTCTCCTTGGGGTCCTCTTTCTCTGTTGGGGGATGGAGATAGCTGCTGTTGTACCATTAAAAAGTGTATTTTTCAACATGAACTTAACACAATTTTTTTGTGTGTGTGTTCACCACAAAACTGGGCAATATGCAGGAGCTCTATATGTCCGCCTCTCTGTCTTGATGTTGCCAACTTACATTAGTTCATCTCTAGTCTCATGATGTTTAGTGTTTTTCTTAAAGCTCCAGCTCCTACATTTTCAGATTTTTTTTTTTTTAAAGTGTCTCAACCTTGTGGTTGTGGAAAGAAGCTTGAAAATGTGACAGTTAAAGGCTCAAAAACAGAAGGCAGAAAAAATTATTATTATTTTTAGAATCTCATGATTTTTGCAACCAAGGCTCTGACTTTTTGGGGGAAGCAGGACTGATCTTTGTTGGGGTTGGCAACGTGGCTTTCTAGAAACTAACAATGAAATCCTGGCCCTATTGAAGTGTATGGCAAAACTCCCATTCTCTTCAATGAGTCCAGGAATTCGCTATAAAAATCTGTTCCAGGTGAGTCCAGCTGTAGGAAGCAGGAGGTGCTTTGGTGCAGGAGGATTGAGCCTCCTGTAATGCATCCATAGTGAGCTGTGTCTTTGAATGTTCAGGGGTTATAATGCTTTTGTTAAGATCTCATAGTTATGCTAATCTGTGGGTTTGGTTAATTATGCAGCTTTAATATTAATCACAGAAGCAGAACTTGCAACCTATGAATGCTATACTCAGGAAAAATGTAATTATGTAAAGCGGGAAATATTTTGATTGTTTCTGTTATGGTGTTTAGGTGACCCCGTTTCCCCATTGGTGTATTATCTGCTTCATAAAGGTTAATAATAGTTTTTATATTAGCACTTTTCATCAGTAGATCACAAAGTACATTAGCCTCATGGGGAAACTGAGGCACAGAGTGGCCAAGCCACAACTAGAACCCAGGTCTCCTAAGTCCTAGTCCAGTGTGCTAGCCTCTAGGCTACCTTGCCTTCCATGAGTTCATCCATTTATCTGTGAGGCAGGGAAGTGTCATTGTCCTGATTTTACAGATGGCTATTCTGAACATTAGTGGTTCCCTGGTAAATAGTACACAACTCACCGTCCTGGAAGTTTAGAGATAGTTGTACAGAAAGAAATTGTGAAGCTGTTTCACTGAAAACTTTAAGGATAGCAGGATATAAAGCAATAGATAATATACTGTACTGTTACCCACTCACAGTAAATTGAATTTAATCTTTTCCTCTGTGGCTGCACCACTAAATACATTTAAAATAAGAGATTTATTTCCCCTTGATATTCTCCTTTGCCCACTTGCTGTCCCTGCTGCTTTTAGGTTTCTGATTTTATCACAGAAAGGAAGTATTCTAGCTCAAAACTTTTACATTCTTTTGTCAGCTCTGATGACTTGCCAGAGTAATGTTTGCTCATTTCAAGGCGCT
Source organism: Terrapene triunguis (assembly GCF_002925995.2). Classification (NCBI taxonomy): domain Eukaryota; kingdom Metazoa; phylum Chordata; order Testudines; family Emydidae; genus Terrapene; species Terrapene triunguis. The sequence goes on from NW_020664980.1 coordinate 6,641,667, forward strand.
CTCTCTTCCCCGCTGGTATTCAGATTCAAGACTTCAGGGATTCATTTTGAAGACATGCCTTAAAGGTTACTCCCTTCAGTACCTTAATTCCTATTATTTTAAGGTTAATCTGCCATTTTTTTCCTTAGAAGCCTTCAATTTTTGTTTTAAAGGACAAATGTCTTTTCCCGCTATTTTGATGGGAGCTCCTCATTTTGTACCAAGCCTCCAGCTCTTTGCCTTTGTGTTTCTCATTTTGATTCCAAGCAACTGTAATAATTCTCTCTCGTAGCATACAACTAGCAAACGGGTAGGTACCTATTAACACTGAGACAATGGAAACAAATATCCCCCCACGCATAGTCCTTTGAATTCGTAAACAAGTGTTGATTTGACCCTGTTCATGACATTTTTTTAAGTTGGCTTTTTATGATCAACTAAGAAATTGAGTTTGACTGAAACAAATCCACATGAAATTTGAATTTTAAGCCAGAAAGTTAAAAAAAAAAAATCAGATTGAGTTGATGTACCACAGTGATTCTCAACCTTTTCATATTGGGGACCCCGCTGCTGTACCAGGACCTATCTCCCATATAGCTGAGACCCCCACATCATTTATCATTATAGGAATGGTGGAAGGAATGAGGAAACCCCAGGCAGAGGACCCATCATGTATCAAATTATAATACACCTCTACCCCGATATAATGCGACCGGATATAACACAGTAAAGCAGAGCTCCGGGGGCAGGGCGGGGTGGGGCTGCGCACTCCGGCAGATCAAAGCAAGTTCGATATAACGCGGTTTCACCTATAACATGGTAAGATTTTTTGGCTCCCGAGGACAGCGTTATATCGAGGTAGAAGTATATTCAAATTTTACACTCTGGTGTTTGTTAGGTAAGTCATCAAGGAACAGAAATAATATGACATCATTTATATTACTGGCCCACACAGTGCAGATTTCAAGGTTTGAATAATGAATATTCACAACCAACTGTTCGTGAGCTATTTATGTAGAGGGGGAAAATGTCGAGAATAAATTCGAGTTCTCCTCTTGAACGCTTTATAAGACAAAGAGATGAAGCTTGATGAATAAATGATTAGTTATCAATTATTCACTCAGTTTGAGAACCTAGCTAGTTTTTAAAATTATTTCTAGAATCAGCATCATTGAGACCAACGTAACTCTTTGCTTATTGTGTAATTTATTTATTAGCACACCGAGGAGCAATTCTGTATTCCTCTTGAAGCGTATACATGCATACGTGTATGTATGCACAGAAAAGAATTTCCAGTGTAGAGAGGAATCGGTTATTAAAGGATAATATCATCAGGTTCTTCTTGAGGCATAGAAATGCAACTCCACTCTCCTATACCTCTAAACAAAAAATCCTTAAGGGAGTGGCAAAAACAAACCTTTCTTTGCCCTGATAGTTTTGACAGCTCATCTTCCCTTTCGAGACTTCAAATACCTATGATTAGAGATAGCTTAGTAATAATAAATACATAACAGCTTCTTATAAAGGTAGACCACCATGACGCAGGGAGCTTTGCCAAGTAAAGACTGCAGGCCTTTCTAGTTTTCATCATTAGATTGCCCCTGATGAGAAGCTACAGAGATTTAGTTTCCAATTCAACTACACTTTACTAGATTTTTTTCTTTGAAACGTGTGTCTCACTATAATAAGCAAAATTCTCAGCTCATCTCTTAAATAGATGGCATACAATTTTTATATATACTTCATAATGTAAGTATTCTTGCACTAAACTAAGAGCTTAAACCAAAACCTGTTGAAGTTGGTGGGAATCTTTCTATGGACTTTGTATCGGGTCCTTAAAGTCAAATTTAATGATAGTGTGTATACCTTCCCAATCCTTTATTAATTTTAAGTTTATTCTATAGTACATATTAGGAATGAGAGTTACAGTAATCGGACAAGTATTGACAGATCTGGTTTCAACTGCCAGCTGCTGATGTAGTTTCTGGAAGGAAGACAAGTCACATCACGCCTGGCGTAAGTGAAGTTCGATCCTGGAAATTAAGCAAAAGCCTAACTCTTCTATTGTTTTCTCCAAGCATACAAAGAAATCCATCATATTGTGTATCTGCATGGATATAAGGGACAAGAAAATAAAAGAAAGGGGGATGGACTTCAATCTAAGTGTCTCTTCGAGAAGCTGGTAAAGTCAAGATACACGTGTTCTTACTGAGTTTTGTCTTTCTCAGAGCCAATGCATCAATTGGAAGACATATTTCCTGAGAAACTTCATAAAAAAGAAAAGAAGTAAACACTTCCAGGGACAAGAAGGTCAGCGTGTGCGAAGATAATCAGAGAATGATATGCAGAGAATGTTACAGAGCCATGAACAAACACAACCTTTTACCCCTATGGGAAGGGATTCCACGCACACATTTGAAGTTCACGTGAAGGCGTTTAATGAAATAGCAGCGTAGCAGCGGCCTCTTTTAGGGATCAATAGATGATTCTCTCTTTCTCTCTAAAAAGCCATTTGGCTGAAGTGATTGAACCTCATAGTGACCTTATGATGAAAAAAGCCATGTAATGTGGATGTAATCAAGCTGGCAGTTGATTTGGATGCATTCACTGTTCTATAGCAGTAGCAAAGGAGAGTTTAAAACTTAACTTCTAGAAACATAACTCAGCACATTTTATGAGCTAAAAGTTCAAGATAACTTCAGCACAGTAGTTGGCAAAATTGTTCCCTAATTTAGCCTTTACTATATTTGCTCATGCCTTTTGACATACGTGTTTTAACAAAGACACTCTGTCCCAGAATCTGAACTCCTTTCTCTTGGCTATTGATCTAACACATAATTTAACATCTAGTACCTACTGCATTATGTACTGCGTACCGTTCTGTGTTCTGCTTTGTTTTTTAGTTTAACAGATTTCAATTGGGTAAGGCATCTTTAATATTAGTCACTTCTATTTTCCACCATATTCATGTTTGCTTTGATTAATATAATCTGAAAAATGTAAGGAAGTGTTGGGCACATTTTGGATTCTATTATAGCGCTGAATATGCTGTGATAAGAAAGGCTATGACAGAGATTTTCCATTCATAGTTCAGAACTGTTCTGTATGATTTAAAGCAGGGGTCAGCAACCTTTCAGAAGTGGTGTGCCGAGTCTTCATTTATTCACTTTAATTTAAGGTTTTGCGTGCCGGTAATACATTTTAACATTTTTAGAAGGTCTCTCTCTATAAGTCTATATTATATAACTAAACTATTGTTGTATTGTAAAGTAAACAAGGTTTTCAAAATGTTTAAGAAGCTTCATTTAAAATGCTGATCTTACGCCACCAGCCTGCTCAGCCTGCTGCCAGCCTGGGATTCTGTTCACCTAGGCCGGCAGCGGTCTGAGCGGGGCATGTGGCCAGGATGCCAGCTGGCAAGGAGCCGGCAGCCGGGACCCCAGACCTGGAGAGGGTTCAGGGGTCAGGGCAGAGGGCTGAGTGTGTGTGGGGAGGTTCAGGGGTCAGGGCAGAGGGCAGTGGGTGTGTGGGGGGGTTCAGGGCAGAAGGCTGGGTGGGGGGGGGGGTTCAGGGGTCAGGGCAGAGGGCTGGGGGGGGGGGGGGTGCAGGGCAGAAGGCTGGGGGTGTGTGGGGGGGTTCAGGGGCCAGGGCAGAGGTCTGGGGTGCTCGGCTCCTGGGGGTGCTTCCAGCCCCCTGCCCTGAGTGGCTCACGGCAGGGGGCTGGAAGGGATATGCTCTGTTCCACCCCCTTCCCCAAGGCCCCGTCCCTACCTCTTCTCTGCCTCCTCTACGGAGCAGTGAGCAGGCTGCCACTCCTCCCCCTCCCCCGGGCCATCAGCTGATCGGCGCAGGGAAGGAGAGGAGGAGGAGGGGCAGGAAAGCAGCACGCTGGGGGAAGAAGCGGGGGAGGGGGAAGCTTGGCTGCTGCAGGACCAAGCTTCTGCCTCCTGCCCCCCCGGGGAGAGGGGTGGGCGGGGGGGCTGAGTGAGGCTGGGGGCCAGGACCGCGGCAGGCAGCAGCGTGCCACTCAAAGTCGGCTTGCGTGCCGTCTTTGGCACGCGTGCCCTAGGTTGCCGATCCCTGATTTAAAGATAGGCTAAGCTGCAAAGTTCTTTTTTGGAGCTAGATTCTGGTTTGTTGATGTTTAGGGGTTATTGGGATATAGGGGCTTGGCTTAGGACCATCTCTCTTCTGAGTGCTGCCTATAAATACTGCTGAGGGATTGCATTCCTCTGGAATACTGGAGTTAGTAGGCAGGAAGAAATGTCTTCCATGACAATACAACTTTTCCACCTTATTCTGACATTGGACATCTTGCTCAGTAATTAGCCAGCTTTCATTGTTTCCCTGTGTTATTTGATCAATCCCTCGCAATGCTTACTGTGGGAAACAAAGTCAATACATGCAGAATATAAGAACTGTGCTTGTCACCCCCCTCGGTCAGCTTGTCAGTATCCACCTGTTGTCTCTTGTCTTGTATTTGGATTGTAGACTCCTTGGAGCAAGGACTGTCTATTGGTTATATTTTAGGTTACTTTGTGGCCCTGATTTCTGATTGGGACCTCTAAGTGCTACCACAATACAAATAATAATAATATAATAATGTGAAAGAGTGTATGGGGGTCAGGGGAAATGCATAATATCCCTTTAAGGTACAGGCTGGAGCCTGCACCCTGGGGATAATCAAGGAGGCCTTTTTCTGCCCAGAGGCTGAGCCATATAAACAGGAAGTGGAGCAAGAGAGAGGGGAGTAGGAGCCAGGCAGGAAGCAGTAGATGATAGTTGTTCTCTCAGGCACCAGTAGACACCTTAACCCGATTCAGAGACTTGGGTGTGGACTGTAAGTGTGGGAGCCCTGAACCACTATCCTGATAAACTGTTTTTTTTTGCAATTATTCCCGTCCTGAAACCTGATTAAAAAGGGGATATGGCATTGCTAATGTGTCAGTCTCTCCTTGCCCTGGCTGGTTAGAGTCAATCTGCTGCTCCATTGGGGTAATGAAGCGGGGGGACACATCTGCACCACCACAAGGAGGTGCTCGGGGGCTGCCTCCGCCTTTACATGCAGCGCCTGAATAGGGACTGAAAATCCCCCTCCCATCGAGAAGGCAGAGAGGTGCCTGTGCTATCTGGGGCTGAGAGATGTCTGACCTCCCAGACGGGGGGAGAAACTGCAATGACCCCACATGTTCTCATCCCAGGGCTTGGCAGGGGGCCTAGTGGCTGCAGTAGGGATGGGACAGGCCACCTCTGCATGAACACCAAAAAGGAGGGGACCTGGGGACATATGGTCCTGCCAATCAGGTGTGCGGACTGTTGCCATGAGGGACACACAGGTTGGGTCTGCCCCTGGGCAACCAGAGATTATCTGAATTGCTGGCTGACATAGGGCTCTGAGATTCATGAGGAGGTCTGAACTATTAAGGATACTGGGACCCAGACAACTGCAGAAGCTGAACAAAGGACTGAGGGGACACAGTTTTGGGCCATGCAGAGTGGTATTCTGTGGGTAATTTGCTTTAAATATGGGGAAGAAAGGCATGTTATAAAGTGCTGACCTACAAGAACTTTGGACTGAGGGACTGTCATTATGGGAATATACGAGATTGCACTTCTGGGATAGCCCCAGATGGTTGGGCCAGGGGGCAAGCTTCAGGGGTAGGGTCGGCCATGGGTTTTAGACTTTTCCCCACTTGCCTGGGATGCCCTGACTCAGTCCTCGGCCACAGAGGATGAGTGTGTGAGGAGCTCAAGTAGCTTAATATAGAAGCCTGAAGAGTTCTGATAGGCAGCAGGGTACCCAGGTTGGGGGAACTGGGGCAAAGACTGAGAGGAAGTCAAAGGTTCATGGGGGTGACAATGGCTCTGATAGTCTTACTGAACGGTTGGGTAATTTGCAGACCCATAGGCAGGTTTTTCCACTGAAACTGGCTGAGCAACAGGAACAAATCCAGTGCCTAGAGGACAGGCAGAAAATACTAGTCCTGAAGAAGAGAAGCCACTTGATTGTGGCTAAGATGAGCGAACGAGTCCACACACTGGCAAACAAGCACAGCATTCATCAGAGGAAACTCCAGGTTAGCCTCCAAGAAGCCCAGCAGTTGAAGAGGGGCATCCAGCACCTGCAAGAGCATATGCAGGCTCAGCTGGAGGGGGAACCGAGTAACAATGATATTGTGAACAACCAGCTTAAGAAAACAAATCTCCGTGTCAGCCAAGTAGAGACAGATTCGAAAGCCAAGATACGGGACTTGGAAAGAACGACGACGTCCAAATACCAGTCTTCCCTCGTAGCCTTGATAACAAGGATAGCATGACTGGAGAAAAGCCAATGGACTCTGAATCCAAGGAATGCCAGGCTGCCTGTCACTAGGAAGCTAAGGTGGAAAAGAAGTTATTCAAAGGGAAACCTACCCAGGAATTGGAACTGGGGGGGCTTGAGGAAACCCTACAACTTGAGAAGGAGCAACTCCAAAAAGGGCAGCGAGATATGATTATTGTGGTCAATGGACACCTCAACCAGCTGAAACAGGAGGCGAGAGACACTGTGGACAGGCAGCACATTCTGGAGGAGAAAGACAGCACCGCGTTGAAGGGTGTAAAGCTGCTGCCAGGGGCGGCTCCAGGCACCAGCGCACCAAGCACGTGCCTGGGGCGGCAAGCCGCGGGGGGCGGCCTGCCAGTCGCCATGAGGGCAGCAGTTTGGCGGAGTGCCTGCGGGAGGTCCGCCAGTCCCGTGGCTTCGGCGGCAATTCGGCGGCGGCTAGCCGCGGGACCGATGAACCTCCTGCAGGCATGCCGCCGAATCCGCGTTACCAGCAGACCTCCCGCAGGCCGAAAGCCACCTGCCTGCCATGCTTGGGGCGGCAAAAAACATAGAGCCGCCCCTGGCTGCTGCCGCACCGAGAAGGGAAGCGAGCAGACAAGGAGCAACTATAGGAGATCCTGACCAACAGCAAGACCCAGACATCAGCACCTCCCAAGCCCAGGAGCTGCTGTCAGAAGTGGAACTAAAATGGGAGGTAGAGAAAGAGGAGGCGAGTCTGCTAAAGGAACAGTTGTGAAGAGGTCAAGATCTCTTGTCTCCAGGAAGAGCTGAACAATAGCTGAGAAACTGAGGAGGCAGCAAGAGTTTCCTGTGGCTACAGATGGAGAAAGAAGCTCTTTACAATGACAGCAGGACCAGAATTGAGGAGATTCAGCACAGGATGGATTAGGAGCTGAAATCTCTGCAGATCTGCAACCAGAATTGCAACAGGACATCATGCAGTCAGCTATGCAAATTTTCTCCAAGATGCAGGACCAGCTGCAGAGATGGCAGAAGGAGCATAGGATGGCTCTGCAAGCCCTCCAGGATCGGAACATAGTGCTCAGTCTGGAGCTGCAGCAGTGGCAGAGCAAGAAGGAGATGCTTGGGGGGGCAACAGGACGACCAAAATGTTCAGCTGCAAGAGTCCTTCTGAGACAAGAGCCACCTCTGGGAACAACTTAACAACTTATGTCTCAAACCCTCTCAAGGTGGCTTGATTTCTCCATCATGATGCGTCAAGAAAATAACTTCTGTATTATTGAATATTAATTTTTAAAACTACAGGTTTAAAGAGGCTGAGTTGTCTGATGGATGAGCACAGAACTGTGAGCTGGGATTTCCGAATGGTAAATGAGTTACTTGTATAATGCTTTTAATTAGCGCATGTCATTTCTCGTATACACTCTTGCACTTCATCCACAGGCTTTTAGTTTTAGAAAGGAAGAGTAGAGATGTTCTGTGGCAGAAGCCACAGGAGCCATTTGCCTGTGGTCTCGCTGCATGGCTTCTATTGGCTTAGAAGTTTTGCTTTATTATTGGCTTCTACTGCAATTGCGGTGACCTAGTCAAGGATTGAAGCCCCATTGTGGTAGGCGCTGTGCGTATACATAACAAAAGGTGGTCATAATAAAGTCTGAAACATTTTGCGTGTGTGATGTGACATTTCTTTGGCCTGTCCAGGATGGGGCTGATCATTCCTTTTCCCCATCATTCTCTTCTGTTTCCAGCATGAGGGCTGCCCTCCTGCATCCTGATTGCCTGGTTACTAGGTGACTAATCTATCCTCTTGAATAATGATGAAATGGTGCAATGGCATAAGAGAAAATATATCCTTTGAAATATTCCCCTGAGTACATGCATTCCGGGGATTGTGTTTAATGTATGTACTATTAAAAAACCTTTATTTGTCACTTCGCCTTTTTTACCAGGGATGCAAAAGTTTGAGAAACTCTGCTTTTCAGCACAAAATGCCTTGTAACTGAATGACCAGCTAGAAAGCTACCATTTAATTAGTCATGAACCTGTTATATGTATTCATTTAACAATTGCTGCTTAGGGGTTTGAGAACACAAATCGCCTTAATAAATCCAGGGGACACTTCATTTATGTTTCACCTTTGGCTGGCGGTCTAGTAAATTATATCCTCAAATTATACCCCAGAATGTCTCCAAATTATTAATGACTTTTACTTTCCAAAAGAGTGTGGTTCTAGTCAAAACATCTCTTCACTTCGACTGTTAGGAGGAAAAAATGAGAGCGCCAATAATGCTGACAATAGAAGCAGCCACATAAAGGTTAGAGGGACAGTGAGAGGCTGTCAGAAATAATGTATGATGTTATTAATATGAAAACTTTGATATCAAAATAGGGCTCACCCTTCCTGATCATTGGGTTAGAAGGAGGAAGTGAGGGAGCAGTGATTCTGACTTCCAGAAGAACATCATTTGCTAAGTAATAGCCAAGTAATTCATCTTCCAGAGAGCAGAGGGGAGAGGAGAATGGAAGACAGCAATACCAATATCCCAATAAAACATAGCATTTATATAGTATATCGTATGCATAGATCTCCAACAGCTTTACAAAGCTGTGGTGGTATATCCCCATTTTACAGACTGGAAAATGGAGGCACAGAACTGGTAAATGGCTGCCAAAGACTATGTGGTAAGACAACGACAAAACTGGGAATAGAATCTAGATTTTGACTCCCAGTCAGGTGTCCTATTCACTGAGCCACTCTGCCTCTGAATGCTCCAAAGAACTCAGACAGCCACACAGTCTGGATTTAATTAATTATGAATTCATAATGTTTTCACTTTCCCAATATTCTACTTACATATTTATTTAAATATTTGACTTGTCTGTTTCAGCTGTATGATCCCAACCAAGTAACTGAACCACACAGGAGCTGTGAAGTGTAATTTCCAGCTCAAATGTGTAAATCTGTTTGGAAAACAGGCAGCTCATAGAAATTTTCATAGAACAAACATTCAATGCCTTTAGAATGTGTTGCTTTTAAATCAAGGGAAAGCTGTTTGACAGTTGTAGCTATTCTTATAGTTTGTGAATTATCCACACAGGAAAGCTGTAGTTTCTATGTCTTCGTTCTAAATAATTCACCAGGTTGGTATATGGGTTGCTCAAAAAGTTTCACCAATAGATATTCCTTTAAGTATCAAATGGACATATTGGCTACATGCCATGCTTCTGTTCCCTAATTGGATGCGCATAGCTCTTAGAAACAGATTTCTGCTGCAAATATTGTTAATTATAAATGTCTCTTCATTAATATGCTGCAATTATTGCTTAAACTTTGTTTTTTTCCATGCCCATTTCTGCCAGGAAACTTGTTTGCTAGAATATTCCCAGAAAATAAAGACTAAAGGGGTGTGAATACAGTGAAAGTGAAATAGTTTAAAACATGTGGTGGATTCTCAGTCTCTTCATTGATGGTTCCAAAGTCCTGGTCAGAAATCTGGAAGATTTATTCCCAGGGCATTACAGTCAGTATTATTCCCATTCAAAAGAAAGTGAGTCAGTGGCAATTTCTGGCTCGCAGACCTGTGCTCACGTCACTAAAGGGAACACGACGGCCATCTGAGGTTTCAAAAGCCTGAACCGTTGAGTTACTGAGGGTCTCCTGAAAAGTGTCAAGCATCCTCCTCAGATCACTGATTTCACTGGGAGTTGAGGATACTCAGCACTTTGCAGGATTAGGCTCTAGTCTGGTATTGGGTAGTGTGTGGGGAACTGCTGCTTTAAAAAGCAACATTTGTTCTCTTGTGGAACGCTGTATCGCCCAGGCTGGCCTCCTATATTTGAGAGCTGGGTCCCAACACTACCGCAGTCAGTGTGTTTCCCTGAGTTCAAGTACTGTTTCTGGATAGCATCACTAGGGCTAAGGAGGTGGACCTGTGATCCTGCCCATCCTGTGTACTGGCCAGGAGAGGGGAGAACATGCTGCAGCCCATGTTGGGATATAGGGATAGCTAAGCTCTCTCGCATTCCTGGGAGGCATAGAAGGCATGTTGCACAGTGCCTGCTGGCTGCCTGCTCTGGTGGTGCACTTCTGTCCTCTCCCAAATTGTGGATTAAATGCCATCTAGTCTTAGGACTTCAGAGTGAATAAAGGGGGTGAATCACAAGCCATTGTGCTAATCCTATAATTTTTAGGCTGTTCCATTTTGGATCTGTAATGATTAATCAGTTTCAAGGAAAGTTAAGAAAGGTTCCTGGGTTTTTGTGTGTTACTGTGGGAGTGAATAAAAAGCACTTATGTAAAAATGTATTTGGTGTAACGTATGTACTGGCTTGTTCAGACTTTTTTAAAGCAGGGTATAACTGCCTCACTGTAAAGGAAAATAAGGCAGTGCAAATGTAAATCTTTCTCCTTGCTTTTTGTCTTAAGTGTAATCATAGGTTCCTTTGACTGGCCAGATTTTATTCCTGTCATCTTACTCTCACTGCCATGGCAACATTTGTGGTGAGCACTGAGTTTATTCACTTCCATTGTTGATAGGTGGGAAGGTTTTTGACAACGCTTCTGACAGGAAAAACACTTAATACTACAATACAGACTCATCACATGGTCATTGCAGCTCTTCTGTATTCTCTGCTCTGCTCATCTGTTTGAATAGTTGCCTCCCCTCTCTGTAGGATTCCCATTCCCTTTCTTTTCAGCTACATCTAAATTATTAGTTACGTGCTGTTTTTATGATTATGGAGCTACAAAATCTGCTAGGAATTATGCTTCCAGAAATGAGATGGAGTTTCTTATCCTGAGGAGTCTAGGGAATAATTATTTTAATATTTGGAGTTTTATGCAGATAATATATCAACATCAAATGTGTACATGCATGTACCACTTTCTTCCCCACCCTCTTCATTATCAGGGAGAATTCACTTTCTTTCTTGTGTATTTTCCAAGCTTAGTAATTGATTAACTTTCTTTCTCGGCACCATGCAATAGTTCTTCGTCAGCTCAACTCATGTCTGAAATGCACAAAATGAGCTGAAGGATTTTCTGTGACTTGTGGCTAGGATGTCCTTTTAATCAATGGAAATCTATTAGTATTTAGTTCCAAGAAGCCCCCACTCCTCCATAACTGTGAACCTTTTTTGGACAAGGAGGAAAAATAATGGTCCATAGGTTCATATGGTATACGCTGCACAAGTAAACATTATTCATTATTTTATGGCTCTTGTTCTAAATGTCATTGGTTCTTTTCTTTAGAGACATCCAAACCTCCTAACATATGAATTGAACTTCCAAGTACCTTTGCTTTGAGCACTTTGTGCCAATAAAGTATGTTTGACAGTCATATACTTAAAAAGTAAAGATGAAATGTCAATGTAGTGAGGCAGAGTGGCCTCCCTCCCCACTGGAGAGCGAGGGAGCACTACAATCACCTTGGTGGGCAGAGCTGAACCCGCCCTGCCCCCTCACTGAAAGTACCAGGACGGGGCAGGAAAGTTCAAAGAAAGGCTCTGCAGCTCAGTTGGGTTGGAGCCAGCAGAGGAGACAGACGCCTCTGCCCTGCTGTGGCACCTGGGAGCTGAATCTGCGCTCTGCCACACCCTGCTCCCGGAGGAGACGGACCCTGACAAGGAATTGCTGGGACCAGGGCCCTCTCCAGGCACCAGCCGAGCAAGCTGGTGCTTGGGGCGGCAGATTGAACAAGGCGGCATTCCGCCTAATCCTAGGGCGGCGCGGCCGCTTTTTTTTTTTTGTTGTTGTTCCGCTCCGGCCGCCCTGTAGGGAGCGGTGGCGCGGAGGACGGGAGCGCCCTGCAGCAAGCCCGGCAGGGCAGTCCTCGTCCTTCCCTCCCCGCTGACCGGAGCGGAGCCCTCCCGGCAGGCGGCGCGCGGCGTGGCGGGAGGGGCTGCATGGCAGCGCCCCGCTGTAGCCCTGGCCACCCCCCTTCTCTCTCTCTCCAGCCCGCTCTCTCCCTCTCCCCCCCGCTAGCCGGTCCCCCTGCATCCGCGCTCCGGCGCACAGATCACTGTGGGTTTTTTTTGCTTTGCCGTTCTGGCCGCCCCGTTTTATTTTATTTATTTTTTTTCTTTCTTGGGGCGGCCAAAAAGCCAGAGCCGGCCCTGGCTGGGACTACCGTCAGCTTTATACCTAGAGTAGCTCAAGGACCAGTGACACCAGAGGTACCAAACCCCGGGGAGGTAGAAAGCAGCCCAGGGGCTGCCGATGACTGTCTGGCTACAGGGCTGACTGCTTCTTGGTCGGTGTGTTGGGCTGGATCCCCACCGACCCAGTGGCAGACAACTCTGCCACTGTTAGGGCCCTGGGTTGAGACACAGTGCAGTTGGGTGGGCCTGTGTCCCCCTGCCAGCCCAATCCCGGGGTGGCCGACTCCCCACTTTAGGCCAGGAGGCCTGTGCTCCTTGACCACCCCTTCCAGCATTCTAGACTGCCTGTTGGGTGCTCAACCCTTTTGGAGCCTCTAGACTGTGTGGGCAGGGCCGGCTCCAGGGTTTTGGCCGCCCCAAGCAGCCAAA
>NW_020664980.1:6654562-6657222 GCF_002925995.2 Terrapene triunguis
AAAAAAAAAAAAAAAGCCGCGATCGCGATCTAAAAAAAGAAGCGATCCCGATCTGCGGCGGCAATTCGGCGGGAGGTCCTTCACTCCCAGGCGGAGTGAGGGACCGTCCGCCGAATTGCCGCCGAATACCTGGAACTGCCGCCCCTGTCCGGAACGGCCGCCCCAAGCACCTGCTTGAGAAGCTGGTGCCTGGAGCCGGCCCTGTGTGTGGGTGCTCATCCCAATCTGAACCCCAAAACTGTGCATGTTTGCTGGCTGCCTTTGCTTACCAGCTGAGGCTAAAGCCTGCTCCCTGCTCTGCCCCGCCCAAAGGGCTAGCTATGGACTGGGTGTGTTTGCTGGCTGCCTTAGGCCCGGAGGCTTAGGCTACAGCCTGCTATCAGCCCGGCCCTGCCCCCAGGGCTAGGGCTCCAAACTGTTAATTGGTGTCAGCCCCAGCTGAGAGGCTGGGGGCTAAAGACTACATCAGGCGCTGCCCTGCCCATGGGTAGGGACAGAATCCCCAGACTACTGTGGTGTGTTTGCCTCTGTTAGACAGGCCCAGACCCATACACTGCCTATGGCTCAGCCCTGCTGGCGCCGCCCGAGCCCGAAGACTACTGTCCCTGACAACGAGGCAGAGTGGCCTCCCTCCCCACTGGACAGCGAGGGACCACTACAGTCAAATTCAGAAATAACCATATCCCTCACCAAAGGCTCTTAAGCAAAGGAAGCTGTCATGGGATAAGAGGGAAGGTTCTCTCATGGATTGGTAAGTGGTTAAAAAATAGGAAACAAAGGGTTGGAATACATGGTCAGATTTCAGAATGGAGAGAGGTAAATAATGGTGTCCCCCAGGGGTCTGTAGTGGGACCAGTTCAATTCAACATATTCATAAATGATTTGGAAAAAGGGGTAAACAGTGAGGTGGCAAAATTTGCAGATGATACAAAACTACTCAAGATAGTTAAGTCACAAGCAGACTGTGAAGAGTTACAAAGGGATCTTGCAAAACTGGGTGACTGGGCAACAAAATGGCAGATGAAATTAAATGTTGATAAATGCAAAGCAATGCACATTGGAAAACATAATCCCAACTATACATATAAAATGATGGGGTCTAAATTAGCTGTTACCACTCAAGAAAGAGATCTTGGAGTCATTGTGGATAGTTCTCTGAAATCATCCACTCAATGTGCAGTGGCAGTCAAAAAATCGAATAGAATGTTAGGCATCATTAAGAAAGGGATAGATAATACGACAGAAAATATCATATTGCCTCTATATAAATCCATGGTACGCCCACATCTTGAATATTGCGTGCAGATGTGGTCGCCCCATCTCAAAAAAGATATATTGGAATTATAAAAGGTTCAGAAAAGGGCAAAAAAATGATAGGGGTAGGAACGGCTGCCATATGAGGAGAGATTATAAGACTGGGACTTTTCAGCTTGGAAAAGAGATGGCTAAGGGGTGATATGATTGAGGTCTATAAAATCGTGACTGGTTTGGAGAAAGTAAATAAGGAAGTGTTATTTACTCCTTCTCATAACAAAAGAACTAGGGGTCACCAAATGAAATTAATAGGCAGTAGGTTTAAAACAAACAAAAGGAATTTTTTTTTCACACAACGCACAGTCAACCTGTGGAACTCCCTGCCAGAGGATGTTGTGAAGGCCAAGACTATAACAGGGTTCAAAAAAGAACTAGATAAACTCATGGAGGATAGGTCCATCAATGGCTATTAGCCAGGATGGGCACGAATGGTGTCCCTAACCTCTGTTTGCCAGAAGCTGAGAATGGGTAACAGGGGATAGAGCACTTGATGATTACCTGTTCTGTTCATTCCCTCTGGAGCACCTGGCATTGGCCACCATTGGAAGACAGGATGCTGGGCTAGATGGACCTTTGGTCTGACCCAGTATGGCCGTTCTTAAGTTCTTATGTCCCTGTCCATGGCTTATACAAGAGAGAATTCTGCCATGTAACCAAAATACCTAGCATCCTCTACAATGTGAGAATGTAATGACTAAAATGTGAGGAGAAACGGAAGATTACATTAAATTTTCTTAAGGGAAATCTACTTGGTGCATTTTTGAAGTGTTGTTTGTTTACTGTGACATTATAACATCAAAATGCTACCACCTACTGATACGCTAATGGAAAATAGACAAGCTGCCTTGTGTGGTGCAAATATTCATTGTGTGGTAATTCTAAAAAAAACAAAAACAAAAAAACCAAACAACAGAAACTCTTCTAATAGCAGAAACGCCAGTGTACTTTCAGCTTGCCTTATAATTTAAGATTAAAGGAAGACTCCTAAGGAAATTCATTTAATAATGTCTTTATCCTTGAGGATCACAGTTTGAGGTCCTTGGGTTTGACTTGAAATTGAGAACTAACCTAGTTTGGTGATTAGTTTCATACTGAAATCAACTATTGTTGTTTTTGTATTGTGGGAGCTTTTAGGGGTGGAGCCCCAGTCAGAGATCAAATTCCTCAGGGCTAGGCTTTGTACACACACAAGAAAAGGATGTGTCCTGCCCCCAAAAGCTTATCATCTAAGTAACTGCATCCTTTCATTTTGCCTCATTTCACTCCCATACTGTAGCTATGTGTGTCTTAGTGTTTTTTACAAAAAGAACAGGAGTACTTGTGGCACCTTAGAGACTAACAAATTT
>NW_020664980.1:6657322-6663156 GCF_002925995.2 Terrapene triunguis
GGTGGGAGTTGTCTTACCAACTCTGAGAGGCCAATTAAGTAAGAGGATAATCTTGATTATCACTTCAAAAGTTTTTTTTTCCTCTTACTTAATTGGCCCCTCAGAGTTGGTAAGACAACTCCCACCTTTTCATGCTCTCTGTATGTGTATATATATCTCCTCAATATATGTTCCATTCTATGCATCCGAGGAAGTGGGCTGTAGCCCACGAAAGCTTACGCTCAAATAAATTTGTTAGTCTCTAAGTAAGGTGCCACAAGTACTCCTGTTCTTTTTGTGGATACAGACTAACACGGCTGCTGCTCTGAAACCAGTGTTTTTTACCTTATACTCAGTCCTTTAGTCAATCAGCCTTTACTGAAATGAGACACAATAAGCTATAAAAGTCTCTGTTCCTTTGGTATATTCTAACAATACTTTCATCTGGTGCTTCTATTCTATAGTGCTTTGATGGACTCTGGTGTACCAGTATCTTTATTAACTGAGTGTTTAGCACTTTGGTTAATCTTCATTATTGTATTGCTAAAGGTCTCTGGATTGATGATAATTATATTGCAATTCATTTAGGCTCCTAACCACAAAAGTACTTAGGTGCCTAATGCCCTGGCTCCACTGTGATCCACAAAACACCTGTGAGTGCTGTAGGTGCCTAAACTTACTTGATGCCTATGTTTTCAGGGTAAAAGTTCCCTTGGCCCCTAAGTTTCTGCCTTTGTGCATGTGCACTGCTGCTTCATGCTAGGTGTCTGGATGCCTATATCCTGCTTAAGCCCTAGAGCGATCCACAAACTTAAGTGCTTTGTGGATCTGGGCTTAAAGCCAGGAAATTATCATGGGCAAGATGATAACTTCACTGATTTGGGGGAAGTCCAGAATAACTCCATTGCCGACAATGCAGTTACTACAGATTTACGCCAGATGTTATATTTCAATTCAATTGGGGCCTCATCCAACCACAGCTTTGTTGGCTAGGTTGCCAGCCATCTACCTTAAGCTAACTAAGGCTCTGATCCTGCAAAGATTTATGAAGCTGACTTCAGTGGGACTGTTCACAGTGCATAAATTTAGGCACCGACTTAAATCTTTGCAGGATTGAGGCCAATGACTTTCCAAGTGTGTTCTGCTGCATTACCTGTATTCTTTCAGGGGCATACACAGCAAATGTGGGCCTATATTTCAGATATT
The DNA here is from genome assembly GCF_002925995.2 of Terrapene triunguis. Taxonomy (NCBI): domain Eukaryota; kingdom Metazoa; phylum Chordata; order Testudines; family Emydidae; genus Terrapene; species Terrapene triunguis. The sequence continues at coordinate 6,658,508 of NW_020664980.1, forward strand.
CTGGTTGCTAATAAGTGAATTAAAAATTTTCAGAGCTTAATTATTGGTAAAATGATAAAAAGAGACCCAATTCTTCACATTGCACAATGTAAACAAGAGTTTTTTTTTTCTTTTTGAGTTTTTGTCAAAGGCCTGGTTAATTTCACTGCAGTTAGAAATCATTTTTTAGGCTCAATCCTTCCTGAAAGGTGTGTGTTTCTGTGTACTCTGGCCATTCATAACTGTGCTTCTTCATGCTGTGCCACTTCCATAAGATTCCGTACTCAGCTATGTTCTCTCACTGAACAGCCGTGAGCGGGAGTCTGGTTCATTGTAAAATTCATTGGGAGCATGTATTATCAGGTTGGATCGATTCACTGCTGTTAGCACATTACCGCCTTTGGAAAAGGAATAAGACTGCATTTGAAAAGAGTGGAGAAGAGATGGGAGCCCAATTTTATAATAGTACAAAGTGAGCAAACAATGGTGCAATCATTCTGACTAAATCAATGAAGCAGGATGTTGTACCAGGAGGTGGGAGCACAGTACATAGAGCTGGAGGATCTGCTGCTAAAGGGAACTTTTCTCACATGTAAGGGGTGTATTAAAGCCCTGGGGTTTAGTACTGCCTCAGGGTTGCAGTGGTGACTACGGAGTGATTCTGCAACAGCTCCATGGTTGGGGACTGGGCGCAGGGGAGATAATTCCTTGCCCTAGTGCTCAACCCAGCTATTCAGAGTGGGCCCTGGGGTGTCAACTTTGCTTGAGGGCACAACAGTTTAATTAGAATTAGTTGAAGAAATGCAACTAAGGCATGTACAGTCACATCCCCGAGCATAATTCTCATTTTGCATGTATACTTTTGAAAATCTCAGTCCCTATAGAATGCTTTAGGCTTGGAATGCCGTTGCATATGCTAAGTGCACCAGACCCGAAGAAAAAATAACGAGTCCTTGTGGCACCTTAGAGACTAAAAATGTTAGTCTCTAAGGTGCCACAAGAACTCCTCGTTATTTTTGCTGATGCAGACTAACACGGCTACCCCTCTGAAACCTGAGACCTGAAGAAGAGCTCTATGTAAGCTTGAAAGCATGTCTCTCTCACCAACAGAAGTTGATTCAATGAAAGATATTGCCTCACCCACCTTGTAACTTAGTTTACAGTTAGTTTCACAATAAGTAGTCTTCTTTCTTATGGCAAGAGAGCAGATTAGCAACATTCAAATAACCAAGTCTAGGTTAGTGATCCAGTGAATAGTGTCAGATGTGTCATAGCGGAAAGCTGAGATGCCACTGGCAAATGATCAAAGCAGGCACTGATTTACAATGTGGTCCATAGTTTGTGACTGGTGCTCACAGTCACATTGTGCATTGTCTGCCATCTTCCGGAGGTATAAAAGACGCCAGCATCTGCCATGCAATGTTCTCAAATGGTCCAGTGTGGACTATTGTTTCCGGAGTAATTTGAAGCCTGGAAGTTCTTCTGTGGGGTTGGCAATCAAGTATTTGTGTGAGACATTAGCATTATCCCAGTATTCTTTCCATTGTGCCTCAGGATTGAATGAGAGCGTTAGCCTGATTCCAGAAAGGCTTGTGAGATTTCAGGCACGTCTTTGGAAAGTTCTGTAGGTGCTCATGAATTGTTAAAGTTTAAGTTGGCCCTAGTTCAATTCTGCTGATGAGCTGTATGAATGTGTCTCTGGATTTGGGGTGGTTGTCCATAAGCCATGGTGGGAAACCACTGAATGGGTGTTGATATTAATGTTCCAGGTATGATTCTCCTTGCAGCAGCAAATTGCATAGCTAAAGATTCACTGAGGCAAGGTGGCAATTTTCATGTGGTGCTCCTGTTACATGTTTTATTATTAACACAATAAATAATCAAAAGGCTACCGGACATTGATTTGTCAATGTGAAATTTGTTAAGAGTCCTTGTCTGAGACAGTGTGGACAAACCATAGGACCAACTCTGTGTGTATATCACCTTAATGTGGAAGGTTTGTCACATGCTAAGTGTGACTGTCTTTCAAGAGTTTTCAAGGTGAACAACCTTGACGTTGCTGCTCTGGTTTTGTACAAAATTTATGGCTATGAATTTATTGTCATCATGCATGACACAATGCACACCAGGCACAGTCTTACAGATATCTCAGTCCTGGAGGAATCCAGGACCATGGGAGTCTCTTCACAATAAATGAGACCAGGCAAAACTGGTGCCTAATGGATCAACCCTCTATAGATGAACTGCACTGAATACACAGGTGCTCATATAATTTGGCATGCCTTCAAAGTGTCCATAAATTGCAGTGTGCAGCTGTAGTAGGTACACAATGACTTAGTAAGAGCTCTGAAACCACATTGGGTTATGCTATGTTTGTACTTAGGGCCAAATCTTGGTCCTATTCAGTCAATGACAACAGGGCCGCCCAGAGGGGGGGGCAAGTGGGGCAATTTGCCCCAGGGCCCAGGCCCTGCAGGGGCCCCGTGAGTCCTGGTCCGGCGGCCGTCCGGGTCTTTGGCGGCATTTCGGCGGCGGGGGGCCCTTCAGTGCTGCCAAAGACGCGGAGCGACTGAAGGGCCCCCCGCCGCCGAAATGCCGCTGAAGACCTGGACCGCCGCCGGGTGAGTACAGGCGCCGCAGCTCCCCCACTTTGCCCCAGGCCCCTCTGGGCGGCCCTGAATAACAAAAACTTCCATATGAAGTACAATTGGACCAGGATTTAGCCTTTATTGTGTGCGTGTGTGAGAGAGAGAGCGAGAGCAAGAGAGCTGTGTGCAAAGAGATCCTCATGAACCTAAGGATCTGCCCACATAGATCTCTTTGCAGGATCAGGCCATAGTTTTGATACATCTATGAGAAGCTTAAGGATCATCTGCTCATCATTACTTACTTTATTTTGTCTAAACTGAATTCTATCACCAATTGGCCAAATGTAAAAATGTTGCAGGTTTGCAGAGGAGGTAAGTATTATTTCTGACATACATACAAATTCAGACTAAGCTCCAGGAAGTGAGAGGACGAGAGAAAAAAGCAAAACCCTAGCAGGAATGGTACAGCTTACCAATGAAGCAATCAATTTATCAGGAGCAAATGCAAACCCATTGTGACTCATGTTTATAGTGGTGAGAAGAACAAAGTCCCAAAGCTGCTCCTTCCAAAACCATGTCTGCTTAATTCAGTTACTTTATAACTTCAAATTATATAGATTTTTTTCTGTCATTGGTGTTTGTTTAGGGGAGTGCAGAGAAACTGAGCAGTGCCGTGTGTGAAGAGACTGACGCTCCTAACTGATGGAATACATTTAGGAAGGAGGAAGACAAATAGACAAAAACAGTCTAGGCTAAAGAGAGGGCAGGAAATAGAGAAAGATCAGTGTGATTAGAATAAGTAACAAAGAGGTACCTCTGAGAACAACATTTCAAGATGATGGGTAAGCACAGGCACAAAGAAATAGTAAAGTTTGAGGAGAATAGAATACAACTATCTCTGGAGGAGCATTACAGCTGCTTTCCAAACACCTTGCCCAGCATAGTCTGTGAACTGGGCCCAGTACCTCCAGGTCCTCCCACTGTGGCAGTGCAGCTCTGCACTGTCCCTTTATCAGGGGAGAGGGCTATATTAGATATCTGGTATATAAGTCCCATATCACAGAATCATAGAGAAAAGATCTGTTAGCTTATTTTGTCCATTGCTTTGCCAGCCACTGTGTTGTGGACCAGGATTTAGGTGGTCAGACCTAGAGATCAGGGCAGTGGTAGTCAGGCCTAGTGGTTGGAGCTGGGGGGTCAGCGTTGGAGACAGAGTCAGGTGTCAAGTCAAGGGTCAGAGTCAGTCAGTCATCCAAGGGTAGGGAGCAGGAACCGGGAACAAGGCAGGGCTCAGGAGCCAAATGAGAAGTCAGGGTCTGATGTAGCATTCAGACAAGGATTCACCTAGCTGCTCAGATAACTTTCTGTGCCTCTTTCTGGTTTAAATAGAGTGTCTGAGCCAATCAGAGAGGCTGGACATCTCTTCCAATCAGGAACTTTGTGGGCAGCGCCTGTACTGAGCTTGGGTCCACCAGCCAACCCACCCTGCTCGTACCAGTGAGCTGTCAAGTAGTGGTTGTGGTCTGAGGATTGCCTAGGGACCAGGGTTTGATGTGATCTCTCACATGCTGTGGGATTCTCTCTTAGTGGTTAAGTGTGGTTTTTCCACAGTTTAACAGGGAAAACTTCCTGACAGTATAATCTGGCATTCAGCCTGAATTTTTGCTTTTAAAAATTTCATCCCTTTAAAGCTAATACCATCTCATACCACCTTAAATTATTTTCCTCTGTGGTGTTTAAACCCTTCAGATGCTAGAAGGGGTTATTGTGTCTCCTACTCCCCTGTGTCCTATAATTGTCATTCAGCCAAGCTCTACATATTTAAACCTATTAAAAATGTTCTCCCTGTGTTCTAATTTTGGAACTATATTGGTCAAATGAGTCAGACACATAAAGAAGAAGTTTTTAAAAGACAGGTTGATCTTCAGGGTCTTTCCAAGACTGGAGAATATGAACAAAGCATCTAAGTTTTCAGTGAGCAAACTGTGTAAGGACAGCCATCTGCACTTTACCCTTGGAGCACCACTAACAGCTTTTTCTTTTCTTTTCTTTTCTTTTCTTTTCTTTTCTTTTCTTTTCTTT
>NW_020664980.1:6663166-6686881 GCF_002925995.2 Terrapene triunguis
TTTCTTTTCTTTTCTTTTCTTTTCTTTTCTTTTCTTTTCTTTTCTTTCAACACTAGAACTTTATATGATATTGCAACACATCTAGTCACCTACACTGCGATAAAAGACCACAGCTGGCCCAGGTCAGCTGACTCGAGCTCATGGGATTCAGGCTGCCGCGATATAAAATTGCAGAGTACACACTGGGTTTCAGTTACAGAGGTTTTTAGAGCCCGGCTTCAGCCCAAGTCTATTTCCACCGTACGTTTTAGCCCCGCTGCCTGAGCCCTGTGAGCCTAAGTCAACTGATACGGGCTCTGAGACGTGGGGCTGCTGTTTTTTTAATCACAGTGTAGACGTACCCCAAGTGACCTGTACCACAACTCTGCGCTTCACACTTCTGCTGACAGTAGCTAACAGTGAGATAATAGCTGAGTGGCTTTCAGCTTCCATTATGCTGCATAGGTTTTAGGGCCACAGAAAACAACAGAGGTGTCTCCTACAGAAATACCCAGCCTTCGTAGCTATCCACAATAATAGCCAAATAAATCTGGAGCAAAGTTTGAATACAATGGCCTGCAATCTTTTTGGTTTATGTGGCTTGATGTATGTGATGTGTGTTGTACCAGTTCTGTGTTAGGTCACCATATTTTTTTTTCTTGGAGAAACAGATGCCAATGTGCTGCACTCTTTCCACAAATAAATAAATGTAATTCAGCAACATCCACCTGAGGCTTTGCAGATTAAGCATTACTGCTTGCTTTATAACAGACAAGCAAACATGGTGCAATGTGTTTTTAATTCTCTTTGGTGTTAAGATTGCATTTTTCTGTAGCAAGTGGCTCAGGTTGAAATACATGTAATGTTATGTCTAAACTTAAACTCTGAAGGTACAATATGGTCATCTGCTATCCCCATCCCTCTTCAGATACTGCTGTCACAGTGTACAAAAAAGTCTTCTGTTTCCCCACTTTCAAAAAAGAATAAAAAAAAATATCACTTTATTTAAGACTCAAGTCCAATATGAATATGGACTCCATTCATCGTTGGGTAACTGGGTTAAATGAATCTTAAATTAGAAGCAGTGTTGCGTGGTGGATTGCTCACAGGAATGAAAGTCAGGAGAGCAGAGTTGGTTCTTGGCTTTGCCACTGACTGTCTTTGTGACCTTGAGCAAGTCACTTCACCTCTCTGTGCCTCTGTTTTCCCTCCTGCCCTTTGTCTGTCTTGTCTATTTAGGTTAGAAGCTCCTTGGAGCAGGGATTGTCTGTCTGTCAAATACATGTTAGTACAGAACCTAGCACACTGGGGCCATGATCTTGATTGGGGATGATTGGTGCTCCTATAATAACAAACTTTGCAGCCCTTGATGGCAATTTGGTGATGGGAAATGATTTGGTGGCTCAGTCCAACTGTTAGTGAAGAGGTGTCCAGATCCTAAAAACACCGATCACACACACACACAGACTTGCCAGTAATTTTTGTTGACAGCAAAGACGCCAAAGTCTGAATGGTCACAAAGACTGACCTATCCTCTAGTCCTTGGTGGGGGCGGGGTCCCTCTGGGTCAGGCTTATGGCACATTGATGGAGAGGTGTGGGGAAGCTTGCATGCTTCATTGAATAAATAGCAGGCCTGTACATCCAGCAGTTTTCCCAGTCGTTAAAAAAATCATTTTAGAAATGAATGGCCCAAGTCTCCCATGGTCAAGAAGGCTTGCGCCTCATTCTGGGAAGGTTCGAACAAAGGGCTAAAATAAGTGATCTGTGTCTTTCTCTAATACCTTGCAGTTAAAAAACTACATATCCCCCTCGTCTCCCTGTCCATGGGGTAAACAGGCATATTAAAGGCGTTCTGCCACCCAAAACTTCTTTTTAGGTTTGTTTGTTTTTTAATGGAGCATTAAGTACCCTTTGGAATCAATCAACGGGTCGTAAAATGTAGCAGATGTTGCACCCTAAGTCACTTGAGAGAGATTCACATCAGTACTGGAAGGATGCGCTTTCTGGAGTAATGCCACGTTGTGAGTTCATACACTTGATATCTTGCACTGGGGCTTGTGAGAGAGGCACCCTTATTTATTTATTTATTATTTTAATCACTTTTGCTGGGTGTGGCATCTGCACTGTTCTCTTCTCAAATGTAATGTTTCTTCTTGGAGGAACAGAAGCAAATATTTATCTTTTGCAAAAATGTATATGAAGCTTTCTGTCTAAAATAAAAACCCCAAACGTTGATCTTTTAAAAGCCCTCTGTTCTATATATAAATGTTGAGAATATTGTATGATGTCTGAATTCTCTTTGATGTAAAGCTTTTGTGTTAGCAAGTGAATCAGTTTGATAGACATTTTAATACTGTATTTCAAACATAAACTATGAAAGGCAGGAAATTGTTATGTTTTCTCAAATGTTCATCTTGCCAGCAGACAACCCGCCTTTCCCCCGGGCAGCTAGGTGGTGGTTTTGTGTATGAGAGAGAATATATACTGAACGCAAAAAAATAGCATATTCCGTGCTCTAAACCTAACATATAGGGGAAAAATTTATCCCTCGTGCAACTTCATTGATTCAGATGGAGGAATAGAAAGGATGCATGTGGACCATAATTCCACATGTGGTTAACATATGAAAGTCTGGAGCATATTGACTGAGATTACGTTTTTCTAGTTAATTGTGATCAGACTTGATTGGAGCCTTCAATCTGAGAACAGTGTTGCAAGCATTTAGAAGATTGTGTGAAAACATAGGTATGTGTTGTTCTTACGCACACAAAAATAATGGTTGTGGTGTATTGAAAACTGTGTTAAAATTACAAATTATCACTTTAAGGGGCTTCCTGGTCCTGCTTGCAGGTTAGGGGGCCCTGCAGGGAAGCATGCAATATGGGCCTCAAACAGTCAGCTTGTAAAGAGCCATCCTATAGCAAGATGGGATGAGTTGTGCCTCTCTGCCTTCAGGGAGCAGCCTGCTTCGGCTCTCTTTGTTTTTGGTTCTTGTGTATCAAGGGTTTGGAGTTTAAGAAATAAAGTAGTGTCATGTTGCAACCTTCCAAAAACATTAAAAACATAAAATACTCTAACTTCTCTATGTGTATGCTGTGAACATAACAATAGTTAAGGAGGAAGTAATGGTTTTCTGCCTTTTTAAATTATTCTTCAAAGCATCCTGGAAGTGGGGAACAAGCAAACAAATATAAGTCAATTACTGCCTTTGTAGCTGACTGTGTTCTATGGTAATGGATGGGAGAGAGGAGGTGTTTTCAATCCAGAGTCAAAGGATCCCATCAGGGAAAACATAACCTTTGAGCATGGTGAGCGAACCTTTAAAAATTTTTATCCACTGCATACTGGCCAAAGCATGTACTGTAAAGAGAGTGTTCACCGATGGCAATTCTGTCAGGTCAGGAATATCCTTTGTTTGAGAATAAAAAAGACAAATTACTGGATTTTTTTTCTGATCCTTTCAATAGGTTTGTAAGAATGAACGACCTTACCTTTGTCTCTTTTGGTGTTTATGGTGTTAACGCCCTTTGTATTTTGTGAAGGCTATTATATAAAGGAACTGAATTGTGTGTATCCGAGCAGAGGAGTTCTTCTGGTACTCCAATGTGGACAAGGGCACAGGTCTGCAGCAAGGATTGGGGTAAATCCTCTATATATTTTGGGCCTATGTCACTACACAGAGCAGCAGCTGCACCCCCATAGTGTGTAAAGAAGCCATCTGAACGGGGATCTGTGCTAGATTCTAAATCAATATATATTGTTGAGGATGTAGAACATTTTATGATAAGAGTAGAGAGGAGGAGAAGTAATCAGAACCTCCTATCCTTTAAATGCTGGGGAGGGGAAAGGGATTGGATTCAGACCTCTGCATCTAAACCCAGTTTGGTTTTGGTTCTAGCTCAGAGCTGTTTTTTGGCTCCCATTAGGATGTGGAAAGTGGAAATCTCCTGAGTTCAGAAGAACAGAATCTGGTATTTTTAATCCTGACCTTTCCCCTGGTTCTGCCTCAAATCTTTATTCCAAACAGAAATCTGACCTAGATCCAGAGCCAAACTTCATTGGCTCAGCCCATCTGTAAATCTAGCAGTGTCCTCTTGTGAGAAGTGTGCAGTGAAGCTATGATGGGGGAGAACTTGAGGAAAACCTGCTTGGCAAGCAAACCTACTTACCTAAATAAAATAAAATGACTACAAATTGATGAAGCATATGCATCTGGGTGATTAATGGAGCCAGTGGGGAAAGTGCTGTTTTCTGTGTTTTTTGTACTCCCTTCTCCTCTCCTCTTCATCTCTAGTTATATTGCTAATATATCACATCTGGCTCTCATTGCCCCCTGCCCAAAAATGATATTCAGCACAAAATCAAGACTCGCTAATTCATTTTCACTGAGTTGAGAAGTTTCAGTCAGAAGTTGCAGAGAAACTCCATCCCCATCCCTCTGAACTAAAATAAACTGTTAAATCTGACTTGTGCAAGCCAAGAAGTGGCAGTGTGCTTGGTGGGGTCAAGGTAAGAAAGGTCATGAGGAGGGGGCTGCCAGGGCATGGAATACCATCCAAAGAGCTTGTTGGAAGCTCTGCTGAAGTGGCTGTAAAGGCAGGGTGGCTGCAGAACTTACAACATTCACAGGGGACAAGGAAGACACAGGATCCTTGTCAGGGATGCTGTGCTAAGAATAATGGAAGGAACGTTCTCCAAGGGACAGGCAGAAAATTAGATGGAGTTGTCTTCCTGGAAGACAAGACAAGACAAGATATGACTGAGATTGGATCTGAAGTCAGTGGGCAAGGCTCCATTGATGATGGTGCATTATTGGCACTAGTGACATTGCTTCACATGATATCTCACAGATTATAGACAACTTCAGGGAACTTGGAAGAGTGCTGAAGGAGAGGAATGTTTAAGTAATCTTCTTGGAGATCTGTCCTGTTCCGTGAGTGAAGAGATACAGAAGGTGGAAGATTCTGGAAGTGAACCACTGGCTAGGTAATCGGTGTAAGGTAAAGGGTTTGGTTCTGTGCAACATTTAGTCCACCTTCTATGGGGAGTGGAGCTGTATAGTTTGGATGGGCTCCATCTCAGTAGAACAGGAACTGATCTTCTCAGGCTATCCTAGTCAGGAGGTCGTTAAACTAACAACAAAATGGGAGGGTGAAAGGGGGGAACAAATGAGCACTCATTTAACACAAAATCAAGATGTTGAGAACAAAATTTAATCAAGGCACCAAGGGAGATGAAGAGAAGAAATTCTTTAATTGCCTATATACCAATGCTAAGAGATTGAATTTATGCTAATAAATTAGCCATTTCAGTTCCTCTTGTTTAATTATTCAAACTGGTTGATATAACTGAAAGGAAGATTAGCACAATTGGAATGTTAAAATCACTGGTTATAACCTATTTAGAAAGGCGAGGTGGCACTCTCAAAAATGTCATTACCTATTTTTAGGTTACTGACAGTTCAGAAGTAAATGTTCTTGAGTGCTTGTGGATCAACTATTCTAACAGATAAAGCACGATATGGGATACCAGTTTGTGTCTGCTATAAAACGCCAAATCACACTAGAGAAGAGGTTGATCGACTCCTTAACTACCTGTAATGTATAGGGGGATAAAAGCTCCATTATCATGGGGGACATCAATCTGTGTTACATACTGGAAGTTTCACGCTGTCAGTACTAAAACATCGTAGGAATTTCTAAAAAAAAAGTCTAGATGACAATTTCCTAACTCAAGGAGTGTTGCATCCAGCATGGGAAAATTCTGCATTAGATTTTGTCTTAACAGAACTGATCACAGGATTAAAAATTAGCTTATGTGATCATGACTTGATCATATTTGTTATGTGCAAACATCAGAAAGTCCAAACCAGTTAAATAAATATAATATAATATAAACTAAAACATATAAAATATATACTTGGTGCTTTAAAAGGGCCAGTTTCACAAAGATGAAAACAACTGTCAGACAAATCAGCAGGGCAAAAGCACTTAAACAAAAAATATGAATGATAATTGGGAACTGTCTAAGAACATTTTACTAGATGACCAAAAAGCCACAATTGAGAAAGAAGGCTACACTGATTAAAAAACAGCCTGGCTTAAAGGGAAAGAGAAGGCAGTTATACTATATTATCAAACATTCAGAGGAGTCATGGCAGGTCCCGGGCCAGCCCCCATGGGGGGCAGGGAGAGCCACCCAGCGCCACTCTGCCCCCCAGCTCCAGCTCCGCCCTCAGCCCCAGCTGCAGTTCCGTCCATGGCTTGGCCCCTGCTCCCAGCCCTGACCACGGTTCAGCTCTGCTGTCGGCTCCGGCTGAGGCACCGCTACTGGCCACAGCACCAGCCGCAGCTCTGGCTCCTGGTCCCCGGCTCCGGCCATGGCCCAGGCTTGCCAGCGGCTCTGGCTTCCGCCCCACTCCTGGCCTAGGCTCCCATCCACGGCTCCAGGGGAGGCGCAGACAGATTCTATTATAGGTAAAGGATGTGGGGCACGTTTGGAGACTACTGATATAATGTATAGAAATGGGGTGCGGGAGGGAAGTTGATAGGAATAAATATAAATAAGACGCTAGGAATTATAAGGGAAGCAGGACACGAGGAGAAATCTATGGCCAGTAGCGTTTATGACAATAAGGAGTTTAAGTATATGGGAACAAAAGGAACCTAAACAATGGTATTGGTTCACTACTAGATGGAAATTATAGAATTATCAATAATAATGCAGAAAAAGGAGAAGTGATCAATAAATGTTTCTGTTCTGTATTTGGGGGAAAAGCTAGATGTATTAATCTCATATGATAATGATAAACTATTTTCTATTTCAACAGTAATTGAGGAATTTAAAAGGTAGCTTCTAAAGCTAGACCAAGAGGTCAGATAACTTGTATCCAAGACATTTAAAAGAGCTGGTTGAGGAGCTCTCTGAACCGTTAATGTTGATTTTCAATAAGTTTGGGGAAATTCCAGAGGACTAAAAAAAAAAGCTAATGTTGTGCCAATATTTACAAAGGGTAGAAGAGGATGATCTGGCATCAATCAGCCTGACATCAGTCCCAGGAATAATAATTGAACAGCTAATATGGGACTTGATTAATAAAGAATTAAAGGAGAGTAATATAATTAATATTGGTCAATATGAATTTATGGACACTAGATCTTGTCAGACTAATTTAACATCTTTTTTTTTTTTGAGATTACAGGTTTGGTTGATAAAGGAAATAGTGTTGGTGTAAGAGACTTCTGTAAGGCATTTGACTTGGTAACAGGGAATTTTGCTTAAGAAACTAGAACAATACAAAACCAACATGGCACACATTAAATGCTTTAAAAACCGGCTAACTGATACATCTCAATATAATTGTAAATGTGAAATCATCATTGAGCGGGTCCTGCAGAGATCAGTTATTGGTCCTATTCTCTGTAACATTTTTAATGGTGACTTGCAAGAAAACGAAATTATTGATAAAATGTGCAAATGACATAGATTGGGGGAGTGGTAAATAATGGAGAGCTCATGTCACTGATCCAGAGCAATCTGGATCACTTGATAAACTGGGTACTAGTAAACAACATTGTTTTAATACGGCAAAATGTAAAGTCGTATGTCTAGGAACAAAGAATGTAGACCATTGTTACAGGCTGGGGGATTTTATCCAAGGAAGCAGTGACTTGAAAATAACTTGGGTGTCACAGTGAATAATCAGCTGAAGATGAGCTCCCAGTATGGTGCTGTGGCCAAAAAGGCTAGTGTGATCTTTGTATGTATAAACAGGAATATCGAGTAGGGAGGTTATATTTAGAGGCAGTTGAAAGTTTTCTACTAGGAAGTTTTCCTTTGGAAAATGCTGATTTGATGAAATGTGAATGTTTTAGTGGAAATGAGGCAGGCCCGGCTCCTTGGATGTGCCTGCCTGGCTTCCATGCTGTCTGGACTGCCCAACTCTCCATTGGCCCACCAGGTGGGCTCCCTAGGTGGCCAGCTCCCTGGGTTGTCCACTTCCCTGGCAGCCTGGCCAGATTTCCTGGGTGCAGCTTGGCTGCTTGCCAGGCAGGCTGTCCAGCTCCCTGGGGAGCGGGCCCAGAAATGTTAAAATTTTTGTTTCAGTTCTTCAAAATTGAAAGGTGGTGGTTTTTTTTTGAAAATTATTTTCTGTGGACTATTTCACATTTCCAATTGTTTTGCTCCAGTTTGGAATGAAAATGTTTTCTGCAGGACTGAAATTCTGTTTCCCACACAGCTTTAGTAATATTACCAACATCTTGGGTGCTGGTGCGACAGTTAGTGGAATACTGTGTCCTGTTCTGGTGTCCACAATTCAAAAAAGACGTTGAAAAACTGGAGAGCGTTCAGAGAAGAGCCATAAGAATGACTGGATTAATACTAAACATGCCTTATAGCAAGAGACTGAAGGTGCAATTCATTTTGCTTATCAAAGAGATGGTTAAGGGATGACGATGACATTTCACATGGTGAGCAGAAATTTGATAGCAGAGAGCACTTCAGTCTAGCACACAATGGATAACAAGATCCAATGGCTGGAAGTTGAAGCTGGACAAATGTAGACTAGAAATAAGGTGGATGCTTTTTTATATGGAGGGTAATTAACAATTTGTACAATTTACTTCTCCATCGCTGGAAATTTCAAAAGGAAGATTAGCTCTTTTTCTAATCTTTTTCTACTGGACATGACCCAGTAATAAATTCAGAGAAGTCCTAAGACCTCTGTTATGCAGGAGGTCAGACCAGATGATCACAATGGTCCATTGGCCTTAAAATCTATGAATCAGACATATTCCAATAATAGAAGGCTCATGCAATAAGGAGAGACTGCTAGGCCTGTTTTTATTTTGGGTGCAAGAGGCAGTCGCTGAGAGTGAGTTAATGCTAGAGTGAAAGTGACAGTGCAGATACAAACACTCTTCTTGAGACATTTAATGCAGGCACATTTAACAATCGGACAAGAGAAATAAGATGGAAGGAATCTAGGAGTGTGTTCTAATGCTGTTATATATTTATTTAATCCTTTAGGGACAAATTCTGACCTCAGATCCACCAGTAATTGACTTCAGTTGATTACACCATTGGAACTGAGAGCAGATGCTGAGAGTAGACTTGCTCATGCTGAGGAATAGAGTCTTGGAGTGCATTCAGACTCCAGATCCACAATGTTCTGGGTATGATGGATGACGCACAAGCACACGCCACTCCTGTCTGGATAGGCAGGCTATATTTTACCTTTGTATTCTAGTAGTGACAATACTGATGATAGGCCAGAATATCTGCAGTGATGTTTTACAAGTGGCCCAGAAAGTTCCCAAAGCAGTATTTGCATTCCCCAGTCATTTCAGGAAAACACCTGACCATGTACACAGTGGTTCTCAAACTAGGGCTGCCGCTTGTTCAGGGAAAGCCCCTGGTGGGCCAGGCCAGTTTGTTTACCTGCCACGTCCGCAGGTTCAGCCGATCGCGGCTCCCACTGGCTGCAGTTCGCTGCTCCAGGCCAATGGGGGCTGTAGGAAGGGCGGCCAGCACATCCCTCGGCCTGTGCCGCTTCCCGCCACCCCCATTAGCCTGGAGCGGCGAACCGCGGCCAGTGGGAGCCACTATCGGCCGAACCTGTGGACGCGGCAGGTAAACAAACTGGACTTTCCCTGAACAAGTGGTGGCCCTAGTTTGAGAACCACTGATGTAACAGATACCAGTCCATATATATTTCTATCAACATTTCTGAAGGGAAAGAGAGACGTGACCATAATAATCTAATAAGGGTGACTGACAAGCTACTTGGCTTGTCTTTCAAGGTGAAATCCTGGCCCTGTTGAAGCCTAGGGCAAAACTCCTATTGACTTCAGCAGGGCCAGGATTTTACTCAAAGTTTGTCAAATGTCAGGACTCCCTTGGCTGTATGATTGCCTACCGCATGAAGCATGGAGTTGGGGAGAAGACATTCTCTTGAGCTGTGCACTGTCCTCAGAACCTGTGGTTGAAGCTTGACCATTGACAGGTAGGCTATTGACAGGGGAAGTGTAAACTGATATAATCTTGCACATGTGCATATTGTACTGTATGTACAGTGATGGCACCTGAAATGCCTAGAGTCCCTGCAGCAGACAATGCATTGCAATATAATCCCTTGCAGCATCCTAAAAGAGAGACAAGGTGGGTGAGGTAATATCTTTTATTGGACCAACTTCTGTTGGTAAGAGAGACAAGCTTTCAAGCCACACAGAGCTGTTCTTCCCCAGACCTGAAAAAGAAGAGCTCGGTGTGGCCTGGGAGCTTGTCTCTCTCACCAACAGAAGTTGGTCCAATAAAAGATATTACCTCACCCATCTTGTCTCTCTAATACCATGGAACTGACACGGCTACAACTACACTGTATACACATATCTTGTGTGACTAATCACTTTATAGGCTTGTGATAAATAAAGTGGGGGGATAGCTCCCTTTGATGGACACCCAGCCAGCCAGTTAGCTGTAAAATTCCTCTTGGTAGCTGTTCTTTACTTGGTTTACCTGTAAAGGGTTAAAAAGTCCCCCAGGTAAAGAAAAAAAAAAGTGGGCACCTGACCAAAAGAGCCAACGGGAAGGTAGAACTTTTTAAAATGGGGAAAGAAACTTTCCCTTTGTCTGTTGGGCTTTGGGCTGGAGGGACGCGGAGCAGCAATGCTATAAGTAGGAATGCTGTGTAAGGTATGAAAAAGTATCTTCCATACTTAGAAGAAATTATTTAGATAGGAAATGTTTAGTTAGACACAATCAGGTTTATTTTTATTTTGGCTTGTGGATCTCCTCTGTGCTAACCCCTGATGCTTTTTGTTTCTTTGTAACCTTTAAGCTGAACCCCCAAGAAAGCTAGTTTGGGTGCTTAATTTTTGGAATTGCTCTTTTAAAATCTAGCAAAAGCCTAAGTCCCAGATGTATTTTCTTTTTGTTGTTGTTTTAATAAAATTTACCTTTTTTTAAGAACAGGATTGGATTTTTGGTGTCCTAAGAGGTTTGTGCATGTTGTTTGATTAGCTGGTAGCACAGCTAATTTCCTTTGTTTTCTTTCTCAGTTCTCCCCGGGGTGTGTGTGTGTGTGTGTGTAAGTAAAAGGGCTTGAGGGGTACCCCACAGGGAGAAATTCCCAAGTGCTGCTTCCTGGGTCCAAAGGTGGGTTTTGGTTTTTTTTTGCATTTGGGTGGTGGCAGCTTTTCTCGGACCAAGCCTCGGTCCGAGAAAAGCTGTAACCTTGGAGTTTAATACAAGCCTGGAGTGGCCAGTATTAGTTTTTAGAATCCTTGCGGGCCTCCACCTTCTGCACTAGAAGTGCCAGAGTGGGGATTCAGCCCTGACAAGGCTATTCCCTAAAGAATCACAAAAGCTGTTGGTGAATGAGCAAATTCCTGTTGGGGCAATATTCCTAGATGTTGGGCCATTCATTACACACACAGAGCATTTTTTATTGTCTCATAAGCTCTACTTCTGATTTTTATTGCTGGCAACAGATGGCTGTTTGTCAAAGTCAAGAAGTTAATTGTTATAATGCAGATAATTAGTAACACTATCGGAAAAACAGTAGATTTATGACCCACACTTTCATTATCTTACTGTGGGAAGTACAAGGTACATCCTTTAAATGGTTACAGTTGCAGGAAAAATATTGCATAGAAGCTGCTTGGTTATTCAAGTTGTAAATGAATGGATATTTATCTTTACAGTATGCTATTACTGTAAAAAGCAGGACAGGTTAATGGCAAGAAGCAAGGGTCACAGACAGGTCAAGATCCGGACAAATGGAAAGTTACTTGACTTCCATGTTCCTCAGTCACCTGTGCTGTAAAACTGGGTCAAATATGAGGAACTTTACTGAGCCATTACACACATTGAATCTATTTCCCCATGTTAAGTATTCTCACACCTCTTGTCAAACTGTCTGTAATGGGCTATCTTGATTATCACTACAAAAGTTTTTTCTCTTAATTAATTAGCCTCCTAGAGTTGGTAGGACAACTCCCACCTTTTCATGCAATCTGTATGTGTATATATATCTCCTCAATATATGTTCCATTCTATGCATCCAATGAAGTGGGCTGTAGCCCATGAAAGCTTATACTCAAATACATTTGTTAGTCTCTAAGGTGCAACAAGTACTCCTGTTCTTTTTACTGAAAATGAAGATGTATTCTGGATAAAGAAATAAAAAATGTAAGAGGCCATATCAGAGATTCCTAGGAAAAGAGAGCATGTATTTTCATGTGTGGTACGTTTCATAACGATTAATGTAAACTAATAACTTCCAGAAAAAATAGGTGGATATCCTGGGTGCTGTACAATACGCAGGAGGAATTACCTTTAAAGATAAGAGTGTGATTCTGTTTCCATGGCCATTCCCTTCTTGGTGTCTCTCCACTGAGACTGCCAACAAGCATGCCAGGTGGGAAGCTGGTCTTTGTGATGTGGATTCCTGTTCAACAGGAATTTCTCCAAGTCCATTTCACAGCTGTATGATAACTGCTTTCCGTCGCTGTTAGCCTGGTTGGATTAGAACTGGCAACCAATTGATGACAGGCTATGTATTGCATTATTGATCTCCTGAACCATCCATCCCCCCATGTATAGGAAATGATATTAGGCTAAATTTTTGTGTCTAGCTTTGTCACAATGTGACTACCTGAAAAGACAGCCAGATTTTTAAGAAGGTCTTTTAAAAACTTTGCTTCTAAAACAGAATGAGCCAAATTTATCCCTGGTTTAACTCCATTAACTTCCATTGAGTTACTCCACAGATGAATTTGGCTCATTCTGTTAGAAGCAACATTTTAAATAGGTTTCCTTTAAGGTACTCATACTGTGCTACCAATTTAACTTTGCACTGCTAATCTAGCAATGTGATTACTGGGTCATTAGTAATGTATAGCATAAGCCACTTTTATTTAATATTTATAGATTGTTTTCTACCTCCGTTTGGCTCAAGCTAGGAGTTCACTTATAACTCTGTTTTCACTAATGCTTTGTTGCTGGGGGATTTGTGATGTACATAGTTTACCAATTTGCATGTGTGTAACCCTTCTGCCCATCTAAGTTGGCAGCAACAAGGGCCGGGTTCTGTACCTAGGGGTTCCGTTTCAATAACACAATGCAAAACCGGCTCGAGCCCCCACCCAGTGACCTGGGACAATTACATACCACCCCCCTGGGTACCTCTAAGAGGCAATACTTCCCCTCTTGCAAGCACGGAGTCTGAGTGTAGCAGAAAATGTTTAATAACATGAGGTAAACGACATCAGCATAAAATTGGAAAAACACCACAAACAGGATTCATAACACAAACCATGAGCCAAACCCACCCCAGCAAATGGGGCTGTGTCCTTTCCCTTTGGTTCTTGAATCCAGCAACCCAAAAATCACCCAGAGTCCCCAAAGTCCAACACCCCCAAAGTCTCTTGGGTCCAGCAACCCCCAAAGTCCCAAAAGTCCAACAACCCCCAAAGTCGCTGTCCCTGGTCAGTGCAGCCCCAGAGTAAAAAAAGGGGGGGCACGCAGGGTGTTAAGGGGCACCTTACGTGATCCAAGGCTGGCCAGCCGTCTGTTTCTCCGTGGGGGTTCCGCCGCAGCCTTTACCACGAGCCAGTCCACTTTCCTGCCATCCCACGAACTGCTCCGCTCTACAAGCTGCTCCGCTCCGCTCCGCTCACCGACCTGTGAGCCGTTCCAGCCGTCCCCGCAAACAGCTCCGCTCGCCGTTCCTTGGGCCACTCCAACCGGCCCCACAAGGCTCCACGCCACTCACTGCTCCTCCAGTCGTCCCCACAAATTGCTCCACCAGCTGCTGAGCAATATAGCTTCAGGCTCCCCCACTAGTTAACACAGCATTCAGTGATCTCAGCTCTTAATAACATCAGCTCTTTTGTGATTTCAGCTCTTAGTGATTTCAGCTCATAGTGTAGTAGGGGAGCCCCAGTGCTGGTGCACCATTGGCCCAAAGTGAATTCAGCTCAGCAGCCTGTAACTAGACTCCTAAGGGAATCAAAGTTAGCTCTGACATTCAACAGTGGAGAGAGGAGGCGGTGCAATTGGTGTTTCAAACCCTCAGAGGGGGCCCATACCATCAGGTACAAATACCTGTCCCCATCCTCTCTCAATTCACTGGGTTTTGTAACCCATGCCCCTTGTCAAGCAAGTGCTACTTAGGTAATGGTGAAGGACTCACTCAGTCCTTCTGTCATACAACAGTTCCACTGGCCTTGATTCACAGAATCAGGGTAACAAAACTTTATTCTTCCTGCCCCAATAATAGAGAAACTGGGGATCCCACACCAGCCAAAGTAACCACTTTCAGTTGCTGTGTTTCATGCCAGGCGAGTGGGTGTGCCTATGCAAACAAAATCAGCCCCTGGAGTTCTTTTCCACACTCGCCATAATTCACCACCAGATGTCAGGGTAGAGCTCATCCTGACTCTGCTTACATGTGTATATAAGCCTTCCTAATGAATTGGACCCTTGAAATGCAGCACTACTTCTGCTTGTAAGAAGCAATAGTAGAGAATCTTGAACTATACTTATTTAGTTTGCAATAAGTATCTAATTATTTCCCTTAAGAATAGCTGTGAAGTGTCTGAGTGAGTCAAGAATCCCTTTTTGGAGGTGGGGGTGAAGTGTGCACATTTTCTGAACAGTATACCATTGTTCAGGTTTTCTGCCCTGCATAATTTGAACATAGTGAGCCAAATTTTTCCATGATGTAACTTTATACATGCCAGTAGGATTGGAAGATTGTGAATGTGAGAAATGGCAAATTTCTCATTCTTTTCCAAAACAACGGGGTCTTATACTGACTGGAGATTGACTAACAACCATTATTCCCTAAGTGACAAATTCATTATAGAAACAAGTATGAGAAACAGTCAAGGTCACAGATCTAGTCGAATGGCCCCTCTTGGGCACACAGACTACAGGAATGGTACAACCACCTCTACACTGGTACATTCTTAGTACAACTACCAACTCCCAAAACTCTTATGCTGAGACTTCTAAAGCCACCTGCAGGATTTAAACACCCAACTCCCATTACCACTAATGACTTTGAACATCTCAGCCGTAGTATGTTTCTATACAGTGTGTGTAGCTATGCCATACACATATAAAACATGGACATGTGTGTTAAGGGCAGTTATAAAGAGGACTGTGATCAATGTCCGCTGAAAGTAAGATAAGAAGTAATGGGCTTAATCTGCAGCAAGGGAGATTTAGGTTAGCTTTTGGGAAAAACTTTCTAACTATAAGGGTAGTATAAGCACTGGAATAGGCTTCCAAGGGAGGTTGTGGAATCCCCATCATTAGAGGTTTTTAAGAACAAGTTGTACAAACTCCTATCAGAATAGTCTAGCTATAATTGGTCCAAGCTGGACTTGATGACTTTTTGAGGTCCCTTCCAGTTCTGCATTTCTACGATTCTATGACATGCAGTCTTGATAATTACTTATTCCATGAAAAACCAGGATATTTGGAAGCAAAAAAATCTCATGCCCCAAAGTCTGATGTTTTGGTAAAATGTCTTTCAAAAGCAATTCACCTGTTCTTTTGTGAGTGATTTTTCTGGTAATAATTCCTTCTAGAATGGCATTTTATTTTGTGCTAAGGACGTACATGAAATCATCTGACATAATAAAGACCTACCAGGAGCAGAAATCACCAGTAAAATTTTCAAATACAGGAGTTTCCTCCTACCAGATATTTCATTTTATTATCAGTGCCTTTATCATGATGACTATCATAGACTATCTTTATAAGGGAGCCTTTATGGGCATTTTTCTGCTATCCCAGTGAAAGTGGGATATAATTGTAGTCTTGGAAATGCTGACTATATTAAAGGCCCTGGTAGATCTTTTTCAAATACAGCTGAAATAGTGAACCTAACAAGATTTTAAAAAGGTATTGGATATATACATGGATATTAAGAATATCCAGAATTGTCATAATTTCTGATGACAAATTTTGGAAGAGATATTAAACCTTGTGCTTCGGGATTTAAGCTAATTCGAACTATTATAGATAAGGATTAGACATATGTGGGAGTTCTTATACTGCCCTGTGAAGTGCCTGGTTCTTGCCACTGTCAAAGACAGGACATTGGACCAGATGGACCTTGGGTCTGATCCAGTCTGGCAATTCATATATCATATATCCAGTATATAAAATATACTGAACCCCAACTGGCAGTAAAGCCGAGTTAGATGCTGAAGAATGGAATAGTGTCATATTTAGCCAAGGCAATATAATAATGGTCCTAGAGATGGTGGGAGAGATGTCCCAGACAGTCCAAAGTTACATCTTCACAATGTGGGGAAAACAAGATTAGTCCAAAACACTGCTGGGTCACAGGTGACAAAGTGTTCATAGTGGCAGTCGCACCATATGATGTAGCACCCAGTGCTGTCTAGAAAGAGGGAGTTTGTACCGAGTAAATGGAGAAGGAAAGGAAACTGATGACTTTGACTTCAGCTGTCATTAGGTCCAGGGTGTTTCCATGAGGGCTGTGACAGATCCTGAGGGGATGATGTCAAAGCGACGCGCTGGGCCACATGGATCACAGAGATTTTTTTTATCTTTATTATAAAAGTGTCCTGATACCACATCCCTTGAAACATGTTTCCATTTCACTGATTCCAGCAATAAACAATAAACATGCCATAGCAGTTATCCCTCTTACAGTGTTTTCTTTAGGTTATTGTTTTGGCCTAAATGTATTTCTGTTGATTCTTTTCAGATGGCCTGTCAGTCTAATTGAATTTTTTATGTCTATTTCTTTTGCCAATACCATGGTGGAAGAACAGTTTTACGACTCCCTCCCATAAGCTTTTTGCTGCAAGTCCTGCACAGATGGTGCTACGTGGGCCCCTGATTGTTAAAATTGATCTTTGCTCCTCTCCTTTCTGAAGTGGTCTGTCTAATAGCACTGTAAAAATTGTATAAAAATTAAATATCTCCAACATGATGCTTTCCTGCCTTTTAGGAATACAAAATTGGCTGTGTTGGGGAATACAGTCACTTTGTACACGGGAACCTATTTCCCAACCAGCAAAGAACAAAGCCGAATATTATCTTTGAGAAACTAAATTGTGCAGCAGTCCAGGAGCTAGATACGAAATGATTACACAGAGGACAGAAAAAATTACCTGGACGATGAATAGAGCAAAGCCGAACATACCTTCCTTACTGTGGTGATTGACGGCCGGGGCCCCAGAGTTTGAAGTTTTCTATTTATCTACAGAGCAGATGCAGCATAGGGAATGGTAGTACACGTTTCCACCATACCATCTACCCAAAGTGTCTCAGCAATGACCTGTGTAGACCAGGGTCAGATGGTGGTTCAGTATTCATGTCTAATCACTGCTTTAGCTCTCTTGTGACACTGCCACACAGGGTGCCTATTAGTGCCACTAGAGATTTGGATACCTGTTCACTAGGTAAATGGATTGTTCTTATTTTATGTTCATTTTAGCTATGAAAGAGAGAGGTATTATTACACAGACCCTGGAGCATTCACTATCATTCTGGGCCAGATTTGAAATGGTAACCTGCAGAGGTAAAAGGCTGTCATCTTTCATCAGTTCCCCAAACCATCCAGTCCTCTTGCTATCTGCACCTTTGAACATTTGCATTAAGATCCAGATAGCAAATAACTGGTCTCAGAACAGCTTACGAAACAGGAATTTTAAATGTAAATGTGGAATGGAAAATGTGGCATTCTGGAACCTAGCTTATCTGAATGTGCAGTAAACACATCACATGCTTTAAGCAGCTCCTAGCGCTCAAAAGGCCATGCCGCAAAGCAAGTCAGGTGAATTTGTCCTAAATTGAAAATGCAGGCAGCCTTTCTGCCATCTTTCTTTCAAAATGTGTTTTAATCAAGTCACACTGTGGAGAATTTGTATTCTTCACAGTTGATCCCAGCCAGGAATCTATAATCTGATTCTGAATTTTTTTTTTTTATAAATAGAAACAATTTAATACTTTATACAAAAGTTGTGCTCACTCTGTAACTTGGATTTCATGTGAAATGTGTTTTCTATGCACGTCGACTGGAAGTGCTTAAATGAAAACGGCAGGAATGATTCAATTTGTATTATCATGATCACGCTGCATGTGTGTTAGTCATGATAATTTCTCAACACAAGCAAGCCAATTAATGAAGTATTTTCTCTTACTTTCGCCATAGCATAATCCCATTAGTTAAACATGGCACGCAACTAGAAGCAAGTCATATACACTGAGAAAAACAATTAGTGCAGCAGCCATTTTGATTGAAATAGAATAACCATGAAATAGGAGTCAAGTCCATAGTGATTTCTGACCTTCTGTTCAGACTGACCTGATGTTTATGCCCACAGTTTATTGTGGATGCAATAAATGTGAGCGTAAAAGTGGAAGTCACATTGAGCTCCCGCTACCACTGAAGACTGGGCACTGACACAGGTGAACTCCAATGCAAACTGGCTAGGAAGTAAAAAAAAAAAAAAAAAATTGTTTGGTTCCTGGGGCAATAAATACATCAAAATATCGATGCAAAGATGCAGCTGAAAAATCTATTGGTAACAAACTATTTATAGCGCTCATAACTCGCAAAGGCCTGATCATTTAGTCATTGAGAGAGAATACACAAGCTGTTCAGGGAGGCAAAAGTTTTGATTCACTGGGGAGCATCCTAGCTTGAGTCTTCCAACAGAGGGACACAATTTTTAAAATTAATTTCTTCTCTGCACATGCTACAGTGAGAAATAACATTTTCAACATTGCCTAGGTACTGTGTTCTGAGTGTATTTCCAAACAAGCATATAGGGAGTGATTGGTTTCAATCCCATTGTCATGGAGTTAGTCTCCCAAAGTGCATCCTATTGGTGTGACTGGGTCCTGGACTCACCAGCCTTGGGTCCTCAGTGTGGAGGAAGTTGACAGCAAGGGTCCAGCTGTGGGACACTCAGCCCTCTGACTGAGTCCCATTGGAGTCCACCCCATCTGGGGCTTTCAAAGATCCAAAGGGAAAAGAAACACACGTGAACTAACACAAGCCTGTGTGACGTTATTGACATGAACTGTGACCGTATAGATCATTGTTGCAACCAAGGTCCTATAGTTGCACCAAATCGTGTACAAAGAAGGTCAAGTAAGGTGTCCATGAAAAGATTGTAATTTGCTGGTTATGATTATGCTGTCTGTATGTGTGTATCATTTTTGTATTGAAGTTATAAATATTGGCTATGTACTTGTATCTCAATGTGTTTGATTCTAAGTAGCATCAGTGAAGCATTGGTCAGCTTCTTGAGAAAGGACTGTTCTGAGTAAGTGTCCAATCAAAAAACACTTAAGTGACAATGGACCTTGGGAGTCTCCAATCCACATCTGAGGAGCCTTCCTGGGAACGTTCAAGGTAGCATGCGAGTAATGGCTGCCGCCTGCAAACTGAGTCATGCATGGACATGTGACTTGCCCATGTGACTCCAAACTCCATCTTGCTGCTGTGATTTTCCACAGTAAGAACAAAGGGGTTTCCTTCCATATGGCAGAGGATATAAAAGGCCCTGGAAATCCCTCCATTTTGTCTTCAATCCTGCTTCTGACCTCTGGAGAAACTGTGCTTAAAACTGAAGCTCTGAACAAAGGACTGAATGACCCATCCAAACTGGGATGTTTGTACTCCAGAGACTTGATTGGTTTAAATCAGCAGTAATCCCATCAAGCCTGAACTAAGAACTTTGCAATTGTAGTATGTATGTACTTGATTCCATTTAACCAATTTTAACTCTCAACTATATTTCTTTCTTTTTATTAATAAACCTTTAGATTTTAGATTCTAAAGGATTGGCAACAGCATGATTTGTGGGTAAGATCTGACTTGTATATTGAACTGGGTCTGGGGGTTGGTCCTTTGGGATCGGAAGAACCTTTTTTCTTTTACTGGGGTATTGGTTTTCATAAACATTCATCCCCATAAGGAGTAGTGCTGGTGGTGATACTGGGAAACTGGAGTGTCTGAGGGAATTGATTGTATGACTTCTGGTTAGCCAGTGGGGTAAAATCGAAGTCTTCTCTGTTTGGCTGGTTTGGTGTGCCTTAGTAGTGAAGAACCCCCAGCCTTGGGCTGTAACTGCCCTGCTCTATGCAATTTGTCCTGAATTGATACTCTCAGTAGTGTCCGTCCAAAGGCTGTTTTGTTACAGCCTGCATCAGGCCTCACTTCCTTCAGACAGCCTCTGGCAGGCTGTGGTCCTGGTCAGCATCCACAGGTGAGTCACTGGTAATAGCCCTGAAGTAACTGTTCTTCATGAGGTCCACCTTCCCCTTGGGAGTGGGGGCTCTGACAGGCAGCTGTCCTTCAAGCGGTTCCTGCTTTGAGTCTCCACTAAGCCCTCGCCAGGAACTACGACCTGAAGATCTATTCTCCTCTCAAGTCTGCCTACAGCTCTGAGCAGGGCTTCTCCCCTTTAGATCCTCCCTTCAGGTCTGATGCTCCTTGCAGAAGTGGCAGGGATCTTCAAACACAAAGCAGTACATTAACCCGTGCCTGGCCAATGTGGGGTTTGTACATCCCATCATACATACATATAAGCATTTTCTTTGACTTGGACAGCCAAAACCAGACTTGATTTAACGTGTCTCTGCTTTGGAGTTGGAGTGCAACTGCCGAAAATGAGGTAACCCGTTGTGACATTGTTACTTGTACATCCAGTCTTTCAGTTTAAGAGGCATTTATCAGGCCTATGGAAACCATAAAGCTAACTGAGCTGAAGGTCAGAAATTAAGGCTGAGGGATTAGGCTTAGAAAAATTATGGTAAATAAAAGCAGCACTGACAGCAAGGGGAAACGAATCGTTTCACAAAGCAGAGATTGCTTAAAACTCTTGCAAAGGACCCAGGGAGCAGAGACATGGAATTACAATGGGACTCATTTTATGCTAATTCAAAATTACAGTTCGAAGCCCTGGCAATTGCTGATAAGAATAAGATTAGCAAGAATCACTTCTACATGAATGCATTCAAAACAGGCGCAGAATAGCGAAAGGATGTAGGACACCAGCTCAAGCAACAGCCTTTTTTCATGTCAGTTACTCTGCTACATGATCTTTGGGCTTAGTGATTTAGTTTCAAACAGGGAACCAGTTTGTCTGGTATTTCACAGGCCTATCAGAATCCTATTCACTAGATAATACACAACCTTTAATATAAGCCAGTGGACAGTTTGGAAATTCATTTTTCAGAAAAATTACTTACGCCTAATTTTACCATCAATATTCCTGGATTTCTTAAGCAAAGGTTTATATGCGAAATATTTTCCTTTCATTCAACTGATAATTCCTGATGTGACTAGCACATTTCATAGACCTTTGAGACTAAATAGTAAATTTAGCAGCGTTAAGGTTATGCTTGGGCAGCAGATTTAAAAAAAATTAATTTCCAATGCCATGCCTGCAAAACTACTTGACTGTGAATGCAACAATTTTGCCTTTTCTGCAAGTTTCATGTTTTTATGGCTCCCAGTGGTTCAATGAGTCTGGAGCTTTTGTATTAGTTTTGGAAATGTGATTCCCTGGGGGAAATTGCTAGTTTATCTCTATGTGTGACTTCTAATCCAAAATCCTAACAGAGAAGATAACATCCCAAGATTTTATATAATAGCCCCGCTTATTATATTTTGGGAGGTATTGTACTAAAAAGATTGTGGTAAAGATATAATACTTTTAAAATAATTATTTTTGATACAGTTTCTAATACTGTATTCTTTTAATCCTCCTCTCTGGTTCCAGTCCACTGAACATTAAGGGATTTGATCCTGCCCTATGGATCACAATTTGCATCACTGCATAATTTTGTAAATCAACTACTGGGCTTGCAGACACACAGTAACTTAGGGTATGTCTACACTTGCAGAGTTTTTGCACTGTAAGTTTCACCACTGATAGGGAACCGGTGAAAGTAAAGCGCTGGTTTGGTTACTCACTTAATTCCTCAGGTGTCAGAGAGTGTTTACATTAGCAGCACTTCCATCGCTGTTGAGAGCAATGCTCTAGGGCAGCTATCCCACAGTGCAGCTCTCTCTCGATAGGTCTTGTGGGAAGGGGGGGGGGTGAGCGGAAGATATTCTGGGTCCCTGCTCAGTGCCTCGTGATGCACTGCTTCATGTCCCAGCACCCCATTACTTCCTTGTTTCTTTCGCGGCATTTTTTGTAACACCCCTTGCTGACTGGCTGCTTTTCCCACCACAGGTACAAGCAGGAATGGATCCTGCACTGCTGTCCACTACTCTGATAGCTGTCACTTGCACATCGCGCGTGGCAGTGCAGCTGTTCTTAAACTTGCAAAGAGAGCTGCAGTCAGAGACGCCTGATGAGCTGCCTGAAATGGAAATCAGCAACATTCGATTGCTTTTGGCATTAACTGAGGAGCTGAGCACTGTGGAATGGCGTTTTTGGGCTAGGGAAACTAGCTCAGAGTGGTGGGATCATATCGTTATGCATGTCTGGGATGACTACCAGTGGCTTCAAAACTTTCAGATGCAGAAAGCCACCTTCATGGAACTGTGTGCTGAGCTTTCCCCAGACCTGTGTCACAAAGACACCAGACTGAGAGCTGCACTCACGGTAGACAAGCGTGTGGCAATCTCATTGTGGAAGCTGGCAACTCCAGACAGCTACTGGTTGGTTGCGAACCAGTTTGGATGGGGAGATCGACCATTGGTGCTGTGGTAACTCAAGTGTGCAAGGCCATTAATCGCATCCTACTGTGCAAGACCGTGCCTCTTGGTAGCGTGAGTGACATTTTGGATGGCTTTGCAGAAATGGGCTTCCCTAACTGTGGTGGGGCGATAGATGGAACGCACATCCCTATTGTTGCCCCGGCCCACTTTGGCACCAAGTACATAAATTGTAAGGGGTACTTCTCCATGGTTTTGCAGGTGCTACTGGGTCACCGTGGGCGTTTCACTGATATTAACGCTGGATGGTCTGGAAAGGTGCATGACACACGTATCTTTAAAAACACTGGCCTGTACAGAAAGCTGCAAGCGAGGACTTTCTTTCCAGACCAGCGGATCACCGTCGAGGAAGTGGAAATGCCCATTGTGATTCTGGGAGACCCAGCTTACCCATTGATGCCATGGCTCATGAAGCCATACACTGGAAACCTAGACGTCAGTAAGGAACGTTTCAACAACAGGCTGAGTAGGTGCAGAATGGCTGTGGAATGTGCATTTGGACGTTTGAAAACACGCGATGTTTGTACAGTAGACTGGAAATGAGTGAGGAAACGATTCCCATGGTTATTGTGGCGTGCTGTACTTTACATAACATTTGTGAGGGAAAGGGCGAAAGGTTTACTCATACGTGGAGTGTGGAGGCCGAACGCCTGGCTGCTGAGTTTCAGCAACGTGTGGCAGTTAGGATCTGGGATGCTTTGAGGGAAAAGTTTGAAAATGAAAATCATTAAACTTTGCTGCCGTGCTTGGGAAAGGATGTGTTAACAGCATGTGCTGTGCTACATGGTGGTTCTGTCTGTAATTTCAGTGACGATGAAGTGCTAGTTGACTTGTAGCTGTGATGACACGTACAGAAATGTGAACACACAAATAAAGCTTGCTTCTTTTTGAAAAAATTGTGCTTTTATTTTTTAAAAAAGAGAAAACACGACATGCACATATATCCATCCTGAGTGATGGTGGGGAACGGGGGCGGGTCCCGTATACCTCACAGCTGTG